>NC_086444.1:1118191027-1118562277 GCF_028390025.1 Pseudophryne corroboree
CGGAATGAACACTGCTGACAGTGCTAACACGTGATTTTCCGCCCAATGGAGAATCCTTGTGGCTTCTGCCATCGCCGCCCTGCTTCTTGTGCCGCCCTGTCGATTTACATGGGCGACCGCCGTGATGTGGCCTGACTGGATCAGAACCGGCCGGTTTTGAAGCAGGGGCTTTGCTTAACTTAGGGCATTGTAAATGGCCCTCAGTTCCAGAACATTTATGTGTAGGGAAGTCTCCTGACTCGACCAAAGTCCTTGGAAGTTTCTTCCCTGAGTGACTGCCCCCCAGCCCCGAAGGCTGGCATCCGTGGTCACCAGGACCCAGTCCTGTATGCCGAATCTGCGGCCCTCTCTGAGATGAGCACTCTGCAGCCACCACAGCAGAGACACCCTGGTCCTTGGAGACAGGGTTATCAACCGATGCATTTGAAGATGCTATCCGGACCATTGGTCCAACAGGTCCCACTGAAAAGTTCTGGCATGGAACCTGCCGAATGGAATCGCTTCGTAGGAAGCTACCATCTTTCCCAGGACTCGCGTGCAATGATGCACAGACACCTGTTTTGGTTTCAGGAGGCCTCTCACTAGAGACGACAGCTCCTCGGCTTTCTCCTCTGGGAGAAACACTTTTTTTCTGGACCGTGTCCAGAACCATCCCTAGGAACAGTATACGTGTCGCCGGAACCAGCTGAGACTTTGGAATATTCAGAATCCAGCCGTGCTGGTGTAGCATCTCCTGAGATAATGCTACGCCGACCAACAACTGCTCTCTGGACCTCGCCCTTATCAGGAGATCGTCCAAGTATGGGACAATTAAAACTCCCTTTTTCCGAAGGAGTATCTTCATTTCGGCCATTACCTTGGTAAATACCCTCGGTGCCGTGGACAGGCCGAACGGCAACGTCTGGAATTGGTAATGACAATCCTGTACCACAAATCTGAGGTACTCCTGGTGAGGATGGTAAATGGGGACATGCAGGTAAGCATCCTTGATGTCCAGAGATACCATGTAATCTCCCTCTTCCAGGCTTGCAATAACCGCCCTGAGCGATTCCATCTTGAACTTGAATTTTTTCAAATATGTGTTCAAGGATTTCAAATTTAAAATGGGTCTCACCGAACCGTCCGGTTTCAGTACCACAAACATTGTGGAATAGTAACCCCGTCCTTGTTGAAGTAGGGGCACCTTGACTATCACCTGCTGGGAATACAGCTTGTGAATTGCCTCTAACACAGCCTCCCTTTCTGAAGGAGTCGTTGGTAAGGCAGATTTGAGGAAACGGCGGGGGGGGGGGGATGTCTCGAATTCCAGCCTGTACCCCTGAGATACCACTTGAAGGATCCAGGGATCTACCTGTGAGCGAGCCCACTGATTGCTGAAGTTTTTTAGACGGCCCCCCACCGTACCTGGCTCCGCCTGCTGAGCCCCAGCGTCATGCGGTGGACTTAGCAGAAGAAGCGGGGGAGGACTTTTGTTCCTGGGAAGTGGCTGTATGCTGCAGCTTTTTCCCCCTACCTTTGCCTCTGGGCAGAAAGGACGCGCCTCTACCCAGTCTGCTCTTTTGGGGGCGAAAGGACTGCACCTGATAATACGGTGCTCTTTGGTTGTGAGGGGACATGTGGCAAAAATGCAGACTTCCCAGCTGTTGCTGTGGAAACTAAGTCTGAAAGACCATCCCCGAACAACTCCTCACCCTTATTAGGCAAAACTTCCATGTGCCTTTTGGAATCTGCATCCCCTGTCCACTGCCGGGTCCATAACCCTCTCCTGGCACAAATGGACAGTGCACTTATTTTTGATGCCAGCCGGCAAATATCCCTCTGTGCATCTCTTATGTAAAAGACAGCGTCTTTAATATGCTCTACGTTTAGCAATATAGTGTCCCTGTCTAGGGTGTCAATGTTCTCTGACAGGGAGTCTGACCATGCAGCTGCCGCACTGCACATCCATGCTGAGGCAATAGCTGGTCTCAGTATAATACCAGTGTGTGTATATATAGCTTTTTGGAGAGCCTCCTGCTTTCTGTCAGCAGGTTCCTTTAGGGCGGCCGTATCTTGGGACGGCAGTGCCACCTTTTTTGATAAGCGCGTAAGTGCTGTATCCACCTTACGGGGTGTTTCCCAACGTGACCTATCCTCTGGCGGGAAAGGGTACGCCATTAGTAATTTTTTTGAAATTACAAATTTTTTATCAGGGGAAGCCCACGCTAGTTCACACACGTCATTTAATTCTTCAGAAGGGGGAAAAACTACTGGTAGTTTTTTCTCCCCAAACATAATACCCTTTTTTGTGGTACCTGGGGTCACCTCAGAAATGTGTAAAACATTTTTCATTGCCTCAATCATATAACGAGTGGCCCTATTGGACATTACATTAGTCTCTTCGTCGTCGACACTGGTACCAGTATCTGTGTCGACATCTGTGTCTGTCACCTGAGGTAGCAGGCGTTTTAGAGCCCCTGATGACTTTTGAGACGTCTGGGCAGGCACGGGCTGAGAAGCCGGCTGCCCCACATTTGGCATGTCGTCAATTTTTTTTATGTAAGGAGTCGACACTTTCGCGTAATTCCTTCCACAAGTCCATCCACTCCGGTGTCTGCCCCGCAGGGGGTGACAACACATTTATAGGCACCTGCTCCTCCTCCACATAATCCTCATCAAACATGTCGACACAGCCGTACCGACACACCACACACACACAGGGAATGCTCTGACAGAAGACAGGACCCCACAAAGCCCTTTGGGGAGACAGAGAGAGTATGCCAGCACACACCAGAGCGCTATATAATACAGGGATTAACTAAATTATATCCCCTATAGCTGCTATATATGTATTTTGCACCTAAATTTAGTGCCCCCCCTCTCTTTTTTGTAGTGTAGACTGCAGGGGAGAGTCAGGGAGCTTCCTTCCAGTGGAACTGTGAGGGAAAAATGGCGCCAGTGTGCAGAGGGAGATAGCTCCGCCCCTTTTTTGCGGACTTTTCTCTACCGCTTTTTTAAGGATTCTGGCAGGGGTATTTATCACATATATAGCCTCTGGGGCTATATATTGTGATATATTTGCCAGCCAAGGTGTATTTATTGCTTCTCAGGGCGCCCCCCCCCCAGCGCCCTGCACCCTCAGTGACCGGAGTGTGAAGTGTGTATGAGGAGCAAAGCTACCTTGGTGAAGACTGATTTCTTCTGCCGCCGATTTTCCGGATTCTTCTTGCTTCTGGCTCTGTAAGGGGGCCGGCGGCGCGGCTCCGGGACCGAACACCAATGGCCGGTTCCATGCGGTCGATCCCTCTGGAGCTAATGGTGTCCAGTAGCCTAAGAAGCCCAAGCTACCACCAGTTAGGTAGGTTCGCTTCTTCTCCCCTTAGTCCCTCGCTGCAGTGAGTCTGTTGCCAGCAGATCTCACTGTAAAATAAAAAACCTAACATATACTTTCTTTCTAGGAGCTCAGGAGAGCCCCTAGTGTGCATCCAGCTCGGCCGGGCACAGGATTCTAACTGAAGTCTGGAGGAGGGTCATAGTGGGAGGAGCCAGTGCACACCAGGTAGTCCTAATTCTTTCTTAGCTGTGCCCAGTCTCCTGCGGAGCCGCTATTCCCCATGGTCCTTACGGAGTCCCCAGCATCCACTAGGACGTTAGAGAAAAGGGTTTTGTATCCTCAGAACCCCCTGTAAAATGGTTTGAACCACTGGCAAGGATGTTAACCGCTGTTGAAATAGGATGGAGAGATCCGAATTTTGAATTTTCTGAGATCCCAGCCTCAGTCCTACGTAGACCGCCTGACGGAAGAGTAGAACCCTGGATAAGTGGAAGTTCGTCGAATTCCACCCACGTTCTTGACACTAGTCCATGTACCTCCTCCAAATCCTGTAGTAGTGCCCGGCTGTGACCGGCTTCCTAGCGGCAATCATCGTAGAAATGGCCGTACTTGGTATCCCTCTGATTCTTAAGATCCGGGATTCAATAGCCACGCCGTTAAACGCAGCCTGTTCAGGTCTGGGTGATGGAACGGACCCCGAGATAACAGGTCCTCTCTCTGAGGTAACCCCCAAGGATCTTCTGCTAGTAACCCTCGCAGGTCTGAGTACCAACTCCTGCGGTGCCTTGGTGCGATTAGAATCGCCCACACGCATTCTCCTTTCAACCTCTTCAGAACCCTGGGTATGAGTGGGACAGGTGGGAAGATGTAAACCTTCGTGTAATACCAAGGAAGTGTTAATGCGTCCACTCCTTCCGCAGCTGGATCTCGTGTCCTGGACACATATCTGGGCAGCTGATGGTTTGGCCGAGACGCCATTAGGTCGACTGGAGGTAGACCCCATCTCCTCACCAGCATGTTGAAAATCCGTGGATGTAGGCTCCACTCTCCTGGATGCATGTCCTGGCGACTGATATAATCTGCTTCTCAGTTCTCCACACCTGGGATGAACACTGCCGAGAGTATGATGTTTCGCCTTTCTGCCCACAAGATCTTTGTGGCCTCTTGTAACGGCATCCTTCTTTTTGTTCCTCCTTGACGGTTTATGTAAACTGTCGTTGTGACATTGTCCAACTGTATGTTTAAGTGCTGACCCCCGACTAGGTCTACGGCTACGAGGAGCGCGTTGTAAACCGCTCTTAGCCCGAAAATGTCTATGGGTAGTCTTGCTCTCCTGTAACGTCCACCTGTCCTGAAACTGACCTCCCTCCAGGACAGCACCCCAGCCTCTGAAACTGGCATCTGTTTTTAGCATTCTCCAATCCCAAATGCCGAATCTCTTGCCTACTGCGAGATTCCTGTGCAACGACAACCAAATTAAGGAGGTTCGTATGCGCGGTGGAAGTCAGATTCTTTGATATAGAAGCCAATGCGAACCTGCTCCCTGAGCGAGGAGTTCATCTGGAATGGTCGGGAATGAAGTCTGCCGTACTGAAAAGCTTCGAACGAAGCCCCTATCTTTCTGAGAAGTTGCACCCAGAGTTGTAGAGTAACCATTTGTGTCCTCAGTACCTGAGCCACTAATCTCTGTAGGTCATGGACCTTGTTTTCTGGTAGGAATACTCTCAATTGTACCGTGTGCAAGAGGTGACCGAGGAACGGAATCCGTTGAGTCGGCATGAGGTTGGATTTCTGGAAACACACAATCTACCCATGTCGAATGAGGAATTGATAGGATGTCCGAACATCCTTAATCAACTGTTCCTGAGATGATGCCTTGATCAGTAGACAGTTTAGATAAGGTATAATCTTAATCCTCAATGGTCTCAAACCTGCAACCATGATTGCCCTGAACTTTGTAAGGATTTTCGGGGCTGATGACAGGCCGAACGGCAAGACCCTGAATTGGTAGTGATCCGTCACCAGTGCGAACCTTAAGTAAGCCTGGTGAGGAGTCCAGATAGGGATAAGCAGATATAAATGGTAATGTGTGTGTTTTGAACCCGGGGCGGGGGAACTGCAAGGCAGTAGCCCTATTCATTAGGCTATGCCTGCTGTACCTGTATCCTTTATGGCAATGGATACCATGAACTCGCCTTGTTCTAAGCCTGCAATGACCAACTGGATTGATTACATCTTGAATTTGACCGTCCCGTCTGGCTTTGGTACGACAAAAGGATTGGGATAGAAAACCCGTTCCTCTCTAAGAGCTGGGAACTGGAATAATGACCTCTGACTTTAGCAATTTTTGAATTGTTGTCAGTAGTGCTCTCGCTGTCTGAGGGCACCGAGGCATCGGCTATCCAAAGTTCTGGTGAGGCTTTGGCCCCGATGTCCAGACGTGCGCCCACCAAGGGGGACCCTAGGTGAGCCGGTGACCCGTCATGTCACGGTTTTGTCAGCAGGTTTATCCTGCTTTCTGGCTGCTGCCTGTGAGCGGCCTCTACCTCTTCCTCGTGCTCGAAAAGACTACGATCCAAATGATTTAAACGCTGGTCCCGAATAACCTCTCCCAACCTGTGGAGCGGTTCTCGTATAAGGAGTAGGTAGAAAGATGGATTTTCCTGTAGCCGGCGAAATCCACTTGTCCAGCTCTGAACTGAAAAGTATCTCCCCTCCAAAGGGGAGGGATACTACCTCTTGGTGTCAGAGTCTCCTTGCCATCCTTTGTCTAGTACTAATATAGTTTGAGGCTTGATCTAAGTATGAAGCAGATTCTCAAATCTGTTCCGCTAGTTGGGTAACTCTTCTAAGCTATTTTCCTTTTCAATAGCCTGTACAATACATCCAGACCATGCCCCCATGGCCTTGTTGACTCAAGCACAGACGATTGCCAGTCTCGGTGCTGCACCTTTTACATTAGATATTGGTAAGATTGTCTTCTTCGACAACCTTCCTAGGGAAGCATATACTGAACCACTGCTGAACGCGGCTTTTAGAATTCGAATAATTCGAAATCTTCTGGCTCCTCTACTGCTTCTACCTTAAAGTTTAGGAACTCTTTGACTGCGTCAATTAAAGAATCCAAACCCGAGATTGCCGTGTCCTCTTCCGGAAACTCGGCGTCCAGGTTAGATTCAATTAACTCACCTTCTGTATCAATGAGAAGACCCTCTTCCTCCTTTCCAGTATAAGAGGAAGAGGTCTTTTAACTGCCTTGCGCACAGTCGTCTGTGTGGGCGGCATTAACTTGATGATAAATTCCTCCATCGTCTTGGAGAATCCCGCCGCCCATTCTGATTGCTGCGTGATTCTGCCATCACCTTGAAAATTTTATTTGCAAGTTTGTGACCTAGCCAGAGCACTGCTCCCAGGTGGAGCGTCCTTGTTTAAGCAGGAGACGCACACCCCAGAGCTGCCAACCCAAGTGCTCTACAAACATAACAGGTCTTGGAGGTCTTACTCCCTCGTCCTGCTTTAGACATGCTGTGTAAACCCCCTATCAGGGTACTTCACGGCGCTTTCACCCTTTAAACTAGGAAGAGAAAGGCTGTGAGAGATGACGGAAGCAAAAGTATCAGATTCGGCTGGAATTACTGTTCCACTCCTCATATCGAAAAAGGAGCAGGATAAAAATATATAAAGTTAAAAAAATAAATATATATATATATATATATATATATATATATATATATATTAAAACCACCAGCCGACAAGCAACCCTCACACCACAACTTTAACTTAGCTACGATGGTAGAGTTTTGGTCCACTTGCTTCCTTGTATTTTCAGCAGGATCTTTAGAATAGAAGTCCCTTGAAAATATAACCAATAAGGCAGAATTATTTTGTTCAGGAGATCCTCACATTTCTATTATATAATTTTACCAGCAGATGGAGCTATTTCCCTAAACATCCTTCTCTGTTTTATATGAGAGGGAGGGTTTATCCCTTCCCCCTTGATGGTGTCAGTTAGGGATTATTAAAATGGCAGACATGGACACATTTTTACTATGTGTTCCCACTTAACCATTACAGATTCTTCTAAAGCAGCCAGCGTTGGTTATTTATCTGCCCTCACTATGTTAAAAAACATTATGGGGGGCGCTCTGATCCTACTCTCACGCTACTGAAGGATCCCCCCCAGCCGCGTGGAAACAACTTGAGTGTGGTTGGCTGGCGCGCGCGCTCCGGGACCGCTTCTATGTCCCGCAGCGGCGCTATGAATGTCTCCCCACACGCGGCTGCAGGATCCCCCCAGCCGCACGGAAACAACAGTAGTGTGGCTGGCTGGCGCGTGCCCTCCGGGATCGCTTCCTCTTACGTCCCGCAGCGGCGTTAGGAGTGTCTCCCCGCGCGCGGCTGAAGGATCCCCCCCAGCCGCGCGGAAACAACAGCAGTGTGGCTGGTTGGCGCGCATCGGGACCGCTTTCCACAGCGGCGCCATTAATGTCTCCCTGCAGTGCTCTGCTGTGGGCGGACTGTGCTCTTTTCCCCCCGGCGCGCTGTACCGCTTTGTAGCTGACAGGGGCTACCTGACAGGGGATAAAGAATGTTTTCCCTCACGTGGCTGAATGCTCTGCTGTGGGCGAACTGCTCTCTCTGTCCCCCGGCGCGCTGTACACCCTGGTGACCGCTTTTCTAGCTGACAGGGAATATCTAACGGGAGAAAGAATAAAAATAAGAAACCTAGCATGGCCCCTATTGTAAAAACCCGTACTCACTGTGAGGCTGACTGAGTAGAGGATCTCCTGTGGAGAGATGCAGGTCGCTTCAAAAGGGATCTTTGTCTCTCCAATATAAGCAGCCTTGTCTCCCTTTTATTAGGTGGACGCAGCATACTGTATTAGATCTTTAGTCAGGAGCTCCAAGCTCCATGTGCTACCTCCAGCACAATTTTTCAAACTGGGGGAGGAGGGATGTGAAGGGGGAGGAGCCGGCTGTGCAGACAATACTAATTTAGATTGTGCCACACCTCCGGTTGCAAGCTTCACCCCCCCTACTGTCTAAGAAAGCTCCAGTGTCCCCTAGTGGATGAAAGAGAAAATAAGAATTTACTTACCGATAATTCTATTTCTCATAGTCCGTAGTGGATGCTGGGAACTCCGTAAGGACCATGGGGATTAGCGGCTCCGCAGGAGACTGGGCACAAAAGTAAAAGCTTTAGGACTACCTGGTGTGCACTGGCTCCTCCCCCTATGACCCTCCTCCAAGCCTCAGTTAGGATACTGTGCCCGGACGAGCGTACACAATAAGGAAGGATTTTGAATCCCGGGTAAGACTCATACCAGTCACATCGTACAACCTGTGATCTGAACCCAGTTAACAGCATGATAACAGAGGAGCCTCTGAAAGATGGCTCACAACAATAATAACCCGATATTTGTAACAATAACTATGTACAAGTATTGCAGACAATCCGCACTTGGGATGGGCGCCCAGCATCCACTACGGACTATGAGAAATAGAATTATCGGTAAGTAAATTCTTATTTTCTCTGACGTCCTAGTGGATGCTGGGAACTCCGTAAGGACCATGGGGATTATACCAAAGCTCCCAAACGGGCGGGAGAGTGCGGATGACTCTGCAGCACCGAATGAGAGAACTCCAGGTCCTCCTCAGCCAGGGTATCAAATTTGTAGAATTTAGCAAACGTCTTTGCCCCTGACCAAGTAGCAGCTCGGCAAAGTTGTAAAGCCGAGACCCCTCGGGCAGCCGCCCAAGATGAGCCCACCTTCCTTGTGGAATGGGCTTTTACAGATTTAGGCTGTGGCAGGCCTGCCACAGAATGTGCAAGCTGAATTGTACTACAAATCCAACGAGCAATAGTCTGCTTAGAAGCAGGAGCACCCAGCTTATTGGGTGCATACAGGATAAACAGCGAGTCAGATTTCCTGACTCCAGCCGTCCTGGAAACATATATTTTCAGGGCCCTGACTACGTCCAGCAACTTGGAGTCCTCCAAGTCCCTAGTAGCCGCAGGCACCACAATAGGCTGGTTCAAGTGAAATGCTGAAACCACCTTAGGGAGAAATTGAGGACGAGTCCTCAATTCTGCCCTGTCCGTATGAAAAATTAGGTAAGGGCTTTTATAGGATAAAGCCGCCAATTCTGAGACACGCCTGGCTGAAGCCAGGGCTAACAACATTACCACTTTCCAAGTGAGATATTTTAAGTCCACAGTGGAGAGTGGTTCAAACCAATGTGATTTTAGGAACCCCAAAACTACATTGAGATCCCAAGGTGCCACTGGAGGCACAAAAGGAGGCTGTATATGCAGTACCCCCTTGACAAACGTCTGAACTTCAGGAACTGAAGCCAGTTCTTTTTGGAAGAAAATCGACAGGGCCGAAATTTGAACCTTAATGGACCCTAATTTTAGGCCCATAGACAGTCCTGTTTGCAGGAAATGTAGGAAACGACCCAGTTGAAATTCCTCTGTAGGGGCCTTCCTGGCCTCGCACCACGCAACATATTTACGCCAAATCCGGTGATAATGTTGCACGGTTACATCCTTCCTGGCTTTGATCAGGGTAGGGATGACTTCATCCGGAATGCCTTTTTCCTTCAGGATCCGGCGTTCAACCGCCAAGCCGTCAAACGCAGCCGCGGTAAGTCTTGGAACAGACAGGGTCCCTGCTGAAGCAGGTCCTTTCTTAGAGGTAGAGGCCACGGGTCCTCTGTGAGCATCTCTTGAAGTTCCGGGTACCAAGTCCTTTTTGGCCAATCCAGAGCCACGAGTATAGTCCTTACTCCTCTCCTTCTTATGATCGTCAGTACCTTGGGTATGAGAGGCAGAGGAGGGAACACATACACTGACTGGTACACCCACGGTGTTACCAGAGCGTCCACAGCTATTGCCTGAGGGTCCCTTGATCTGGCGCAATACCTGTCCAGTTTTTTGTTGAGGCGGGACGCCATCATGTCCACCTTTGGTTTTTCCCAACGGTTCACAATCATGTGGAAGACTTCTGGGTGAAGTCCCCACTCTGTCATTGCCCTTCTGCTTCTTGTGCCGCCCTGTCTGTTTACGTGGGCGACTGCCGTGATGTTGTCTGACTGGATCAGCACCGGCTGACCTTGAAGCAGAGGTCTTGCTAGGCTTAGAGCATTGTAGATGGCCCTTAGCTCCAGGATATTTATGTGAAGTGATGTCTCCAGGCTTGACCACAAGCCCTGGAAATTTCGTCCCTGTGTGACTGCTCCCCAGCCTCTCAGGCTGGCATCCGTGGTCACCAGGACCCAGTCCTGAATGCCGAATCTGCGGCCCTCTAGAAGATGAGCACTCTGCAACCACCACAGGAGAGACACCCTTGTCCTTGGTGACAAGATTATCCGCTGATGCATCTGAAGATGCGACCCGGACCATTTGTCTAGCAGATCCCACTGGAAGGTTCTTGCGTGGAATCTGCCGAATGGGATTGCTTCGTAAGAAGCCACCATCTTTCCCAGGACCCTTGTGCATTGATGCACTGAGACTTGGCCTGGTTTTAGGAGATTTCTGACTAGTTCGGATAACTCCCTGGCTTTCTCCTCCAGGAGAAACACCTTTTTCTGTACTGTGTCCAGGATCATCCCTAGGAATAGGAGTCGGGTAGTCGGGATCAGCTGAGATTTTGGAATATTGAGAATCCAACCGTGCTGGCGCAGCACTATCTGAGATAGTGCTACCTCGACTTCCAACTGTTCCCTGGATCTTGCCCTTATCAGGAGATTGTCCAAGTAAGGGATAACTAAAACTCCCTTCCTTCGAAGGAGTATCATCATTTCTGCAATTACCCTGGTAAAGACCCGGGGTGCCGTGGACAATCCAAACGGCAGCGTCTGAAACTGATAGTGACAGTTCTGTACCACAAACCTGAGGTACCCTTGGTGAGAAGGGCAAATTGGGACATGTAGGTAAGCATCTTTGATGTCCAGAGACACCATATAGTCCCCGTCTTCCAGGTTTGCAATCACTGCTCTGAGTGACTCCATCTTGAATTTGAACCTTTGTATGTAAGTGTTCAAGGATTTTAGGTTTAAAATTGGTCTCACCGAGCCGTCCGGCTTCGGTACCACAAATAGTGTGGAATAGTACCCCTTTCCCTGTTGTAGGAGGGGTACCTTGATTATCACCTGCTGGGAATACAGCTTGTGAATGGCATCCAATACTGCCTCCCTGTCTGAGGGAGACGTCGGTAAAGCAGACTTTAGAAATCGGCGAGGGGGAGACGTCTCGAATTCCAATTTGTACCCCTGAGATACCACTTGAAGGATCCAGGGGTCCACTTGCGAGTGGGCCCACTGCGCACTGAACTTCTTGAGACGGGCCCCCACCGTGTCTGCTTGTAAAGCCCCAGCGTCATGCTGAGGACTTTGCGGAGGCGGGAGAGGGCTTTTGTTCCTGGGAACTGGCTGTTTGTTGCAGCCTTTTTCCTCTCCCTCTGCCACGGGGCATAAATGAGGCGCTTTTTGCCCGCTTTCCCTTATGGGGCCGAAAGGACTGCGCCTGATAATACGGCGTCTTCTTAGGTTGAGAAGCTACCTGGGGTAAAAATGTGGATTTTCCAGCAGTTGCCGTGGCTACCAGGTCTGATAGACCTACCCCAAATAACTCCTCCCCCTTATAAGGCAATACTTCCATGTGCCTTTTAGAATCCGCATCACCTGACCACTGCCGCGTCCATAAACCTCTTCTAGCAGAAATGGACAGCGCGCTAACTCTTGATGCCAGTCGGCAAATATCCCTCTGTGCATCACGCATATATAGAAATGCATCCTTCAAATGCTCTATAGTCAGTAATATACTGTCCCTATCTAGGGTATAAATATTTTCAGTCAGGGAATCCTACCACGCCAGGCCCGCACTGCACATCCAGGCTGAGGCGATTGCTGGTCGCAGTATAACACCCGTGTGAGAGTATATACATTTTAGGATATTCTCCAGCTTTCTATCGGCAGGTTCCTTTAGGGCGGCCGTATCAGGAGAAGGTAGTGCTACCTGTTTTGACAAACGTGTGAGCGCTTTATCCACCCTAGGGGGTGTTTCCCAACGTGCCCTATCCTCTGGCGGGAAAGGGTACGATGCCAATAACCTTTTAGGAATTATCAGTTTTTTATCGGGGGAAACCCACGCCTCATCACACACTTCATTTAATTCCTCGGATACAGGAAAAACTACAGGCAGTTTTTTCTCACCAAACATAATACCCTTTTTAGTGGTACTTGTATTATCAGAGATATGCAATACATTTTTCATTGCTTCAATCATGTAACGTGTGGCCCTAGTGGAAGTCACGTTTGTCTCATCATCGTCGACACTGGAGTCAGTATCCGTGTCTGCCATTTGAGGTAACGGGCGTTTTAAAGCCCCTGATGGCGTTTGAGACCCTTGGACAGGCGCAAGCTGAGTAGCCGGCTGTCTCATGTCGTCAACCGTCTGTCGTAACGAGCTGACACTGTCACGCAATTCCTTCCATAAGCTCATCCACTCAGGTGTCGACTCCCCAGGGGGTGACAACTGTATAATAGGCAATTGCTCCGCCTCCATCTCATTTTCCTCCTCAAACATGTCGACACAATCGTACCGACACACCGCACACACACAGGGAATGCTCTTATAGAGGACAGGACCCCACTAGCCCTTTGGGGAGACAGAGGGAGAGTATGCCAACACACACCAGAGCGCTATATATAAACAGGAATACCACTATAAAATGTGCTTTTCCCTTTATAGCTGCTGTTAGTATCAAAACTGCGCCAAATTAGTGCCCCCCCTCTCTTTTTTACCCTTTTCTGTAGTGCAGGACTGCAGGGGAGAGTCAGGGAGACGTCCTTCCAGCGGAGCTGTGATGGAAAATGGCGCCTGTGTGCTGAGGAGATAGGCTCCGCCCCCTTCTCGGCGGCCTTTTCTCCCGCTTTTTTGCAAGTTCTTGCAGGGGTTAAAATACATCCATATAGCCCTGGGGGTTATATGTGGTGTATTTATGCCAGCCAAGGTGTTTTACATTGCTGCTCAGGGCGCCCCCCCCTAGCGCCCTGCACCCTCAGTGACCGGAGTGTGAAGTGTGCCTGAGTAACAATGGCGCACAGCTGCAGTGCTGTGCGCTACCTTGTTGAAGACTGATGTCTTCTGCCGCCGATTTTTCCGGACCTCTTCTTGCTTCTGGCTCTGTAAGGGGGCCGGCGGCGCGGCTCTGGGACCGAGCTCCGAGGCTGGGCCTGTGTTCGGTCCCTCTGGAGCTAATGGTGTCCAGTAGCCTAAGAAGCCCAATCCACTCTGCACTTCAGGTGAGTTCGCTTCTTCTCCCCTTAGTCCCTCGATGCAGTGAGCCTGTTGCCAGCAGGTCTCACTGAAAATAAAAAACCTAAAACTTTCACTAAGAAGCTCAGGAGAGCCCCTAGTGTGCACCCTTCTCGGCCGGGCACAAAAATCTAACTGAGGCTTGGAGGAGGGTCATAGGGGGAGGAGCCAGTGCACACCAGGTAGTCCTAAAGCTTTTACTTTTGTGCCCAGTCTCCTGCGGAGCCGCTAATCCCCATGGTCCTTACGGAGTTCCCAGCATCCACTAGGACGTCAGAGAAATGTAAACCCTCCTGTAACACCAAGGAAGTATTAATGCGTCCACTCCTTCTGCTGCTGGATCTCTTGTCCTGGACACGTCTGGGCAGCTGATGGTTTTGCCAAGACGCCATTAGGTCGATTTGAGGTAGACCTCATCTCCTCACCACCATGTCGAAAATCCGTGGATATAGGTACCACTCTCTCGGATGCATGTCCTGGCGACTGAGATAATCTGCTTCCCAGTTCTCCACACCTGGAATGAACACTGCCGAGAGGATGATGTTTCGCCTTTCTGCCCACAACAAGATCTTTGTGGCTTCCTATAACGCCATCCTGCTGCTTGTTCCTCCTTGACGGTTTATGTAAGACGTCGTTGTGCAGAATATAAATGTTAGAAATAATGTCCTTTTAATGCATATGTGTACCGTACTTAGGGGAATTGCTACAATTAGCCTGTAGACAGCGTCTCAGACGAGCGGTGCAACTGCCCGTCTGGCTGTAAAATACATGTGATTATTAGAAATAGGATATCTATGACGGCACTGCCAATTTACGGAAGCAGCTATAGGAATTAAGAACTGCCTTTGCCGACATCCCACTGACGTGCAATTGCCCGTCTGGCTGTATAATATATGTGATTGTCAGAAATAGGAAATCTATGACGGCACTGCCAATTTTACGGCAGCAGATATAGGAATTAAGTACCTCCTTTGCTGATATCCCAATGACGTGCTATATCATATAGGAACCATTAGAGTGAATACCTAATGGCATATCAAACATGCTGATTTAGCCGTATAACATATGAGGTTATTGAATATCCGCAATGATACTCTGAAGTATGCGGTAGCAGTTACAGTAATTAATAATCCTATCATTTTAATGCTAATTATTGAATTAATTGACCATACTCAGGTCCTTTTTTGAGCTGCAGATCATATGGAAAACACAATATAGTGATTTAACAACATATGATATTACACCAATAGCTTCTCACAGCAGATTCACAGTCTGTATTGCCAGTAGCACCGAGGCAACTGTGCCGATATGACACGAAATGTGGGCAATGTAAAAAAACTTTAGCTGTCACATTGAGTGATTTGGATTTTTACCTCATATATATTTGTTGTATAATAATCAAACACACAATAAATCTTTTTCAGCAATTCATTTATGCAGGCATAATATGCAATATCCCATGGGGAGGATCTTGTGGAATCCCTAATTATTATTAAAATACAGTATATGTCTTCTGTTGAAGCTATCTGTAGATTGATGCACATTGATCATCACATTTATGAATACAGTATACTGTACTTTTGGATTACATTCTATTATTGAATCCCATTGGACTCAATTATCCACTGATCTCCCAGTGAGAACGTTTAATCTCAGTACAATACAGTAGGAATCAGTACGGTCTACGCATATTAGGATTATTGAATAATACTACGTACTACAAAATGCACTCGACACACTAGCGTTGTTTTTATTTCTATTCTTTTTCACTTTCCTTACTATCTTTTATTACTTCGCTTGATTTTAAATAAAGAACAATACCAGTCTGAAAAAACATTTCAATTATATATGAAATTAATAAACATTAATTGTGGCATTTTTGCCTATATGTGTGAACAATATAGGGATTTTTTTTTTTTTAAATCACAAAAGTTTATTGACAAGAGGAATACAATGATATATGAGAACAATGAATATTCTTTAAGCATAACAAAACTGTTATATATAGACGATTAAGTGCAAGAGTGTGTCCTCATTTTATCTGTTCTATTATATTTACTTTTTTATTTTATTTTATTTCTTTTATTTTTTATTTTAGACAAATCCAAAAACAGTCGAGAGTTGAGAACAAAATTAGGAAACAAGATAGAGTATTCGAAAGGGGTAAGCACTGGGATCCTTGGGAGGGTTTGTAGGAGATTACCGAGAGAGTTATATGGAAAAAGAATGAAGAGTGGAATAAAGAATTAAGGAGAAAAGAGAGTGAGAGGGAGGGAAGAAAAAAAAAAAAAAGAAAAAAAAAAAGAAAAGAAAGAAGAGTATAAAAAGCAGAAACAAGTCACGAACGGGGGGAGAGCGAGTTGGGAAAAGAGTTGTGTGGGGATAAAGGGTAAGGCGAACTAGGAGAGACCTGGGAGAGCTACTTGAAATTTAGTGTACCAAGGTGTCCAGACGCCGTGGAATTTATCCACTGTGTTGTTCATCAAGGAAGAAAGATATTCCATCTTTGCTACAAACCAAACGCGGCTCATGAGTTCAGAGTGGGTCGGAGGGGTAGGGAGTTTCCATGATTTAGCAATCTGGAGTTTAGCTGCACAGGCTATATGCATAGCTGGTTTGTTTTCCGGCTTGGATAGCTGGCAGGCTGGGGCACACAGGAGCATCGTCTCAGGGGGCAAAGGGGGGCAGTCCGGGATAAGCGACTGGATAAGGGTACGGACCATAAACCAAAAGGAGGTTATTCTCGGGCAGCTCCACCAAATGTGAAAATACGAGCCTACTTGACCACATTGGCGCCAACAGAGGTTAGGAGTGTTCGGATATATTTGGTGTAAGCGCTCGGGGACCAGATACCATCGCGTGTAAACTTTGTAGGAGTTCTCCCTAATGGAGACACTAATAGAACATTTAGAGATATTCAGTCGGATAGATTCCCATGTGTCATCTTCCAGGGGTGTCCCCAAGTCTGTATCCCAAGCAAGTTCATGTGTCGTGCGGGGTGACGCAGCTGGAGACAGAATGGAGTGATACAGATTAGATATAGTGCCTCGGTCCGTGGGGCGATACATGCAAAGGCGCTCCATCGGAGTTGGGATATTAGGGATAGGCGATGTCCTAGTTGAGGACATAACGAAATTTCGGATTTGAAGGTATTGATAGAAATATGACGTCGGGAGAGAGTGCTTTGTTTGAAGGTCTGCGAATGAATACGGTGCATTGTTGTGGAGTAGATGATGGTAGCGGGAGACTCCTGCTCTGGTCCAGTTGGACGCGAGTTGATGGGATCGGCCCGGTGAGAAGGAGGGGTTGTTCCAAATGGGGGTTAGGGGAGAGGGAGTTGTGTGAAGTGAAAGTTTAGATTTTAGCGAGTCCCACACCGATAAAGTTAGGGATATTGTTGGCACTAGCTGAATGGTTTCAGGTCTGTGCGGGCGGGGGAGCCATGGTAGGTGAGAAACCGAGTCGACCTGAGCCAAATCACTCTCCAAGTCCACCCATCTCCTTGTGTGCCGTGGAGAGTGCCAGGCGACAAGCTGACTGAGTGCCGTGGCGTGGTAGTATCTTGACAGTGAGGGAAGGCCTAGACCGCCACACGAGGAGCTCTGCTGGAGGGTCTCCCTACGCAATCGTGGCTTCTTGTCATTCCATATGAATTTACCATATTGGGTCTGGAGGGCGGATAGAATCCGAGAAGGGACCGGGACAGGGAGAGTCTGGAAGAGGTATAGTATCTTGGGGATGACGTTCATTTTAATGGCATTAATCCTGCCGATCCAAGAAATGAACTGTTTTTTCCATCCTAAGATGTTTTGAGATATTTCCTTAAATAAGGGTGGAAAGTTGGCGTCATAGAGAGAGTGGTAAGATTTGGTGATTTGCACCCCCAAGTATTTAATGGAGGTATGACGCCATGCAAAAGGGAAGTTAGATTTCAGAAGGTTTAGGGTATTGAGAGGGATATGTAGCGGGAGAGCCTCTGATTTGTCGTTGTTCACCCTATATCCAGAGAGGTCCCCATAGAGCGTTAATTCCTTGAAAAGATTGGGAAGGGAAATTAACGGGTTAGTGAGGGTGAGGAGGACGTCATCCGCAAAAAGGGAAAGTTTGTAGTGTGAATCTTTGATAGAAAAACCCGTAATATCTGGGTTAAGACGGATGCGACAGGCGAGAGGTTCAATTATCAGAGCGAAGATGAGAGGCGACAGTGGGCATCCCTGTCGCGTACCATTGGTGATGGCGAAGGTGTCCGAAAGAATTCCATTTGTTAGCACAGAAGTGGAGGGGTTGTGATAGAGTGCCGATATTGCTTGGAGAAATTTCCCACAGACACCAAAGCTGCGGAGTGTTTGATCGAGGAAGGCCCATGAAACCCTATCGAAGGCTTTTTCCGCGTCTAATGCCAGTAGAAGAGAGGGGAGCTTGACTGAGTTAGCATGATGGATCAAGTTGATGGTGCGTCTGGCATTATCCAGAGCCTGGCGTGTTGGGACAAATCCGACTTGGTCGGGGTGTATAAGGGACGGGAGAAGAGGGTTCATGCGTAAGGCAAGAATTTTTGCAAAAAGTTTCAGGTCGGTGTTGAGAAGCGATATAGGGCGATAATTAGAGACCTGCTGGTGATCCTTACCAGGTTTGGGAATAACAGTGATTAGTGCTCTAGTAGTTTCGCTATGAAAGAGTTCTCCATTAAGGATTTTATTAAAAGTAGATGTCAAGTGGGGGACTAGATCACATTCGAATGTTTTATAGTACGCGAAGGGTAGGCCGTCCGGTCCCGGGGCCTTAGAGGGTTTTTGAAGTTTAAGAGCAGCCGATACTTCCTCGTCGGATATAGGTTTACATAGTGCAGTGGCTGAGGGAGCATCCAGCTGTGGGAGAGAGCATGAGGTCAGGAAATCGGAAATTCGCATATTTGAGTCAGGTAGGGATGACGAACTGTCTGGGGAGTTATATAAACGAGCGTAATAATCTTTAAAGATAGAGTTAATGTCTGAGGGTTTATAGTGGATGTTGCCGTTAGAGTCAGAGTCCTTAAGTGAGACTATGGAAGAGAGAGCTTTTCGTGCTTTCAACCTATTTGCCAAGAGGGTGTCAGCCTTGTTGCTTTTCTCATAAAATCGCTGGTTCAGCCAACGAAGGGATTTATCTATCTTTTCTGTGATTAGTGCATTGAGGGCTGCCCTGGCTGCCATAAGCTGTTTGTAGTTCGAGTCCGTAGGACTGCGCTTATGAAGAGAGTCTAGGTTTTGGACCTGGTCAGTGAGATCCTTGAGTAACGCCTTGTGTTCCCTATTGCGATGAGAAGCATAGCTGATTACATGGCCTCTGAGGACAGCTTTGTGGGCTTCCCAGACTAATGGGGAACACCCCGATTCAGGATTGTTAATAGAAAAATATTCCTTGAGCAGCCCGGCAATCATGGACTTGAAGGAGGGGATTTTAAGAAGTGTCTCGTTCAGGCGCCAAGATGGGCGGGAAGTTGGGGTGTCCAACAGATCAATGCGGACGCGATGGAGGAGTGATCCGACCAGACATTGGGGATAATCGAAGAGGACAGAATGTGTTTAGAGGCCGGGGGGCTGCAGAAGAGATAATCTAGTCTGGAGTAAGATTGATGGGGGCAGGAAAAAAAAGTATAGTCCTTGGAGGATGGGTTAAGAGCACGCCAAGTGTCGAAGAGAGATGCCTCCTTAATAAGTTTTGAGAAGGTGTCGGATATATGACAGGTGCGGGGGTGCTTCTGGGGAGCGGATTTATCTAGCAGGGGGTCTAGAACCGCGTTGAAGTCCCCTCCCAAGAATACATAGCCCGTCCTGTGTTTCTGGAGGGCTTTGAAAAAGGATCTCAAAAACCGTTGCTGGCCCGTGTTGGGTGCGTATAGGTTGGCTATAGTTACGTCCAGGTGTCCCAGCCTGCCAACCAGAATGATATACCTCCCCTCTGTGTCAACATGAACAGAGCTTTGGGTGAAAGGGAGTTTGTTGCTTATCAGGATAGCGACTCCGTTGTGCTTAGATTCACTTGAGGAGTACAACACAGTGGAAAATCGTCTGGAGGATAAATTGGGGTGGCTATTACGCTTAAAATGTGTTTCTTGAAGTAGAACTATGTCTGCGCGTAGGGTGCGGATTGTACGGAACAGATGAGAGCGTTTATGGGGCGTGTTAAGGCCCCGGACATTCATAGAGGCGATGGTGAAAGGCATGGTGTTGGGAGCAGGGAGAGTTTGGGTGAGGTAATGAAAAGGGAGATCAGTAGAAGGAGGCCGACTCGCTCGGGAGGGGGAGTTTAGAAAATAAAAATAAAAAAAGGGGGGGGGGGAGAGAAAGAAAAAGAGGAGAGAGGGAGAAAAAGAGGAAGGAAGAGCGAGTAAGAAAAAAAAAAAAAACAGACCCAAAGAAAAAATTAGAGATGGGTAGGAAAAAAGAGAAAGAACAGGTTACTCAATACAGAGGAGATTGGTACTCCTGTAGTTAGGACTTAGTGGTCCAGAAAGGCGAGGGAACCAGAGTTCTGTGTCGCCAAAAGGGAGTAAGAAAAAGTAAATAAAATTGGGGGGTGGTGGAGATCTATATGAGCAGAGAAATATCACATGTATGGAGGCGATAAACAAAGTGTGCACTAGAGTGTAGGAGGCACGAGGTGGGACGGTGTCCCCTGGGTGAGGGGAGGTAGAGTGAGAGAGACGGGGGGGGGAAGGTGAGAGAGAAAAATCAAAAAACGGAAGGTGTATGGGAGGAGGAGAGAAACAATCAGCCCCTGAAATTACATTGAGGACTTATTGTCTGGAAATACCAGAGATTTTACGGCATACATAGATACACACTTGTCATAACCCTGCGGGATCGACCAGCACAGGGGGCCCACAGTGCAGCTTGTGAAGTCTAGGAGGGGGCCAGCGGTGAAGCTGGTTAATTATGTGAGACCCCTGTGCCCGTGGACCGCATCACATACCAGAACAGATAAAACCTGAAAACGTTGGGACTGCAGGGGAAGAGAGACCTAATAGTGCAGGGTGCTGTCATTATAACCGTGAGCATCTAAGAGAGACATTAAGTCCCTGAGCTGAGAACAAACTAACAATGGGAGGCAAAATGGGGCGTAGGGGAGCGAAAGAACCTAAGCTCAATTGGAAGTAGCATGAAGGGCTAGGTGCGATTGCCAGAAACCAGGGATTGGTCACCCGGGCTACTATAAACATGGAGTCTAGTGAGTTTGAACTGCTACAAGGAGTGACCTCGAGATCATTCCAGAAAAAGAACAAAAGGCATCTTGAGGTAGGGGTGGGGGGGGGGATGAGAAGGGAGGAGGAAGGGGGGGGGGGGAAGAAAAAAAAAAAAAAAGAGGGGGGGGAGAGGGGTATATGGGGGGAGGAGTGAACACATGCATTACGTGAACATAACATTAAAATCCTTGGAGTCTTATCGTGTAACAGTATAACAGTATAACAAGGGGTGTGACCCCCCGACAACAAACAGTCAATGAAAAGTTATACAGATGTCTGAGGGGGGAAGCATGCATAATAGTGTAGATTATTCAAGGGCTGAAGTAGTTATCGACGGATAGGAAAAAGGGCTCGTTGGAGAACATCCAATCTAACGCATCATCCAATTTTAAGGTGAGTGGTCTGCTCCAGCGGGGGGACCAGCCTCCTCTATATGCGAGAGCAGGTCCCTGCCCTCGCGGGGATCTCTGATGATGACCGTCTTTCCCTGGAGGTCAACGATTAGCTTGAAGGGGAAGCCCCATCGGTATCGAATGTTCCGGTCCCGTAGCGCTTTCGTGAGATCACGGAGCTCTCTCCGTTTCGCTAAGGTCAGAGGGGCCAGATCTTGGAAGAACTGTAGTTTAGAAGAATTGTAGGGTACATAAGGTTTTCCACGGGTGGAGTTGAGGACCCTTTCCTTATCCTTAAACTTGAGGAAGCGGAGGACCACATCGCGAGGAGGTTCGCCATCCCTCGGCTTAGGACGGAGGGCACGGTGAGCCCTCTCTAGAGGAATCTGTACAGCCCCCAAGTCCGGGATCAGGAAGGAGAATAGGTCATGGAGATAAGGTTCGAGGTTATCCATACTGACGGATTCCGGGATGTTGCGAATGCGCAGATTGGATCTGCGTTCGCGGTTCTCGAGATCCTCATTTTTAGTGCGAAGCTCTGAAAGTTCTGAGACAATGTGGTCCAGATCGCGCCCCGTATCATTTAGAGCTTTCTGGAAATGGTCCTGACGGGATTCCATTTTCGAGGCTCTGGAAGCAAGGGAAGAGATGTCCGTTTTGATGGAGGCCACCGCCTTGTCCAGTTTGGACTCCAAGGAGTTCTTAAAGTCCGAAATAAGGGAGCGGAGAGCTAAGATATCGTCTTTAGTGGACGGAGCGGAAGGCGGAGTGGCGGAATTATCCATAGAATCGTGAAGAGGGGAGGGGAGACCCCTAGGTTGGGTATTTTTGGTGCCCCTGGTAAAGTGTTGAGAGATATCGGCACCCCCTTGTTTAGGAGTCTTGGACGAAGATTTCTGCATGTGGATGGTACCAGTGTAGGGTATTATACTATGAAATATGATCCGTCAGGGGAGGTAGGGAGTCAGACGCAAAACAAAAAAAACAAAAAAAAAAAAAGAGGGGGGTGGGGGGAGACACCCAGGGGGGGACCGCGCTCCTCACTTTCAGCCGGTCATAGCGCCAGGGACTGGCAAGGCGGGAGTGTTGGTAATGAGGATTCCACTTCTAAGGTAGTAGGAAGTCCCCTGGTCGGAGACCCCTCCGCCGTTGCGGACCGGGGGCTGTGAGTCCTGAGTATTGAAGCAGGCCAGGCTGTGGGTTCTTCAATGCAGGTCAGGTGCCAGGAACGAGAGCCAGTGTCAGGGCGGAGCAGGACGAGGTTTCCAGCGCCCGGTGTGTGATGTCAGGGGCCACTGGTGACTCTGCAGTCCCCTGGGAGCAATCAACCCGGCTTATGGGATCGGTGCGCGCAGCAGTGGTGTCCCAACACGGGGGGGGGGGGGGAGCAGAGGCTGGACCGTATTGTAATATGGTGGGGGGGTGCCACTGAGGAGTTATGGCAGCAGTCCCTCACTTATCCCTCGATGGTGCTGTGGCTCCCACAGCCCCCTCCGTGCGCCCCTGAGTCCCAGTGTCGGAAGAGGGCCCCCTCCAAGATGGCCACCGGGTCTCACAAATCCCCCCCAATCTCCAGCGGCCCCGGCTAGCCCAGGTATCTGCGGTAGTGAGCTTCGGCAGGAGAGACCCCTGTAGCTGGTCCTGGGTAGAGCTCCAGAGGGCAGGGGAGAGGTGTGAGCTTCCTCCCCACGGCTCCGGAACTGTGCGTAGGCGCGGGGGTTAGATCCAGGCTCCCGTCCCGTCTGGCTGCCGTCAGTAGACCTCCCGTCCCCGCTTCACAGGGGAGCGGGAGGATAGCGGGCCTCAGCGCGTCCGATCGTGGGACCCAGGCGGCCGGCCGCACGACTCTCCACGTCCCAGGCTCAGGAGGACGGAGGAGGTAGGGGAGGGAGGGCGCGTCTAGCGGTCCGGCGGCCTCCGCAGCTCCGGGGGACAGCGTGCGCGGCGGTTAGCAGAGAAGCTCCGATCACGGAGCAGACTCACCCACTTGGCGGGGGGCAGCTCTCCGTCCACCGGGGGGGGGCACGATGGGTCCAGGCCAGATGGCAGTGTGCCGAGTAGGGTCAATCAGCGGCAAGGCTCTTCCTTCCAGTGGCCAGTCAGGGCCGCCTCTCAACTCCAGGCCCCGGCTTCACTCTGGGGGGGGAAGGCCGCAATCTGCAGGAGCACTTGAAAGTGCTCCCCGACTCCGCGGGTCCCCCAAAACAACAGCAGCAGGGTAGATGTGGCCACCGAGGGGTGCCTGGGGCCGACAGGAACCGGCGAGGAGGGTGTTAAAATGTTTATATTGGCAGTGTTTGCAGGAGCTGAGGAGATGTACAGCTTCTCTCCACAGCAGCCAGGCCACCCAATATAGAGATTTTTAACGAATTATCAATAAAGAAAATATTTTTAATACAGTAGATATGGGGTTGTGTGCACCGCATGAATAGCTGATTTCTTTTTTTCTTTCCCCTTCCTTTGGGGATCTGACCTTATAGTCGTTGTGACATTGTCCGACTGTATCTTTAAGTGTTGACCCATGACTAGATCTTCGGCTAAGAGAAGCGCATTGTAAACCGCTCTCAGCTCGAGAATGTTCCTCCAGGACAGCACCCCAGCCTCTGAGACTGGCATCCGTTGTTAGGATTCTTCAATACCAAATGCAGAATCTCTTGCCTGCTGCGAGACTACTGTGCAACGACCACCAATTTAAGGAGGTTCGTATGCGCGGTGGAAGTCGGATTCTTTGATGCAGAAGCCAGTGCGAACCTGCTCCCTGAGCAATGAGGTTCATCTGGAATGGTCGGGAATGAAGTCTGCCGTACTGCAGAGCTTCAAACGACGCCACCATCTTTCCAAGAAGTTGCACACAGAGGTGTAGAGAAACCGTCTGTGTCCTTAATACCTGAGCCTAACCTTGTGTAGGTCCTGGAGCTTGGTCTCTGGTAGGAATACTCTCAATTGTACAGTGTCCAGAATTAGACCCAGGAACAGAAGTGATTGAATTGGCATGAGGTTGGACTTGAGGAAGTTTACAGTCCACCCATGTTGAATGAGAAATTGATGAGATGTCTGAGCATCCTTTATCAGCTGTTCCCGAGATGAGGCGTTGATCAGTAGATCGTCTAGGTACCCCCAACAGTCTCAATCCTGCAACCATTATTGCCATGATCTTCGTAAAGATTCTTGGGGCCGATGATAGACCGAATGGCAGGGCTCTGAATTGGTAGTGTTCCGTCACCAGTGCAAACCTTAAGTAAGCATGGTGAGGAGTCCAAATTGGGATATGCAGGTATGCATCCTTTATGTCCATGGATACCATGAACTCGCCTTGTTCTAAACCTGCAATGACCGACTGGATTGATTCCATCTTGAACTTCTAGACCCTTAGAAACTGGTTTAAAGCTTTTAAATTGAGTATCGGTCTGACTGTCCCGTCTGGCTTTGGCACGACAAAAAGATTGGAATAGAAGTCCGTTCCTCTTTGAGAGGTGGGAACTGGAATAATTACCTCTGACCGTAGCAATTTTTGAATCGCTGTCAGTAGAGCTTTTGCTTTCTGAGGGCACAGAGGCAGTCCCGTTGTAAAAAACTGACTGAGGTATCTGTTGAAAATCCATCTTGTACCCTTGGGAGATTATGTTGTTTATCCAAAGTTCTGGTGAGGTTTAGGCCCTGATGTCCCGAAAACCTTCCAGATGCGCGCCCACCAAGGGGGACCCCAGGTGAGCTGGGAGGCCGTCATGCCACGGTCTTGTCAGCAGGTTTATCCTGCTTTCTGGTTGTTGCCTGTGAGCGGCCTCTACCTCTGCCTCCACGTGCTTGGCCTCGGAAGGACTGCGATCCAAATGAATTAAACGCTGCTCCCGAATAACCTCTTCTAACCTGTGGAGTGGTTCTCGTATAAGGAGTAGGTAGAAAGGTGGACTTCCCTTGTGAAATCCACTTGTCCAACTCTGGACCGAAAAGCATTTCACCCCCAAAGGGGATGGAAGCCATAAATCCTTTGAGGCTTGACACAAGTATGAAGCTGATTCACGAATGTGTTCCGCCAGTCGCCTCTCTCTCTGTGATTTGTTCCAAGTTAATTTCCTCCTTAATGGCCTGTAAAATACGTCCAGACCATGCTCCCATGGCCTTGTTAACCCAAGCACAGACGATCGTAGGTCTCTGTGCTGCACCTGCTGCTACAAAATTCGACTTTAAAGCCGTGTCAACCTTACGATCGGAAGCATCCTTTAAAGTCGTTACATTAGGTATTGGTAAGATTGTCTTCTTCGACAACCTTCCTAGGGCAGCATCCACCACTGGAGGAGTCTCCCACTTATCCATTTCACCCTTAGGTACAGGGTAAGTTACTTGAAACCTCTTTGGAAACTGAAATTGCTCCCAAGCCTCCTCCATCTGAGATTGGAGAGATACAGGAATGGGAAACACTGCTGAATGGGTCTTTTTTTTTTGGGATTCGAATAATTCAAAATCCTCTGTCTCCTTAACTTCTTCCCTTTAAAGTTTAGGATCTCTTTGACGTGTCAATTAAGGAATTAAGACCCGAGATTGCAGTGTCCTCTTCCGGAGAATCAGCGTCTAGGTTAGATTCAATAAACTCACCTTCTTCTGTATCAGTAATAAAGCCCTCCTCCTCCTCTGATTCTGGTACAACAGGAAGAGGTCTTTCAACAGCCTTGCGCACATTCGTTTCTGTTTGTGCGGGCGGTGTTAACCTGATGAGAAATTCTTCCATCGCCTTTGAGAAACCCGCAGCCCATTTCGAGTGCTGCTTGCGAGATTCCGCCATCTCCTTGGAGATTCTATCTGCAAGGTTTTCTTCCCATGACCTAGACGGAGCACTGCTCCCAGGTGGAGCGTCCTTGTCTAAGCAGAAGTCGCACACCCCGGAGATGCCAACCCGCGTGCTCTTCTTGTTACACTTCGTGTAACCATAATAGGTTGTGGTTGGTGGTTTAGACATGCTGAATAAACCCCGTACCAGACTACTAATCAGCGCTTTCACCCTTTAAACTAGGTAGAGAAAGACTGATATATGACGGAAGTAAAAGGTAAATTTGGAGTCACCAGGCTGGATTATTTTGACCCTGACCAGGACGTCAGGAAAAAAAATAAGATTTTACTTACCGATAAATCTATTTCTCGTAGTCCGTAGTGGATGCTGGGACTCCGTCAGGACCATGGGGATTAGCGGCTCCGCAGGAGACGGCACAAAAATAAAAGCTTTAGGACTAGGTGGTGTGCACTGGCTCCTCCCCCTATGACCCTCCTCCAAGCCTCAGTTAGGATACTGTGCCCGGACGAGCGTACACAATAAGGAAGGATTTTGAATCCCGGGTAAGACTCATACCAGCCACACCAATCACACCGTACAACCTGTGATCTGAACCCAGTTAACAGTATGACAAACGTAGGAGCCTCTGAACAGACGGCTCACAACAATAACAACCCGATTTTTTTTTTTTTTTGTAACAATAACTATGTACAAGTATTGCAGACAATCCGCACTTGGGATGGGCGCCCAGCATCCACTACGGACTACGAGAAATAGATTTATCGGTAAGTAAAATCTTATTTTCTCTGACGTCCTAGTGGATGCTGGGACTCCGTCAGGACCATGGGGATTATACCAAAGCTCCCAAACGGGCGGGAGAGTGCGGATGACTCTGCAGCACCGAATGAGAGAACTCCAGGTCCTCTTTAGCCAGGGTATCAAATTTGTAGAATTTTACAAACGTGTTCTCCCCCGACCACGTAGCTGCTCGGCAGAGTTGTAATGCCGAGACCCCTCGGGCAGCCGCCCAAGATGAGCCCACCTTCCTTGTGGAATGGGCCTTGATAGATTTAGGCTGTGGCAGGCCTGCCACAGAATGTGCAAGTTGAATTGTGCTACAAATCCAACGAGCAATCGTCTGCTTAGAAGCAGGAGCACCCAGCTTGTTGGGAGCATACAGTATAAACAGCGAGTCAGATTTTCTGACTCCAGCCGTCCTTGAAATATATATTTTCAATGCCTTGACAACGTCCAGCAACTTGGAATCCTCCAAATCGCTAGTAGCCGCAGGCACCACAATAGGCTGGTTCAGGTGAAACGCTGAAACCACCTTAGGCAGAAACTGAGGACGCGTCCGCAGTTCTGCCCTGTCCGAATGGAAAATCAGATATGGGCTTTTATACGATAAAGCCGCCAATTCTGACACTCTCCTGGCTGAAGCCAGGGCCAGTAGCATGGTTACTTTCCATGTAAGATATTTCAAATCCACCGATTTGAGTGGCTCAAACCAATGGGATTTGAGAAAATCCAAAACTACATTAAGATCCCACGGAGCCACTGGGGGCACAACCGGGGGCTGTATATGTAGTACTCCTTTTACAAAAGTCTGGACTTCAGGAACTGAAGCCAATTCTTTCTGGAAGAAAATCGACAGGGCCGAAATTTGAACCTTAATGGACCCTAATTTGAGGCCCATAGACAATCCTGTTTGCAGGAAATGTAGGAATCGACCCAGTTGAAATTCCTCCGTCGGGGCCTTCCTGGCCTCACACCACGCAACATATTTTCTCCAAATGCGGTGATAATGTTGTGCAGTCACCTCCTTCCTGGCTTTTACCAGGGTAGGGATGACCTCTTCCGGAATGCCTTTTTCCCTTAGAATTCGGCGTTCAACCGCCATGCCGTCAAACGCAGCCGCGGTAAGTCTTGGAATAGACACGGTCCCTGCTGAAGCAGGTCCCGTCTTAGAGGTAGAGGCCACGGATCTTCCGTGAGCATCTCCTGAAGTTCCGGGTACCAAGTTCTTCTTGGCCAATCCGGAGCCACGAGTATCGTTCTTACTCCCCTTTGCCGTATAATTCTCAGTACTTTTGGTATGAGAGGCAGAGGAGGAAACACATACACTGACTGGAACACCCACGGTGTTACCAGAGCGTCCACAGCTATTGCCTGAGGGTCTCTTGACCTGGCGCAATACCTGTCCAGTTTTTTGTTGAGGCGGGACGCCATCATATCCACCTTTGGTTTTTCCCAACGGTTCACAATCATGTGGAAGACTTCTGGATGAAGTCCCCACTCTCCCGGGTGTAGATCGTGTCTGCTGAGGAAGTCCGCTTCCCAGTTGTCCACTCCCGGAATGAACACTGCTGACAGTGCTATCACATGATCTTCCGCCCAGCGAAGAATCCTTGCAGCTTCTGCCATTGCCCTCCTGCTTCTTGTGCCGCCCTGTCTGTTTACGTGGGCGACTGCCGTGATGTTTTCCGACTGGATCAACACCGGCTGACCCTGAAGCAGGGGTTTTGCCAGGCTTAGAGCATTGTAAATCGCTCTTAGCTCCAGTATATTTATGTGAAGAGACATCTCCAGGCTTGACCACACTCCCTGGAAGTTTCTTCCCTGTGTGACCGCTCCCCAGCCTCTCAGACTGGCATCCGTGGTCACCAGGACCCAGTCCTGTATGCCGAATCTGCGGCCCTCTAACAGATGAGCACTCTGCAACCACCACAGAAGAGACACCCTTGTCCGTGGAGACAAAGTTATCCGCTGATGCAGCTGCAGATGCGATCCGGACCATTTGTCCAGCAGATCCCACTGAAAAGTTCGTGCGTGGAATCTGCCGAATGGAATCGCTTCGTAAGTAGCCACCATTTTTCCCAGGACTCTTGTGCATTGATGCACAGACACTTTTCCTGGTTTTAGGAGGTTCCTGACAAGTTCGGATAACTCCCTGGCTTTCTCCTCCGGAAGAAACACCTTTTTCTGAACCGTGTCCAGAATCATTCCCAGGAACAGCAGACGTGTCGTCGGGGTCAATTGAGATTTTGGAAAATTCAGAATCCACCCGTGCTGTTGCAGCACTACTTAGGTTAGTGCTACTACGTCCTCCAGCTGTTCTCTGGACCTTGCCCTTATCAGGAGATAGTCCAAGTAAGGGATAATTAATACGCCTTTTCTTCGCAGAAGAAACATCATTTCGGCCATTACCTTCGTAAAGACCCGAGGTGCCGTGGACAATCCAAACGGCAGCGTCTGAAACTGATAATGACAGTTTTGCACCACGAACCTGAGGTACCCTTGATGTGAAGGGCAAATTGGGACATGCAGGTAAGCATCCTTGATGTCCAGGGACACCATAAAGTCCCCTTCTTCCAGATTCGCTATCACTGCTCTGAGTGACTCCATCTTGAACTTGAATTTTTGTATGTACAGGTTCAAAGATTTCAGATTTAGAATAGGTCTTACCGAGCCGTCCGGCTTCGGTACCACAAATAGTGTGGAATAATACCCCTTTCCCTGTTGTAGGAGGGGTACCTTGACTATCACCTGCTGAGAATACAGCTTGTGAATGGCTTCCAATACCGTCGCCCTGTCTGAGGGAGACGTTGGCAGAGCAGACTTTAGGAACCGGCGAGGGGGAGACGTCTCGAATTCCAACCTGTAACCCTGAGATACTACCTGCAGGATCCAGGGGTCCACCTGTGAGTGAGCCCACTGTGCGCTGAAATTCTTGAGTCGACCCCCCACCGCCCCTGAGTCCGCTTGTAAAGCCCCAACGTCACGCTGAGGGCTTTGCAGAAGCCGGGGAGGGCTTCTGCTCCTGGGAGGGAGCTGCTTGGTGCACTCTCTTACCCTTTCCTTTGCCTCGGGGCAGATATGACTGTCCTTTTGCCCGCTTGTTCTTATAGGAACGAAAGGACTGCGGCTGAAAAGACGGTGTCTTTTTCTGTTGGGAGGGGACCTGAGGTAAAAAGGTGGATTTCCCGGCTGTTGCCGTGGCCACCAAATCCGATAGACCGACCCCAAATAATTCCTCCCCTTTATACGGCAATACTTCCATATGCCGTTTGGAATCCGCATCACCTGACCACTGTCGCGTCCATAAACTTCTTCTGGCAGATATGGACATCGCACTTACTCTCGATGCCAGAGTGCAAATATCCCTCTGAGCATCTCGCATATAAAGAAAAGCATCCTTTAATTGCTCTATAGTCAATAAAATACTGTCCCTATCCAGGGTATCAATATTTTCAGTCAGGGAATCCGACCAAACCACCCCAGCACTGCACATCCATGCTGAGGAGATGGCTGGTCGCAGTATAACATCAGTATGAGTGTATATACTTTTCAGGGTAGTTTCCAGCCTCCTATCAGCTGGATCCTTGAGGGCGGCCGTTTCAGGAGACGGTAACGCCACTTGTTTTGATAAGCGTGTGAGTGCCTTATCCACCCTAGGGGGTGTTTCCCAGCGCGCCCTAACCTCTGGCGGGAAAGGATATAATGCCAATAACTTCTTTGAAATTAGCAGTTTTCTATCGGGGTTAACCCACGCTTCATCACACACTTCATTCAATTCCTCTGATTCAGGAAAAACTACAGGTAGTTTTTTCAGACCCCACACAATACCCCTTTTTGTGGTACTTGCAGTATCAGAGATATGCAAAGCCTCCTTCATTGCCGTGATCATATAACGTGTGGCCCTACTGGAAAATACGTTTGTTTCTTCACCGTCGACACTAGATTCGGTGTCCGTGTCTGGGTCTGTGTCGACCGACTGAGGTAAAGGGCGTTTTACAGCCCCTGACGGTGTCTGAGACGCCTGGACAGGTACTAACTGGTTGGCCGGCCGTCTCATGTCGTCAACTGATTTTTGTAACGTGCTGACATTATCACGTAATTCCATAAACAAAGCCATCCATTCCGGTGTCGACTCCCTAGGGGGTGACATCACCATTACCGGCAATTGCTCCGCCTCCACACCAACATCGTCCTCATACATGTCGACACACACGTACCGACACACAGCAGACACACAGGGAATGCTCTTATCGAAGACAGGACCCCACTAGCCCTTTGGGGAGACAGAGGGAGAGTTTGCCAGCACACACCCAAGCGCTATAAATATATAGGAACAACCCTACAGAAGTGTTGTTTCCTTTATAGCAGCTTAATATATCAATATCGCCAAAAAAGTGCCCCCCCTCTGTTTTTTTACCCTGTTTCTTTGCAGCGGAGCTGTGCAGGAAAATGGCGCTGTGTGCTGAGGAGATAGGCCCCGCCCCCTATTTCGGCGGGCTCTTCTCCCGGTGTTTGTGAGACCTGGCAGGGGTTAAATACATCCATATAGCCCCAGGGGCTATATGTGATGTATTTTTAGCCAGAACAAGGTATTATCATTGCTGCCCAGGGCGCCCCCCCCCCAGCCCCCTGCACCCTCAGTGACCGCTGGTGTGAAGTGTGCTGACAACAATGGCGCACAGCTGCAGTGCTGTGCGCTACCTCATGAAGACTGAAAAGTCTTCTGCCGCCGGTTTCTGGACCTCTTCACTTTTCGGCATCTGCAAGGGGGTCGGCGGCGCGGCTCCAGGACCGGACTCCATGGCTGGGCCTGTGTTCGATCCCTCTGGAGCTAATGGTGTCCAGTAGCCTAAGAAGCCAATCCATCCTGCACGCAGGTGAGTTCACTTCTTCTCCCCTAAGTCCCTCGTTGCAGTGAGCCTGTTGCCAGCAGGACTCACTGAAAATAAAAAACCTAATAACTTTTTCTAAGCAGCTCTTTAGGAGAGCCACCTAGATTGCACCCTGCTCGGACGGGCACAAAAACCTAACTGAGGCTTGGAGGAGGGTCATAGGGGAGGAGCCAGTGCACACCACCTAGTCCTAAAGCTTTTATTTTTGTGCCCTGTCTCCTGCGGAGCCGCTAATCCCCATGGTCCTGACGGAGTCCCAGCATCCACTAGGACGTCAGAGGAAAAAAAAATTGCCTCCTTTATCCACGGTCTGGGCCATTTTCTAATCACCTAGGGGTATATTTACTAACATTCGTAATTTTCGGAAAAAGGTCAAAGTTCAATCACGAATGACATCGAAAGTGTAAAACTGCAACTTTTTGAATTTATTACGCCTAATTTACTAAGCTGTCGTATTCGGATTTTTCATTTGTTCCGATGTCGATGTCATTCGGGTTTTTTTCCCGTTTTTTATGGCAGTGATTAGCAAAACACTGACGACTTTATCACAATGAATCTCGTCCGGATCTGTGTGATCCGTGCTGGGGTTCATTTTTTTTTTTTTTTAAATAAACACTGTAAAACGGAGAAAAAAAATGCGTGGGGTCCCCCCTCCTAAGCATAACCAGCCTCGGGCTCTTTGAGCCGACCCTGGTTGCAGAAATATGGGGGGGAAAAATAAGAATTTACTTACCGATAATTCTATTTCTCATAGTCCGTAGTGGATGCTGGGGACTCCGTAAGGACCATGGGGAATAGCGGCTCCGCAGGAGACTGGGCACATCTAAAGAAAGCTTTAGGACTATCTGGTGTGCACTGGCTCCTCCCCCTATGACCCTCCTCCAAGCCTCAGTTAGGATACTGTGCCCGGACTAGCGTACACAATGAGGAAGGATTTTGAATCCCGGGTAAGACTCATACCAGCCACACCAATCACACCGTATAACCTGTGATCTGAACCCAGTTAACAGCATGATAACAGAGGAGCCTCTGAAAGATGGCTCACAACAATAATAACCCGATTTTTGTAACAATAACTATGTACAAGTATTGCAGACAATCCGCACTTGGGATGGGCGCCCAGCATCCACTACGGACTATGAGAAATAGAGAAAATAAGAATTTACTTACCGATAATTCTAACGTCCTAAGTGGATGCTGGGGACTCCGTAAGGACCATGGGGATTATACCAAAGCTACCAAACGGGCGGGAGAGTGCGGATGACTCTGCAGAACCAAATGAGAGAACTCCAGGTCTCCTCAGCCAGGATATCAATTTTGTAGAATTTTACAAACGTATTTGCTCCTGACCAAGTAGCTGCTCGGCAAAGTTGTAAAGCCGAGACCCCTCGGGCAGCCGCCCAAGATGAGCCCACCTTCCTTGTGGAGTGGGCATTTACAGATTTTTGGCTGTGGCAGGCCTGCCACAGAATGTGCAAGCTGAATTGTACTACAAATCCAACGAGCAATAGTCTGCTTAGAAGCAGGAGCACCCAGCTTGTTGGGTGCATACAGGATAAACAGCGAGTCAGATTTCCTGACTCCAGCCGTCCTGGAAACATATTTTCAGGGCACTGACAACGTCTAGCAACTTGGAGGCCTCCAAGTCCCTAGTAGCCGCAGGCACCACCAATAGGTTGGTTCAGGTGAAACGCTGAAACCACCTTGGGGAGAAACTGAGGACGAGTCCTCAATTCCGCCCTGTCCGAATGGAAAATCAGATAAGGGCTTTTTCAGGATAAAGCCGCCAATTCTGACACGCGCCTGGCCCAGGCCAGGGCCAACAGCATGACCACTTTTCATGAGAGATATTTTAACTCCACAGATTTAAGTGGTTCAAACCAATGTGACTTTTGGAACCCAAAACTACATTGAGATCCCAAAGTGCCACTGGAGGCACAAAAGGAGGCTGTATATGCAGTACCCCTTTTACAAACGTCTGAACTTCAGGGACTGAAGCTAGTTTTTTTTTTTGGAAGAAAATTGACAGGGCCGAAATTTGAACCTTAATGGACCCCAATTTCAGGCCCATAGACACTCCTGTTTGCAGGAAATGTAGGAATCGACCCAGTTGAATTTCCTCCGTCGGGCCTTACTGGCCTCGCACCACGCAACATATTTTCGCCAATTGCGGTGATAATGTTTTTGCGGTTACATCCTTCCTGGCTTTGATCAGGATAGGGATGACTTCATCCGGAATGCCTTTTTTCCTTCAGGATCCGGCGTTCAACCGCCATGCCGTCAAACGCAGCCGCTGTAAGTCTTGGAACAGACAGGGTCCTTGCTGGAGCAGGTCCCTTCTTAGAGGTAGAGGCCACGGATCCTCCGTGAGCATCTCTTGAAGTTCCGGTTACCAAGTCCTTCTTGGCCAATCCGGAACCACGAATATAGAGCTTACTCCTCTCCATCTTATCAATCTCAGTACCTTGGGTATGAGAGGCAGAGGAGGGAACACATACCCTGACTGGTACTCCCACGGTGTTACCAGAGCGTCTACAGCTTATTGCCTGAGGGTCCCTGGACCTGGCGCAATACCTGTCGAGTTTTTAGTCATGTGGAAGACTTCTGGGTGAAGTCCCCACTCTCCCGGGTGGAGGTCGTGCTGAGGAAGTCTGCTTCCCAGTTGTCCACTCCCGGAATGAATACTGCTGACAGTGCTATCACATGATTTTCCGCCCAGCGAAGAATCCTTGCAGCTTCTGCCATTGCCCTCCTGCTTCTTGTGCCACCCTGTCTGTTTACGTGGGTGACTGCCGTGATGTTGTCCGACTGGATCAACACCGGCTGACCTTGAAGCAGAGGTCTTGCTAAGCTTAGAGCATTGTAAATGTCCCTTAGCTTCAGGATATTTATGTGAAGTGATGTCTCCAGGCTTGACCATAAGCCCTGGATATTCCTTCCCTGTGTGACTGCTCCCCAGCCTCGCAGGCTGGCATCCGTGGTCACCAGGACCCAGTCCTGAATGCCTAATCTGCGGCCCTCTAGAAGATGAGCACTCTGCAACCACCACAGGAGGGACACCCTTGTCCTTGGTGACAGGGTTATCCGCTGATGCATCTGAAGATGCGACCCGGACCATTTGTCCAGCAGGTCCCACTGGAAAGTTCTTGCGTGGAATCTGTCGAATGGGATTGCTTCGTAGGAAGCCACCATTTTACCCAGAACCCTTGTGCATTGATGCACTGAGACTTGGCTCGGTTTTAGGAGGTTCCTGACTAGCTCAGATAACTCCCTGGCTTTCTCCTCCGGGAGAAACACCTTTTTCTGGACTGTGTCCAGGATCATCCCTAGGAACAGAAGACACGTCGTCGGAACCAGGTGCGATTTTGGAATATTGAGAATCCAAATCGTGCTGCCGCAACACTACCTGAGATAGTGCTACACCGACCTCCAACTGTTCCCTGGATCTTACCCTTATCAGGGAATTGTCCAAGTAAGGGATAACTAAAATTCACTTCCTTCGAAGGAATATCATCATTTCGGCCATTACCTTGGTAAAGACCCGGGGTGCCGTGGACCATCCATACGGCAGCGTCTGAACTGATAGTGACAGTTCTGTACCATAAACCTGAGGTACCCTTGTTGAGAAGGGTACATTTTGAGATGAAGGTAAGCATCCTTGATGTCCCGAGACATCATGTAGTCCCCTTCTTCCAGGTTCGCAATCACTGCTCTGAGTGACTCAATCTTGAATTTGAACCTCTGTATGTAAGTGTTCAAAGATTTTAGATTTAGAATCGGTCTCACCGAGCCGTCCGGCTTCGGTACCACAACAGTGTGGAATAATACCCCGTTCCCTGTTGCAGGAGGGGTATCTTGATTATCACCTGCTGGGAATACAGCTTGTGAATGGCTTCCAAACTTGTCTCCCTGTCAGAAGGAGACATCGGTAAAGCCGACTTTAGGAAACGGCGAGGGGGAGACGTCTCGAATTCTAATTTGTACCCCTGAGATATCACCTGAAGGATCCAGGGGTCTACTTGCGAGTGAGCCCACTGCGCGCTGAAATTCATTGAGACGGGCCCCCCACCGTGCCTGATTCTGCTTGTAAAGCCCCAGCGTATACTGAGGGCTTGGCAGAGGCGGGAGAGGGTTTCTGTTCCTGGGAACTGGCTGATTTCTGCAGCCTTTTTCCTCTCCCTCTGTCACGGGGCAGAAAATAAGAATTTACTTACCGATAATTCTATTTCTCGTAGTCCGTAGTGGATGCTGGGGACTCCGTCAGGACCATGGGGATCAGCGGCTCCGCAGGAGACAGGGCACAAAAGTAAAAGCTTTTAGGATCAGGTGGTGTGCACTGGCTCCTCCCCCTATGACCCTCCTCCAAGCCTCAGTTAGGATACTGTGCCCGGACGAGCGTACACAATAAGGAAGGATTTTGAATCCCGGGTAAGACTCATACCAGCCACACCAATCACACTGTACAACCTGTGATCTGAACCCAGTTAACAGCATGATAACAGCGGAGCCTCTGAAAAGATGGCTCACAACAATAATAACCCGATTTTTGTAACAATAACTATGTACAAGTATTGCAGACAATCCGCACTTGGGATGGGCGCCCAGCATCCACTACGGACTACGAGAAATAGAATTATCGGTAAGTAAATTCTTATTTTCTCTGACGTCCTAGTGGATGCTGGGAACTCCGTAAGGACCATGGGGATTATACCAAAGCTCCCAAACGGGCGGGAGAGTGCGGATGACTCTGCAGCACCGAACGAGAGAACTCCAGGTCCTCCTCAGCCAGGGTATCAAATTTGTAGAATTTTGCAAACGTGTTTGCCCCTGACCAAGTAGCAGCTCGGCAAAGTTGTAAAGCCGAGACCCCTCGGGCAGCCGCCCAAGATGAGCCCACCTTCCTTGTGGATTGGGCATTTACAGATTTTGGCTGTGGCAGGCCTGCCACAGAATGTGCGAGCTGAATTGTACTACAAATTCAACGAGCAATCGTCTGCTTAGAAGCAGGAGCACCCAGCTTGTTGGGTGCATAAAGTATAAACAGCGAGTCAGACTTTCTGACTCCAGCCGTCCTGGAACATATATTTTCAGGGCCCTGACAACGTCTAGCAACTTGGAGTCCTCCAAGTCCCTAGTATCCGCAGGTACCACAATAGGTTGGTTCAGGTGAAACGCTGACACCACCTTAGGAAGAAACTGGGGACGAGTCCGCAGTTCTGCCCTGTCCGAATGGAAAATCAGATATGGGCTTTTGTAAGACAAAGCCACCAATTCTGACACTCGCCTGGCCGAGGCCAGGGCCAACCGCATGGTCACTTTCCATGTGAGATATTTAAAATCCACAGATTTGAGCGGTTCAAACCAATGTGATTTGAGGAATCCCAACACTACGTTGAGATCCCACGGTGCCACTGGAGGCACAAAAGGGGCTGTATATGCAATACTCCCTTAACAAACGTCTGGACTTCAGGAACTGAAGCCAATTCTTTCTGGAAGAAAATCGACAGGGCCGAAATCTGAACCTTAATGGACCCCAATTTGAGGCCCATAGACACTCCTGTCTTCAGGAAATGCAGGAATCGACCGAGTTAAAATTCCTCCGTGGGGGCCCTCCTGGCCTCACACCACGCAACAATTTTTCGCCAAATACGGTGATAATGTTGTGCGGTCCCCTCCTTCCTGGCTTTGATCAGGATAGGAATGACTTCCTCCGGAATGCCTTTTTCCTTCAGGATCCGGCGTTCAACCGCCATGCCGTCAAACGCAGCCGCGGTAAGTCTTGGAACAGACAGGGTCCCTGCTGAAGCAGGTCCCTTCTTAGTGGCAGAGGCCATGAGTCCTCTGTGAGCATCTCTTGAAGTTCCGGGTACCAAGTCCTTCTTGGCCAATCCAGAGCCACGAGTATAGTTCTTACTCCTCTCCGTCTTATAATTCTCAGTACCTTGTGTATGAGAGGCAGAGGAGGGAACACATACACTGACTGGTACACCCACGGTGTTACCAGAGCGTCCACAGCTATTGCCTGAGGGTCTCTTGACCTGGCGCAATACCTGTCCAGTTTTTTGTTCAGGCGGGACGCCATCATGTCCACCTTTGGTCTTTCCCAATGGTTCACAATCATGTGGAAGACTTCCCGATGAAGTCCCCACTCTCCCGGGCGTCGGAATGAACACTGCTGACAGTGCTATCACCTGATTTTCCGCCCAGCGAAGAATCCTTGCAGTTTCTGCTATTGCCCTTCTGCTTCTTGTGCCGCCCTGTCTGTTTACGTGGGCGACTGCCGTGATGTTGTCCCACTGGATCAATACCGGCTGACCTTGAAGCAGAGGTCTTGCTAAGCTTAGAGCATTGTAACTTGCCCTTAGCTCCAGTATATTTATGTGGAGATAATTCTCCAAACTTGATCACACTCCCTGGAAATTTTTTCCCTGTGTGACTGCTCCCCAGCCTCTCAGGCTGGCATCCCTGGTCACCAGGACCCTTCCTGAATGCCGAATCTGCGGCCCATTAGTAGATGAGTACTCTGCAGCCACCGCAGAAGAAACACCCTTGTCCTTGGAGACAGGGTTATCCGCTGATGCATCTGAAGATGCGATCCGGACCATTTTTCCAGCAGATCCCACTGAAAAGTTCTTGCGTGAAAACTGCCGAATGGAATCGCTTCGTAAGAAGCCACCATTTTTCCCAGGACCCTTGTGCAATGATGCACTGACACTTTTCCTGGTTTTAGGAGGTTCCTGACTAGCTCGGATAACTCCCTGGCTTTCTTCTCCGGGAGAAACACTCTTTTCTGGACTGTGTCCAGAATCATCCCTAGGAACAGCCGATGTGTCGTCGGAAACAACTGCGGTTTTGGAATATTTAGAATCCACCCGTGCTGTCGTAGAACTACTTGAGATAGTGCTACTCCGACCTCCAACTGTTCTCTGGACCTTGCTCTTATCAGGAGGTCGTCCATTTTCTTTGAAAAAGAATCATCATTTCGGCCATTACCTTGGTAAAGACCCGGGGTGCCGTGGACAATCCAAACGGCAGCGTCTGAAACTGATAGTGACAGTTCTGTACCACGAACCTGAGGTACCCTTGGTGAGAAGGGCAAATTGGGACATGGAGGTAAGTATCCCTGATGTCCCGGGACACCCTATAGTCCCCTTCTTCCTGGTTCGCTATCACTGCTCTGAGTGACTCCATCTTGATTTGAACCTTTGTAAGTGTTCAAATATTTCAGATTTAGAATAGGTCTCACCGAGCCTTCTGGCTTCAGTACCACAACATAGTGTGGAATAATACCCCTTTCCTTGTTGTAGGAGGGGTACTTTGATTATCACCTGCTGGGAATACAGCTTGTGAATTGTTTCCAATACTGCCTCCCTGTCGGAGGGAGACGTTGGTAAAGCAGACTTCAGGAACCTGCGAGGGGGAAACGTCTCGACTTTCCAATCTGTACCCCTGGGATCCTACTTGTAGGATCCAGGGGTCCTGTACGGCCCCAGCGTCATGCTGAGAAACTTGGCAGAAGCGGTGGAGGGCTTCTGTTCCTGGGAATGGGCTGCCTGCTGCAGTCTTCTTCCCTTTCCTCTATCCCTGGGCAGATATGACTCTTATGGGGACGAAAGGACTGAGGCTGAAAAGACGGTGTCTTTATCTGCAGAGATGTGACTTAGGGTAAAAACGGTGGATTTTCCAGCAGTTGCCGTGGCCACCAGGTCCGATGGACCGACCCCAAATAACTCCTCCCCTTTATACGGCAATACTTCTTTGTGCCGTTTGGAATCTGCATCACCTGACCACTGTCGTGTCCATAAACATCTTCTGGCAGATATGGACATCGCACTTACTCTTGATGCCAGAGTGCAAATATCCCTCTGTGCATCTCGCATATATAGAAATGCATCCTTTAAATGCTCTATAGTCAATAAAATACTGTCCCTGTCAAGGGTATCAATATTTTTAGTCAGGGAATCCGACCAAGCCACCCCAGCTCTGCACATCCAGGCTGAGGCGATCGCTGGTCGCAGTATAACACCAGTATGTGTGTATATACTTCTTAGGATATTTTCCTTGAGGACGGCCCTATCTGGAGACGGTACCGCCACTTGTTTTGATAAGCGTGTGAGCGCCTTATCCACCCTAAGGGGTGTTTCCCAACGCGCCCTAACTTCTGGCGGGAAAGGGTATACCGCCAATAATTTTCTATCGGGGGAAACCCACGCATCATCACACACTTCATTTAAATTTATCTGATTCAGGAAAAACTACAGGTAGTTTTTTCACACCCCACATAATACCCTTTTTTGTGGTACTTGTAGTATCAGAAATATGTAACACCTCCTTCATTGCCCTTAACAAGTAACGTGTGGCCCTAAAGGAAAATACGTTTGTTTCTTCACCGTCGACACTGAAATCAGTGTCCGTGTCTGTGTCGACCAACTGAGGTAAATGGGCGTTTTAAAGCCCCTGACGGTGTTTGAGACGCCTGGACAGGTACTATTTTGTTTGCCGGCCGTCTCTGTTGACATTATCACGTAATTCCTTGAATAAGCCATCCATTCCGGTGTCGACTCCCTAGAGAGTGACATCACCATTACAGGCAATTGCTCCGCCTCCTCACCAACATCGTCCTCATACATGTCGACACACACGTACCGACACACAGCACACACACAGGGAATGCTCTGATAGAGGACAGGACCCCACTAGCCCTTTGGGGAGACAGAGAGAGAGTTTGCCAGCACACACCAAAAACGCTATAATTATACAGGGACAACCTTTATATAAGTGTTTTTCCCTTATAGCATTTTAATATATATAGTCATATCGCCAAATAAGTGCCCCCCCTCTCTGTTTTAACCCTGTTTCTGTAGTGCAGTGCAGGGGAGAGCCTGGGAGCCTTCCCACCAGCATTTCTGTGAGGGAAAATGGCGCTGTGTGCTGAGGAGAATAGGCCCCGCCCCCTTTTCGGCGGGCTTCTTCTCCCGTTTTTCTGAGACCTGGCAGGGGTTAAATACATCCATATAGCCCCCAGGGGCTATATGTGATGTATTTTTAGCCAGAATAAGGTACTATCATTGCTGCCCAGGGCGCCCCCCCCCAGCGCCCTGCACCCTCAGTGACCGCTGCTATGAAGTGTGCTGACAACAATGGCGCACAGCTGCAGTGCTGTGCGCTACCTTATGAAGACTGAAAAGTCTTCTGCCGCCGGTTTCTGGACCTCTTCATTTTTCGGCATCTGCAAGGGGGTCGGCGGCGCGGCTCCGGGACGAACCCCAGGGTGAGACCTGTGTTCCGACTCCCTCTGGAGCTAATGGTGTCCAGTAGCCTAAGAAGCCAATCCATCCTGCACGCAGGTGAGTTCACTTCTCTCCCCTAAGTCCCTCGATGCAGTGAGCCTGTTGCCAGCAGGACTCACTGAAAATAAAAAACCTAACAAAACTTTTACTCTAAGCAGCTCTTTAGGAGAGCCACCTAGATTGCACCCTTCTCGGCCGGGCACAAAAATCTAACTGGAGGAGGGTCATAGGGGGAGGAGCCAGTGCACACCACCTGATCCTAAAAGCTTTTACTTTTGTGCCCTGTCTCCTGCGGAGCCGCTGATCCCCATGGTCCTGACGGAGTCCCCAGCATCCACTTAGGACGTCAGAGAAATGAGGAACCTTTTGCCCGCTTGTCCACGAAAAGACTGCGCCTGATAATACGGCGTCTTCTCATGTTGAGAGGCGACCTGGGGTACAAACGTGGAATTCCCAGCTGTTGCCGTGGCCACCAGGTCTGAAAGACCGACCCCAAATAACTCCTCCCCTTAATAAAGCAATACTTCCAAATGCCGTTTGGAATACGCATCACCTGACCACTGACGTGTCCATAACCCTCTACTGGTAGAAATGGACAACGCGCTTAGACTTGATGCCAGTCGGCAAATATTCCGCTGTGCATCACGCATATATAGAAATGCATCTTTTAAATGCTCTATAGGCAAAAATATACTGTCCCTATCTAGGGTATCAATATTTTCAGTCAGGGAATCCGACCAGACCACTCCAGCACTGCACATCCAGGCTGAGGCGATGGCTGGTCGTAGTATAACACCAGTATGTGTGTATATACTTTTTAGAGTAGTTTCCAGCCTCCTATCAGCTGGATCCTTGAGGGCGGCCGTATCAGGAGACGGTAACGCCACTTGTTTTGATAAGCGTGTGAGCGCCTTATCCACCTTAGGGGGTGTTTCCCAGCGCGCCCTAACCTCTGGCGGGAAAGGGTATAATGCCAATAACTTTTTAGAAATTAGCCCTTTTCTATCTGGGTTAACCCACGCTTCATCACATACATCATTCAATTCCTCTGATTCAGGAAAAACTACAGGTAGTTTTTTTCACCCCCCACATAATACCCCTTTTTGTGGTACTTGTAGTATCAGAGATATGCAAAGTCTCCTTCATTGCCGTGATCATATAACGTGTGGCCCTACTGGAAAATACGTTTGTTTCTTCACCGTCGACACTAGATTCAGTGTCCGTGTCTGGGTCTGTATCAACCGACTGAGGTAAAGGGCGTTTTACAGCCCCTGACGGTGTCTGAGACGCCTGGGTAGGTACCAACTGGTTTGACGACCGTCTCATGTCGTCAACTGATTTTTGTAATGTGCTGACATTATCACGTAATTCCATAAACAAAGCCATCCATTCCGGTGTCGACTCCCTAGGGGGTGACATCACCATTACCGGCAATTGCTCTGCCTCCACACCAACATCGTCCTCATACATGTCGACACACACGTACCGACACACAGCAGACACACAGGGAATGCTCTATTGAAGACAGGACCCCACTAGCCCTTTGGGGAGACAGAGGGAGAGTTTGCCAGCACACACCCAAGCGCTATAATATATATGGGAACAACCCTATATAAGTGTTGTATCCTTATAGCAGCTTAAATATAGTAATATCGCCAAAAAAAAGTGCCCCCCCTCTCTGTTTTACCCTGTTTCTGTAGTGCAGTGCAGGGGAGAGTCCTGGGAGCCTTCCTCACAGCGGAGCTGAGCAGGAAAATGGCGCTGTGTGCTGAGGAGAATAAGCCCCGCCCCCTATTTCGGCGGGCTCTTCTCCGGAGTCTGTGAGATCTGGCAGGGGTTAAATACATCCATATAGCCTCAAGGGCTATATGTGATGTATTTTTAGCCATAAAAAGGTATTATACATTGCTGCCCAGGGCGCCCCCCCAACGCCCTGCACCCTCCGTGATCGCTGTGTGAAGTGTGCTGACAACAATGGCGCACAGCTGCAGTGCTGTGCGCTACCTCAGGAAGACTGAAAAGTCTTCTGCCGCCTGCTTCTGGACCTCTTCCATCTTCGGCATCTGCAAGGGGGGTCGGCGGCGCGGCTCCGGGACGAACCCCAGGGTGAGACCTGTGTTCCGACTCCCTCTGGAGCTAATGGTGTCCAGTAGCCTAAGAAGCCAATCCATCCTGCACGCAGGTGAGTTCACTTCTCTCCCCTAAGTCCCTCGACGCAGTGAGCCTGTTGCCAGCAGGACTCACTGAAAATAAAAAACTTTTTCTAAGCAGCTCTTTAGGAGAGCCACCTAGATTGCACCCTGCTCGGACGGGCACAAAAACCTAACTGAGGCTTGGAGGAGGGTCATAGGGGGAGGAGCCAGTGCACACCACCTGATCCTAAAGCTTTATTTTTGTGCCCTGTCTCCTGCGGAGCCGCTAATCCCCATGGTCCTGACGGAGTCCCCAGCATCCACTAGGACGTTAGAGAAATACCTTTTAGGATACCCTCCTGCTTTCTATCAGCAGGATCCTTAAGGGCGGCCATCTCAGGCGAAGGTAGAGCCCTTACAAGCGTGTGAGCGCTTTATCCACCCTAGGGGATGTTTCCCAACGCACCCTAACCTCTGGCGGGAAAGGATATAATGCCAATAACATTTTAGAAATTATCAGTTGTTATCGGGGGAAACCCACGCATCATCCCACACCTCATTTAATTTCTCAGATTCAGGAAAACTACAGGTAGTTTTTCCTCACCGAACATAATACCCCTTTTTTGGTGGTACTCGTATTATCAGAAATGTGTAAAACATTTTTCATTGCCTCAATCATGTAACGTGTGGCCCTACTGGAAGTCACACTCGTCTCTTCACCGTCGACACTGGAGTCAGTATCCGTGTCGGCGTCTATATCTGCCATCTGAGGTAACGGGCGCTTTAGAGCCCCTGACGGCCTATGAGACGTCAGGACAGGCACAAGCTGAGTAGCCGGCTGTCTCATGTCAACCACTGTCTTTTATACAGAGCTGACACTGTCACGTAATTCCTTCCAACAGTTCATCCACTCAGGTGTCGACCCCCTAGGGGGTGACATCACTATTACAGGCAATCTGCTCCGTCTCCACATCATTTTTCTCCTCATACATGTCGACACAAAAGTACCGACATACAGCACACAAACAGGGAATGCTCTGATAGAGGACAGGACCCCACTAGCCCTTTGGGGAGACAGAGGGAGAGTTTGCCAGCACACACCAGAGCGCTATATATATACAGGGATAACCTTATATAAGTGTTTTTCCCCTTATAGCTGCTGTATAGTTAATACTGCGCCTAATTAGTGCCCCCCTCTCTTTTTTAACCCTTTCTGTAGTGTAGTGACTGCAGGGGAGAGCCAGGGAGCTTCCCTCCAACGGAGCTGTGAGGGAAAATGGCGCCAGTGTGCTGAGATAGGCTCCGCCCTCTTATCGGCGGCCTTATCTCCCGTTTTTCTATGTATTCTGGCAGGGGTTAAATGCATCCATATAGCCCAGGAGCTATATGTGATGCATTTTTTGCCATCCAAGGTGTTTTTATTGCGTCTCAGGGCGCCCCCCCCCCCCCCCAGCGCCCTGCACCCTCAGTGTGCTGAGAGCAATGGCGCACAGCTGCAGTGCTGTGCGCGACCTTGTTGAAGACAGGATGTCTTCTGCCGCCGATTTTCCGGACCTCTTCTGCCTTCTGGCTCTGTAAGGGGGCCGGCGGCGCGGCTCTGGGACCCATCCAAGCTGGGCCTGTGATCGTCCCTCTGGAGCTAATGTCCAGTAGCCTAAGAAGCCCAATCCACTCTGCACGCAGGTGAATTCGCTTCTTCTCCCCTTAGTCCCTCGATGCAGTGAGCCTGTTGCCAGCATGTCTCACTGAAAATAAAAAACCTAAACTAAAACTTTCACTAAGAAGCTCAGGAGAGCCCCTAGTGTGCACCCTTCTCGTTCGGGCACAGAGATCTAACTGAGGCTTGGAGGAGGGTCATAGGGGGAGGAGCCAGTGCACACCAGATAGTCCTAAAGCTTTCTTTAGATGTGCCCAGTCTCCTGCGGAGCCGCTATTCCCCATGGTCCTTACGGAGTCCCCAGCATCCACTTAGGACGTTAGAGAGATGACAGGGGTTCCCCCATATTTAAGCAACCAGCATCGGGCTCTGCGCCTGGTCCTGGTTCCAAAAATACGGGGGACAAAAAGAGTAGGGGTCCCCCGTATTTCTAAAACCAGCACCGGGCTCCACTAGCTGGACAGATAATGCCACAGCCGGGGGTCACTTTTATATAGTGCCCTGCGGCCGTGGCATCAAAAATCCAACTAGTCACCCCTGGCCGGGGTACCCTGGGGGAGTGGGGACCCCTTCAATCAAGGGGTCGTCCCCCCCCAGCCACCCAAGGGCCAGGGGTGAAGCCCGAGGCTGTCCCCCCCCCATCCAATTGGCTGCGGATGGGGGGCTGATAGCCTTTTGTGAAAATGAAAAGATATTGTTTTTAGTAGCAGTACTACAAGGCCCAGCAAGCCTCCCCCGCATGCTGGTACTTGGAGAACCACAAGTACCAGCATGCGGCGGAAAAACGGGCCCGCTGGTACCTGTAGTACTACTACTAAAAAAATACCCCAAAAAAGACAATACACACACACCTTGAAAGTAAAGTATTACATGCATCCACACAAACATACATACTTACCTTATGTTCACACGAGGGTCTGTCCTCTTCTCCAGTAGAATCCATGGGTACCTGTTGAATAAATTCTACTCACCAGATCCAGGGTCCCAGGCTCCTCGTAGCATCCATTTGTAATCCACGTACTTGAATAAAATAAAAAAACGGAGAGCCGAGCCACGCACTGAAAGGGGACCCATGTTTGCACATGGGCCCCCTTTCCCCGAATGCCAGAAACCCACTCTGACTGATGTCTAAGTGGGTTTCTTCAGCCAATCAGGGAGCGCCACGTTGTAGCACCCTCCTTATCGGCTGTGTGCTCCTGTACTGACTGACAGGCGGCACACGGCAGTGTTACAATGTAGCGCCTATGCGCTCCATTGTAACCAATGGTGGGAACTTTCTGCTCAGCGGTGAGGTCACTTTCGGTCAACCGCAGGGCAGAAAGTTCCCACCATTGGTTACAATGGAGCGCATAGGCGCTACATTGTAACACTGCCGTGTGCCGCCTATCAGTCAGTACAGGAGCACACAGCCGATAAGGAGGGTGCTACAACGTGGCGCTCCCTGATTGGCTGAAGAAACCCACTTAGACGTCAGAGTGGGTTTCTGGCATTCGGGGAAAGGGGGCCCATGTGCAAACATGGGTCCCCTTTCAGTGCGTGGCTCGGCTCTCCGTTTTTTTATTTTATTCAAGTACGTGGATTACAAATGGATGCTACGAGGAGCCTGGGACCCTGGATCTGGTGAGTAGAATTTATTCAACAGGTACCCATGGATTCTACTGGAGAAGAGGACAGACCCTCGTGTGAACATAAGGTAAGTATGTATGTATGTATGTTTGTGTGGATGCATGTAATACTTTACTTTCAAGGTGTGTGTGTATTGTCTTTTTTTGGGTATTTTTTTTAGTAGTAGTACTACTACTACTACTACTACTACAGGTACCAGCGGGCCCGTTTTTTCCGTCGCATGCTGGTACTTGTGGTTCTCCAAGTACCAGCATGCGGGGGAGGCTTGCTGGGCCTTGTAGTACTGCTACTAAAAACAATATCTTTTCATTTTCACAAAAGGCTATCAGCCCCCCATCCGCAGCCAATTGGATGGGGGGGGGGGGGGGGGACAGCCTCGGGCTTCACCCCTGGCCCTTGGGTGGCTGGGGGGGGGGGGGGGGGGGGGGGGGACACCTTGATTGAAGGGGTCCCCACTCCCCCAGGGTACCCCAGCCAGGGGTGACTAGTTGGATTTTTGATGCCACGGCCGCAGGGCACTATATAAAAGTGACCCCCGGCTGTGGCATTATCTGTCCAGCTAGTGGAGCCCGGTGCTGGTTTTAAAAATACGGGGGACCCCTACTCTTTTTGTCCCCCGTATTTTTGGAACCAGGACCAGGCGCAGAGCCCGATGCTGGTTGCTTAAATATGGGGGAACCCGTGTCAATTTTTTCCCCATATTTCTGCAACCAGGATCGGCTCAAAGAGCCCGAGGCTGGTTATGCTTAGGAGGGGGGACCCCACGCAATTTTTTTAAAGAAAATAACCACTTTCCCACCCCTTCCCACTGATATACATGCCCGGATCTCATGGATCCCTGCATGCCTATACAATCACGGATTAAAAAAGCAGGTCTGTTTTTTTTAGCACTTTTTTACGAGTTGTAATTTTTCACGGCAGTGTTTTTTTTTTTTTTGCTTTGCACTTCTTAGTAAATTACCGAGATTCATTCTTAAACAGCCGCGTTTTGACCGATGGTGTATTCATTCGTATTTTTTTTGTTGGACTTCCAAAAAAATAAGATTTTACTTACCGATAAATCTATTTCTCGTAGTCCGTAGTGGATGCTGGGACTCCGTAAGGACCATGGGGAATAGCGGCTCCGCAGGAGACAGGGCACAAAATAAAAGCTTAAGGATCAGGTGGTGTGCACTGGCTCCTCCCCCTATGACCCTCCTCCAAGCCTCAGTTAGGATACTGTGCCCGGACGAGCGTACATAATAAGGAAGGATCTTGAATCCCGGGTAAGACTCATACCAGCCACACCAATCACACCGTACAACTCGTGATCTGAACCCAGTTAACAGTATGATAAATGCAAAGGAGCCTCTGAAAAGATGGCTCAAACAATAATAACCCGAATTTTTGTAACAATAACTATATACAAGTATTGCAGACAATCCGCACTAGGGATGGGCGCCCAGCATCCACTACGGACTACGAGAAATAGATTTATCGGTAAGTAAAATCTTATTTTCTCTGACGTCCTAGTGGATGCTGGGACTCCGTAAGGACCATGGGGATTATACCAAAGCTCCCAAACGGGCGGGAGAGTGCGGATGACTCTGCAGCACCGAATGAGAGAACTCCAGGTCCTCCTCAGCCAGGGTATCAAATTTGTAGAATTTAGCAAACGTGTTTGCCCCTGACCAAGTAGCTGCTCGGCAAAGTTGTAAAGCCGAGACCCCTCGGGCAGCCGCCCAAGATGAGCCCACTTTCCTTGTGGAATGGGCTTTTACGGATTTTGGCTGTGGCAATCCTGCCACGGAATGTGCAAGCTGAATTGTACTACAAATCCAACGAGCAATCGTCTGCTTTGAAGCAGGAGCACCCAGCTTGTTGGGTGCATACAGGATAAACAGCGAGTCAGTTTTCCTGACTCCAGCCGTCCTGGAAACATATATTTTCAGGGCCCTGACAACGTCTAGCAACTTGGAGTCCTCCAAGTCCCCAGTAGCCGCAGGCACCACAATAGGTTGGTTCATGTGAAATGCAGAAACCACCTTAGGTAGAAATTGAGGACGAGTCCTCAATTCCGCCCTGTCAGAATGAAAAATTAAGTAAGGGCTTTTATATGATAAAGCCGCCAATTCTGACACACGCCTGGCTGAAGCCAAGGCTAACAGCATCGACACCTTCCACGTGAGATATTTTAAGTCCACAGTGGAAAGTGGTTCAAACCAATGTGATTTTAGAAAACTCAATACAACATTGAGATCCCAAGGTGCCACTGGAGGCACAAAAGGAGGCTGTATGTGCAGCACCCCTTTCACAAATGTCTGAACTTCAGGTACTGAAGCCAGTTCTTTCTGGAAGAAAATCGACAAGGCCGAAATTTGAACCTTAATGGACCCTAATTTTAGGCCCATAGACAGTCCTGTTTGCAGGAAATGCAGGAAACGACCCAGTTGAAATTCCTCTGTAGGGGCCTTCTTGGCCTCAGGGATGACTTCTTCTGGAATGCCCTTTTCCTTTAGGATCCGGCGTTCAACCGCCATGCCGTCAAACGCAGCCGCGGTAAGTCTTTTAACAGACAAGGCCCCTGCAGTAGCAGGTCCTTTCTTAGAGGTAGAGGCCACGGTTCGTCCGTGAGCCTCTCTTGAAGTTCCGGGTACCAAGTCCTTCTTGGCCAATCCGGAACCACGAGTATAGTTCTTACTCCTCTCCTTCTTATGATTCTCAGTACTTTTGGTATGAGAGGCAGGGGAGGGAACACATACACTGACTGGTACACCCACGGCGTTACCAGAGCGTCCACTGCTATTGCCTGAGGGTCCCTTGACCTGGTGCAATATCTGTCCAGTTTTTTGTTTAGACGTGACGCCATCATGTCCACCTTTGGTTTTTCCCAACGGTTTACAATCAGGTAGAAGACTTCTGGGTGAAGTCCCCACTCTCCCGGGTGAAGGTCGTGTCTGCTGAGGAAGTCTGCTTCCCAGTTGTCCACTCCCGGAATGAATACTGCTGACAGTGCTATCACATGATTTTCCGCCCAGCGAAGAATCCTTGCAGCTTCTGCCATTGCCCTCCTGCTTCTCGTGCCGCCCTGTCTGTTTACGTGGGCGACTGACGTGATGTTGTCCGATTGGATCAACACCGCCTGACCCTGAAGCAGAGGTTTTGCTTGACTTAGGGCATTGTAAATGGCCCTTAGTTCCAGAATGTTTATATGAAGAGACGTTTCCAAGCTTGACCACAGGCCCTGGAAATTCCTTCCCTGTGTGACTGCTCCCCAGCCTCTCAGGCTGGCATCCGTGGTTACCAGGATCCAATCCTGAATGCCAAATCTGCGGCCCTCTAGTAGATGAGCACTCTGCAGCCACCACAGGAGAGACACCCTTGTCCTTGGCGACAGGGTTATCCGCTGATGCATCTGCAGATGCGATCCGGACCATTTGTCCAGTAGATCCCACTGAAATGTTCTTGCATGGAATCTTCCGAATGGAATCGCTTCGTAAGAAACCACCATTTTCCCCAGGACCCTCGTGCACTGATGCACTGAGACCTGTCCTGGTTTTAGGAGGTTCCTGACTAGCTCGGATAACACCCTGGCCTTCTCCTCCGGGAGAAACACCTTCTTCTGGACTGTGTCCAGAATCATTCCTAGGAACAGTAGACGTGTCGTTGGAATCAGCTGCGATTTTGGAATATTTAGAATCCACCCGTGCTGACGTAACACTACCTGAGATAGTGCTACTCCGACTTCTAACTGTTCCCTGGATCTTGCCCTTATCAGGAGATCGTCCAAGTAAGGGATAATTAAAATGCCTTTTCTTCGTAGAAGAATCATCATTTCGGCCATTACCTTGGTAAAGACCCGAGGTGCCGTGGACAATCCAAACGGCAGCGTCTGAAACTGATAATGACAGTTTTGTACTACAAACCTGAGGTACCCTTGGTGAGAAGGGTATATTGGGACGTGGAGATAAGCATCTTTGATGTCCAGAGACACCATATAGTCCCCTTCTTCCAGGTTCGCTATCACTGCTCTGAGTGACTCCATCTTGAATTTGAACCTTTTTATGTAAGTGTTCAAGGATTTCAGATTTAAAATTGGTCTCACCGAGCCGTCCGGCTTCGGTACCACAAACAGCGTGGAATAATACCCCTTTCCTTGTTGCAGGAGGGGTACCTTGATTATCACCAGCTGGGAATACAGCTTGTGAATGGCTTCCAAAACTGCCTCCCTGTCGGAGGGAGACTTTGGTAAAGCAGACTTCAGGAAACGACGAGGGGGAAACGCCTCGAATTCCAGTTTGTACCCCTGCGATACTACCTGTAGAATCCAGGGATCCACTTGCGAGTGAGCCCACTGCGCGTTGAAATTCTTGAGACGGGCCCCCACCATATCTGAGTCTGCTTGTAAAGCCCCAGCGTCATGCTGAAGACTTGGCAGAAGCAGGGGAGGGCTTCTGCTCCTGTGAAGCGGCTGCATGGTGCAGTCTTTTTCCTCTTCCTCTGCCCCGGGGCAGAAAAGAGTGGCCTTTTGCTCGCTTGTACTTATGGGAACGAAAGGACTGAGTTTGAAAAGACGGTGTCTTTTTCTGCTGATGTGGAGTGACCTGGGGTAAAAAGGTGGATTTTCCAGCCGTTGCCGTGGCCACCAGGTCCGATAGACCAGCCCCAAATAACTCCTCCCCTTTATACGGCAATACTTCCATGTGCCGTTTGGAATCCGCATCCCCTGACCACTGTCGCGTCCATAACGCTCTTCTGGCAGAGATGGACATAGCACTTACTCTTGATGCCAGGGTGCAAATATCCCTCTGTGCATCACGCATATATAGCAATGCATCCTTTAAATGTTCTATAGTTAACAAAATATTGTCCCTATCCAGGGTATCAATATTCTCGGTCAGGGAATCCGACCATGCGACTCCAGCACTGCACATCCAGGCTGAGGCGATTGCTGGTCGCAGTATAACACCAGTATGTGTGTATATACTTTTTAGGATATTTTCCAGCCTTCTATCAGCCGGTTCTTTGAGGGTGGCCGTATCAGGGGACGGTAACGCTACTTGTTTAGATAAACGTGTGAGCGCCTTATCTACCCTAGGGGGTGTTTCCCAGCGCGTCCTAACCTCTGGCGGGAAAGGATATAGTGCTAATATTTTTTTAGAAATCAGCTGTTTTTTATCGGGGAAAACCCACGCTTTTTCACACACCTCATTTATTTCATCTGACTCAGGAAAAATAAGAATTTACTTACCGATAATTCTATTTCTCGGAGTCCGTAGTGGATGCTGGGGTTCCTGAAAGGACCATGGGGAATAGCGGCTCCGCAGGAGACAGGGCACAAAAAGTAAAGCTTTTCCAGATCAGGTGGTGTGCACTGGCTCCTCCCCCTATGACCCTCCTCCAGACTCCAGTTAGGTACTGTGCCCGGACGAGCGTACACAATAAGGGAGGATTTTGAATCCCGGGTAAGACTCATACCAGCCACACCAATCACACCGTACAACTTGTGATCTAAACCCAGTTAACAGTATGATAACAGAGGAGCCTCTGAAAGATGGCTCCCTAAACAATAACCCGAATTAGTTAACAATAACTATGTACAAGTATTGCAGATAATCCGCACTTGGGATGGGCGCCCAGCATCCACTACGGACTCCGAGAAATAGAATTATCGGTAAGTAAATTCTTATTTTCTCTATCGTCCTAGTGGATGCTGGGGTTCCTGAAAGGACCATGGGGATTATACCAAAGCTCCCAAACGGGCGGGAGAGTGCGGATGACTCTGCAGCACCGAATGAGAGAACTCCAGGTCCTCCTTTGCCAGGGTATCAAATTTGTAGAATTTTACAAACGTGTTCTCCCCTGACCACGTAGCTGCTCGCAGAGTTGTAATGCCGAGACCCCTCGGGCAGCCGCCCAAGATGAGCCCACCTTCCTTGTGGAATGGGCCTTAACAGATTTAGGCTGTGGCAGGCCTGCCACAGAATGTGCAAGTTGAATTGTGTTACAAATCCAACGAGCAATCGACTGCTTAGAAGCAGGCGCACCCAACTTGTTGGGTGCATACAGTATAAACAGCGAGTCAGATTTTCTGACTCCAGCCGTCCTTGAAATGTATATTTTTAAAGCTCTGACAACGTCCAACAACTTGGAGTCCTCCAAGTCGCTTGTAGCCGCAGGCACTACAATAGGCTGGTTCAGGTGAAACGCTGATACCACCTTAGGGAGAAAATGCGGACGCGTCCGCAGCTCTGCCCTATCCGAATGGAAAATTAAATAAGGGCTTTTATAAGATAAAGCCGCCAGTTCAGATACTCTCCTGGCGGACGCCAGGGCCAGTAACATAGTCACTTTCCATGTGAGATATTTCAAATCCACATTTTTTAGTGGTTCAAACCAATGGGATTTGAGGAAATCTAAAACTACATTTAGATCCCACGGTGCCACCGGAGGCACCACAGGAGGCTGTATATGCAGTACTCCTTTGACAAAAGTCTGGACCTCAGGAACTGAGGCCAATTCTTTTTGGAAGAATATTGACAGGGCCGAAATTTGAACCTTAATAGATCCCAATTTGAGACCCATAGACAATCCTGATTGCAGGAAATGTAGGAAACGACCCAGTTGAAATTCCTCCGTCGGAGCACTCCGATCCTCGCACCACGCAACATATTTCCGCCAAATGCGGTGATAATGCTTCGCGGTGACTTCCTTTCTTGCCTTAATCAAGGTAGGAATGACTTCTTCTGGAATGCCTTTTCCTTTTAGGATCTGGCGTTCAACCGCCATGCCGTCAAACGCAGCCGCGGTAAGTCTTGGAATAGACACGGTCCCTGCTGAAGCAGGTCCTGTCTTAGAGGTAGAGGCCACGGATCGTCCGTGACCATCTCTTGAAGTTCCGGGTACCAAGACCTTCTTGGCCAATCCGGAGCCACTAGTATCGTTCTTACTCCGCTTTGCCGTATGATTCTCAATACCTTTGGTATGAGAGGCAGAGGAGGAAACACATACACCGACTGGTACACCCAAGGTGTTACCAGCGCGTCCACAGCTATTGCCTGCGGATCTCTTGACCTGGCGCAATACCTGTCCAGTTTTTTGTTGAGGCGAGACGCCATCATGTCCACCATTGGTCTTTCCCAACGGTTTATTAGCATGTGGAAAACTTCTGGATGAAGTCCCCACTCTCCCGGGTGAAGATCGTGTCTGCTGAGGAAGTCTGCTTCCCAGTTGTCCACTCCCGGGATGAACACTGCTGACAGTGCTATCACGTGATTCTCCGCCCAGCGAAGGATCCTGGCAGCTTCTGCCATTGCACTCCTGCTTCTTGTGCCGCCCTGTCTGTTTACATGGGCGACTGCCGTGATGTTGTCCGACTGGATCAACACCGGTCTTCCTTGAAGCAGAGGTTCCGCCTGGCTTAGAGCATTGTAGATTGCTCTTAGTTCCAGAATGTTTATGTGAAGAGACTTTTCCAGGCTCGACCACACTCCCTGGAAGTTTCTTCCTTGTGCGACTGCTCCCCAGCCTCTCAGGCTGGCGTCCGTGGTCACCAGGATCCAATCCTGTATGCCGAATCTGCGGCCCTCCAATAGATGAGCCCTCTGCAACCACCACAGAAGAGATACCCTTGTCCATGGAGACAGGGTTATCCGCAGGTGCATCTGAAGATGCGTGCATTGATGTACAGACACCTTTCCTGGTTTTAGGAGATTCCTGACCAGGTCGGATAACTCCTTGGCTTTTTCCTCGGGAAGAAAAACCTTTTTCTGAACCGTGTCCAGAATCATCCCTAGGAACAGCAGACGAGTTGTCGGCATTAATTGGGATTTTGGAATATTCAGAATCCATCCGTGCTGCTTTAGCACCTCGAGATATTGCTAATCCCATCTCTAGCTGTTCTCTGGACCTTGCCCTTATTAGGAGATCGTCCAAGTATGGGATAATTAATACGCCTTTTCTTCGAAGAAGAATCATCATCTCGGCCATTACCTTTGTAAAGACCCGAGGTGCCGTGGACAAACCAAACGGCAGCGTCTGAAACTGATAGTGACAGTTTTGTACAACGAACCTGAGGTACCCCTGGTGTGAGGGGTAAATTGGAACGTGGAGATACGCATCCTTGATGTCCAAGGATACCATAAAGTCCCCTTCTTCCAGGTTCGCTATCACTGCTCTGAGTGACTCCATCTTGAACTTGAACTTCTTTATGTACAGGTTCAAGGACTTCAGATTTAGAATAGGCCTTACCGAGCCATCCGGCTTCGGTACCACAAATAGAGTGGAATAATACCCCTTCCCTTGTTGTAGAAGAGGTACCTTGACTATCACCTGCTGAGAGTACAGCTTGTGAATGGCTTCCAAAACCGTCTCCCTTTCGGAAGGGGACGTTGGTAAAGCAGACTTCAGGAAACGGCGAGGTGGATCTGTCTCTAATTCCAACCTGTACCCCTGAGATATTATCTGCAGGATCCAGGGATCTACCTGCGAGTGAGCCCACTGCGCGCTGTAATTTTTGAGACGACCTCCCACCGTCCCCGAGTCCGCTTGAGAAGCCCCAGCGTCATGCTGAGGCTTTTGTAGAAGCCGGGGAGGGCTTCTGTTCCTGGGAAGGAGCTGCCTGTTGCTGTTTCTTCCCTCGACCTCTGCCTCGTGGCAGATATGAATAGCCCTTTGCTCTCTTATTTTTAAAGGAACGAAAGGGCTGCGGTTGAAAAGTCGGTGCCTTTTTCTGTTGGGGAGTGACTTGAGGTAGAAAGGTGGATTTCCCGGCTGTAGCCGTGGCCACCAAATCTGATAGACCGACTCCAAATAACTCCTCCCCTTTATACGGCAAAACTTCCATATGCCGTTTTGAATCCGCATCGCCTGTCCACTGTCGCGTCCATAAAGCTCTTCTGGCCGAAATGGACATAGCACTTACCCGTGATGCCAGTGTGCAGATATCCCTCTGTGCATCACGCATATAAAGAAATGCATCCTTTATTTGTTCTAACGACAGTAAAATATTGTCCCTGTCCAGGGTATCAATATTTTCAATCAGGGACTCTGACCAAACTACCCCAGCACTGCACATCCAGGCAGTCGCTATAGCTGGTCGTAGTATAACACCTGCATGTGTGTATATACTTTTTTGGATATTTTCCATCCTCCTATCTGATGGATCTTTAAGTGCGGCCGTCTCAGGAGAAGGTAACGCCACTTGTTTTGATAAGCGTGTTAGCGCCTTGTCCACCCTAGGAGGTGTTTCCCAGCGCTCCCTAACCTCTGGCGGGAAAGGGTATAATGCCAATAATTTCTTTGAAATTATCAGCTTTTTATCAGGGGCAACCCACGCTTCATCACACACGTCATTTAATTCTTCTGATTCAGGAAAAACTATAGGTAGTTTTTTCACACCCCACATTATACCCTGTTTAGTGGTACCTGTAGTATCAGCTAAATGTAACGCCTCCTTCATTGCCAAAATCATATAACGTGTGGCCCTACTGGAAAATACGGTTGATTCGTCACCGTCACCACTGGAATCAGTGTCTGTGTCTGGGTCTGTGTCGACCGACTGAGGCAAAGGGCGTTTTACAGCCCCTGACGGTGTTTGAGGCGCCTGGACAGGCACTAATTGATTGTCCGGCCGCCTCATGTCGTCAAACGACTGCTTTAGCGTGTTGACACTATCCCGTAATTCCATAAATAAAGGCATCCATTCTGGTGTCGACCCCCTAGGAGGTGACATCCCCATATTTGGCAATTGCTCCGCCTCCACACCAATATCGTCCTCATACATGTCGACACACACACGTACCGACACACAGCAGACACACAGGGAATGCTCTAAACGAAGACAGGACCCACTAGCCCTTTGGGGAGACAGAGGGAGAGTCTGCCAGCACACACCAAAAAACGCTATATATGACAGGGATAGCCTTATAATAAGTGCTCCCTTATAGCTGCTTTATATATATATCAAGATATTGCCATTAAATTTGCCCCCCCTCTCTGTTTTACCGTTTCTGTAGTGCAGTGCAGGGGAGAGACCTGGGAGCCGTCCTGACCAGCGGAGCTGTGAGAGGAAATGGCGCCGTGTGCTGAGGAGATAGGCCCCGCCCCTTTTTCGGCGGGCTCGTCTCCCGCTATTTTGTGAATACAGGCAGGGGTTAAATATCTCCATATAGCCTCTGGGGGCTATATGTGAGGTATTTTTAGCCTTTATATAGGTTTACATTTGCCTCCCAGGGCGCCCCCCCCCAGCGCCCTGCACCCTCAGTGACTGCGTGTGAAGTGTGCTGAGAGGAAAATGGCGCACAGCTGCAGTGCTGTGCGCTACCTTTAGAAGACTGCAGGAGTCTTCAGCCGCCGATTCTGGACCTCTTCTTACTTCAGCATCTGCAAGGGGGCCGGCGGCGCGGCTCCGGTGACCATCCAGGCTGTACCTGTGATCGTCCCTCTGGAGCTGATGTCCAGTAGCCAAGAAGCCAATCCATCCTGCACGCAGGTGAGTTCACTTCTTCTCCCCTCTGTCCCTCGTTGCAGTGATCCTGTTGCCAGCAGGAATCACTGTAAAATAAAAAACCTAAGCTAAACTTTCTCTAAGCAGCTCTTTATGAGAGCCACCTAGAATTGCACCCTTCTCGGCCGGGCACAAAAATCTAACTGGAGTCTGGAGGAGGGTCATAGGGGGAGGAGCCAGTGCACACCACCTGATCTGGAAAAGCTTTACTTTTTGTGCCCTGTCTCCTGCGGAGCCGCTATTCCCCATGGTCCTTTCAGGAACCCCAGCATCCACTAGGACGATAGAGAAAACTATTGGTAGTTTTTTCTCACCCCACATAATACCCTTCTTTGTGGTACTTGTAGTGTCAGAAAGGTTCAATGCCTCTTTCATTGCTGTGATCATGTAACGTGTGGCCCTGCTGGACATCACGTTTGTCTCGTCACCGTCGACACTAGACTCAGTATCTGTGTCTGTGTCGACCCACTGAGGTAACGGGCGTTTTAGCGCCCCTGACGGTGTCTGAGACGCCTGGACAGGCACTAATTGATTTGCCGGCTGTCTCATGTCGTCAACAGTTTTTTGCAAATTGCTGACATTATCACTTAATTGTTTAAATACAATCATCCAGTCAGGTGTCGACTCCCTAGGGGGTGACATCACTAACACAGGCAACTGCTCCGCTTCCACCTCATTTTCCTCCTCATACATGTCGACACACGCGTACCGACACACAGCACACACACCGGGAATGCTCTGATAGAGGACAGGACCCCACTTAGCCCTTTGGAGAGACAGAGGGAGAGTCTGCCAGCACACACCCAGCGCTATATATATATATATATATACAGGGATAACCTTATATAAGTGTTACTCCCTTATAGCTGCTGTTAATATATTTATTTGCTGCCAAACGTGCCCCCCCTTCTCTATTTTACCCTGATTCTGAAGCAGGACTGCAGGGGAGAGTCAGGGAGCCGTCCTTCCAGCGGAGCTGTGAGGGAAAATGGCGCTTGTGTGCTGAGGAGATAGGCTCCGCCCCTTCACGACGTCCTTATCTCCCGCTTTTTCTGTGTAAAATGGCAGGGGTAAAATACATCCATATAGCCCAGGAGCTATATGTGATGTATTCTTTTTAGCCACCTAAGGTATATACTGTAATATTGCGTCTCAGGGCGCTCCCCCCCCAGCGCCCTGCACCCTCAGTGACCGGAGTGTGAAGTGTGCTGAGAGCAATGGCGCACAGCTGCGGTGCTGTGCGCTACCTTAGTCTGAAGACAGGATCGTCTTCTGCCGCCGATTTCACCGGACCTCTTCGTCTCTTCTGGCTCTGTAAGGGGGACGGCGGCGCGGCTCCGGTGACCCATCCAGGCTGAACCTGTGATCGTCCCGCTGGAGCTAATGTCCAGTAGCCTAAGAAACCCGATCCACTCTGCACTCAGGTGAGTCCGTTTCTTCTCGCCTTAGTCCCACGATGCAGTGAGCCTGTTGCCAGCAGGACTCACTGAAAATAAAAAATCCTAAACTAAACTTTTATTCTAAGCAGCTCAGGAGAGCCACCTAGATTGCACCCTTCTCGGCCGGGCACAAAAATCTAACTGAGGCTTGGAGGAGGGTCATAGGGGGAGGAGCCAGTGCACACCACCTGATCCTTAAGCTTTTATTTTGTGCCCTGTCTCCTGCGGAGCCGCTATTCCCCATGGTCCTTACGGAGTCCCAGCATCCACTAGGACGTCAGAGAAATTACGAATGCCCTCATCACTGCCGTGATTATTGCTTAGTAAATTACCGAGATGACACTTTGATGAAAAAACGGCATCTCGGTCAAAATCGGGACCTTAGTAAATATACCCCCTTGTGTCTTTGCACATTGGATTACCTTCTTACTCTCCTGTCTAACTACATAGATATCTAGGTCTCCATTATTTTGAGTCTCCTTATATTTCCTAAAAGCAATTTTTTTTCCCCCATTCACACTACTTGCTATTTATTACACAAACCACACTGGCTTCCTTTTCTTTGTTTTTCCCTAACACTTTTGATACAAATGTCTGTTGCCTTTAATATTACACTTTAATGTTTCTCAACACTCCTTGAAAGTTCCTCCACTTTGCCAAATAATCACTTACATATATTTTCCCATCCCTACAAAATTAGCCTTCCTACAACGGAACACCTTTGTTTTTGTATAGGATGAGTCAGTATCTGTCTTTATGCTGAACAGGGGAGTAACGTGACTGTTCTTTATACCGTGACCAGTTGGCAGATGAAAGTTCCAAGAAAGATGTTAGATTTCGAAGACTTGCATGTTCAGCATTGGGGAGACTGGCAGAAAATGGAGTAAATCCCAAATATTGTTCCGGAGAACCAACACCCTCCACTGATTCGTAAAAAAACTAAATCCATCTGATCTTAATCTATTTCAGTCTCCCAAGGACCGGAAAGAATTAAATGTCTGATATTTCTCAATAATGGATGGAATGAGCTGGTCTGCGTTACACTGTACAATGCAGTGCATGCATCTTGGTACAGCAGGCAGTTTACATTATTATAGTTCTGTATGGATATTGTTTTACCATTTACATCAATCCCTGGCCCAGTGGCAGATAAAATATGAACCTGTTCTGAGGAGGGCACAGACTAGCTGATGTGCCCAGTTTCATGCAGATAGATATTTTATATCTTTAGTTTCCATTTCCTTCATCCGCTGTTAACTTTAACACCATGCCAGACCATCCAAGGAAAGTGCTCGCCCTGTCTACTCTTCTTCCTGGATTTAGTGGATATCAAGACAATGCACATTTTTTCAGTTTCTTGGTCACAGCAGCACAGTGCACTGCCGACTTACTCTGTGCATATTGCCTAGCCACATACTGAAGTTGCACCCTTCTTTTAGCATCAGATCTAGCACAATGTTTGTCAGGAGCCTTCTCACAGACACGAAGTAGTAATGCCTGTGAGAGGCAGAGTCAGGCTGAAGGATGTGTGGACACCTCTTGAGGTTCACATGGTCCTGCATAAAGTGCAGCCTCATGAGGAAACATTCAGCACCAAACTCACACAGCTCACCATTGTGGTAAACCTCTAATACTAACAGTTGCCGAGCCTCCATAAGTTCACATAAACCGCCATAAGTAAAGGGTTGGAACATATTAAGGAGGTACGCAATGGAGCTGGGGTAGTTTTCCCCCTTGTTACAAGACACAATGGAGAAGTCCTGGCAGTTGTCCTCATGAACCTCCATAGCCATGAGCAGTGTCATACATGAGTTAGGAGAGTGCCCAGAACAGACAGGCTTCCATTGCCTGTGATGGTTACAATGGTGTGACATTCAAAGTGAATTGCCATGTTCGATAAAATGCAAAAGCCAAATACAAAGCAAGTATCCAAAAAGGAAAAACCTAAGCAAAGTGTTAAGTCCTTAGCAGTGGCTGCTAGAGTGGTGGGGCTGCAGCACAGTCCATTATTCATATAGGGGAGACACCCGATAATCACTGGCAGCTGCCGTGGCTCCAACATTTGAATAATGGACTGTGCTGCAGCCCCACCACTCGAGCTGCTGCAGATAAGATTTTACTCCTTTGGAGTAAAATTTTAGTTTTTTTTAAACCCTGCTCAGTGGGTACTTACATCATGGAAGTAATATAACCTTCCCCTCTGAATTTTATGTTTCTAGGTCCAGGGATTTGGTTTGGGTGCTGATCAGCCAGGACACCTGTATAAAATAAGTCTCTCTAGCTGCAGAGGAAATGTGATTCATTATGAACTACTACAATGCAGTTCTACGTACAGGCCAGCTACAAGAAAGCAAGCAGTAACAGCCAAACACTTAGATAAATGGACTTTTAATCGATGTAGCATAGGATTCAAACTTCTGAGTACACACTGTAGAAAGAAAAGAAACAAAACACTTGTTAATGCTTTCAGTACAAGTAATGACCAAGCAACACATCAGATGCTCCAGTAACCAATGAATCTACACTAATACATATATAAGTATCTGGGGATGGGTTCAGACTGCAATGTGTCAATATTTGTTACACTCCATTGCGCCACAAGCAGGAATGTATAAGCTCTCAGAGTAATCTGTACAACGACAACACAAGTACAGAGCTGCTTTATCTAGCACAGATATATTACGATTTATGCTTAAGGAAAATATTGGTACAGACTACAGTAACAAAAAAAAAAAAAAAAAGACTCAGTCGCCCACATGAAGTGAAAATACCACACTAACCTTTTACTCTTCCTGCTGCTGAACTGTTCCCTTCTCGGAGACATAGATACCATCCAAGAACTTTCTGATATCCTTATTCTTTACTGTGGTGGCTTGCTGGATCAAGGCCGCTACACCCAATAAGGAGATAAAACATGACAACGATGTTTATATGGACTGGCTATATAAAGAAATCTACACTCTAGAAATACTGCCAGACTACTGTGTGCCAACTAAAGTGTTGTAAATGTATCAGTGCGGCCCATTACATGTCAAAGTCATTTCAGTATTTACAGAGGGGGCATTCCAGAGTCACATTACACTCATATGTACTTGTTTTAGGCCACAATCGTTTTCAAGAATGAAATATGCTGTGATCTGAATCGCCTGTGCCACACAAAGTTTCCAGGATGATGCAGGTAACACATTTAAAGAAACAGATTTGGAAAAACAGCCAATAAAATGGACATAACGCCACCAAGCATATGCTCACTCTGCCGTTTAATTACACGCACTCAGTTATACTACACAATTAGTCACCTTTCACACCCTGAGAATATATTAGGATTTTGAAAGGGTGGATGTCAACTGTGATATTCAAGAGAGCGAGAGGTATGGACATTTTACAAATGTATCAGTTATCCATTAGCAGAAGCAGGCACGCTTCTATCACATCCACTGTATGCACAGACACAGCTCTTATCCAAGTGGTAATGTGCCTGCGGCTGAGTGTACAGTTCTGGGTAAGTAACATGGTCCACCTCCTGCAATTCTAATCTGCTTGGATGAAATGGCTAATAACGGGAGTGTGAGGGAAAATAAGTCTTCACTTACCTGAGTTTGACACAAGTTCAATGTCATTCCCCTCAAGTATCAGCTCGTCCTTCTGGGCCTGAGACACAGCACAGTAGACACCTAAAGAACCAACAGATTCAGATCACTGCACTGGGCCAGTCCTTATCTAAGGACACAAAAGCTACAATCAACCTATTCCTAAGAACCTGCCATGTTTGGCTTAAAGCCTATTTTACATAGTGCCCACTACAATATAAGCATGCCTCTGACTGTGCATTCAATGCATGCTAAACATTCAAGTAGGTTATTAACAAGCTACTTTGTAACGGCAGTACCGGTAGTATTCCCCACACCCAAACCAGTAGGCAACAACACCAGTAAGTACTGCCAACTAGCTAGTAGCAGTACTAGCTGTATGCCCCACACAAAAACCACTAGATCAGTAGTTCAACCGGTCAGGTTTGGTACAACTGGCCATGTTTAGTACAGTCACCACACGCAAGCTGGATAATAGCGCAAAGGGTAAATTAGGTCAGGTCATAAATAGCATTTACTTAACCATTTTGAAATTGGGGGGTGGAGTTGGGGGTAGAGAATACAGGGTAGTTTGAGCGCCCTAACCAGAGCTGTAGACTGTTTAGCAGTGCTAAACCAAAGTACTAATGGGCACACACAGTAAGGTGGGTGGGGCACTGTACAACTGAATAGCTTTGGTGGGCACCCATTATGCTTGGGTGCCCACAAAAAAATTGAATTCTGCCCAAAGAAACCAATGAAGCGTCAAACAAGATCAAAATACACAAGAATCCAGCTTCATCAAGAAAACAGGCAGAGGTAACAGATTTTTTTTGTAGAAGGCCTTCCCAAGGAGGATTAATAAGTGGGGCTGTATAAAACAGAATTGCAATTTACTTAAAGTATAAACACAGGGTTCAGATTACGTAGAGACAAAAAATAAGAATTTACTCACCGGTAATTCTATTTCTCGTAGTCCGTAGTGGATGCTGGGGACTCCGTAAGGACCATGGGGAATAGACGGGCTCCACAGAAGACTGGGCACTCTAAAGAAAGATTCAGTACTATCTGGTGTGCACTGGCTCCTCCCTCTATGCCCCTCCTCCAGACCTCAGTTAAGGAAACTGTGCCCGGAAGAGCTGACATTACAAGGAAAGGATTTTGGAATCCAGGGTAAGACTCATACAAGCCACACCAATCACACTGTACAACTTGTGATAAACTTACCCAGTTAACAGTATGAACAACAACTGAGCATCATTCAACTGATGCTACATAACCCTTTGTTAAGCAATAACTATATACACGTATTGCAGAAAGTCCGCACTTGGGACGGGCGCCCAGCATCCACTACGGACTACGAGAAATAGAATTACCGGTGAGTAAATTCTTATTTTCTCTAACGTCCTAGTGGATGCTGGGGACTCCGTAAGGACCATGGGGATTATACCAAAGCTCCCAAACGGTCGGGAGAGTGCGGATGACTCTGCAGCACCGAATGGGCAAACACATGGTCCTCCTCAGCCAGGGTATCAAACCTGTAGAATTTTGCAAAAGTGTTTGAACCCGACCAAGTAGCAGCTCGGCAAAGCTGTAATGCCGAGACCCCTCGGGCAGCCGCCCAAGAAGAGCCCACTTTCCTTGTGGAATGGGCTTTCACCGATTTCGGCTGCGGCAATCCCGCCGCAGAATGAGCCTGCTGAATCGTGTTACAGATCCAGCGAGCAATAGCATGCTTTGAAGCAGGAGCACCCAGCTTGTTGGATGCATACAGGATAAACAGCGAGTCAGTCTTCCTGACTCCAGCCGTTCTGGTTACATAAATCTTCAAAGCCCGGACTACGTCCAGCAACTTGGAGTCCTCCAAGTCACGAGTAGTCGCAGGCACCACAATAGGATGGTTCAAATGAACAGATGACGCCACCTTTGGCAGAAACTGCGGACGAGTCCGCAATTCTGCCCTGTCCATATGGAAAACCAGATAGGGGCTTTTACATGACAAAGCCGCCAATTCTGACACACGCCTAGCTGAAGCTAAAGCCAACAGCATGACCACTTTCCACGTGAGATACTTTAGTTCCACGGTCTTAAGTGGCTCAAACCAGTGGGATTTCAGGAAATCCAACACCACGTTAAAATCCCAAGGTGCCACTGGTGGCACAAAAGGGGGCTGAATATGCAGCACTCCCCTTTTCACTCTTCTTTTCCTTACGATTCTCAGTACCTTGGGTATGAGGGGAAGAGGAGGAAACACATTGACCAACTGGAACACCCACGGTGTTACCAGTGCGTCCACAGCTATCGCCTGAGGGTCCCTTGACCTGGCGCAAAACCTTTTTAGCTTTTTGTTAAGGCGGGACGCCATCATGTCCATTTGTGGCAGTTCCCACCGACTTGCAATCTGCGTGAAGACTCCCCACTCTCCCGGGTGGAGGTCGTGCCTGCTGAGGAAGTCTGCTTCCCAGTTGTCCACTCCCGGAATGAACACTGCTGACAGTGCTTGCACGTGATTCTCCGCCCAACAAAGAATCCTGGTGGCTTCCGCCATCGCCACTCTGCTTCTTGTGCCGCCCTGGCGGTTTACATGAGCCACTGCGGTGATGTTGTCCGACTGAATCAGCACCGGTTGGTTGCGAAGCAGAGGCTCCGCTTGACTCAGGGCGTTGTATATGGCCCTTAGTTCCAGGATATTTATGTGCAGACAAGCCTCCTGACTTGACCACAACCCTTGGAAGTTTCTTCCCTGAGTGACTGCCCCCCATCCTCGGAGGCTCGCATCCGTGGTCACCAGGACCCAGTCCTGTATGCCGAACCTGCTGCCCCCGAGGAGGTGAGCCCTCTGCAGCCACCACAGAAGAGACACCCTGGCACTGGGGGCCAGGGTGATCAGCCGATGCATCTGAAGATGCGATCCGGACCACTTGTCCAACAGATCCCATTGAAAGATCCTCGCATGGAATCTGCCGAAGGGAATGGCTTCGTATTATGCCACCATCTTTCCCAGGACTCGCGTGCAGTGATGCACCGACACCTGTTTCGGTTTTAAGAGGTCTCTGACTAGAGTCACGAGCTCCTGAGCCTTCTCCGCCGGGAGAAACACCTTCTTCTGGTCTGTGTCCAGAATCATGCCCAGAAAGGGCAGACGCGTCGTAGGAATCCGCTGCGATTTTGGGATATTCAGAATCCAGCCGTGCTGTTGCAACACTTCCTGAGTGTGCTACGCTGATCAGCAACTGCTCTCTGGACCTCGCCTTTATGAGGAGATCGTCCAAGTATGGGATAATTGTGACTCCTTGCTTTCTCAGGAGCACCATCATTTCCGCCATTACCTTGGTAAATATTCTCGGTGCCGTGGAGAGCCCAAACGGCAACGTCTGGAATTGGTAATGACAGTCCTGTACCACAAATCTGAGGTACTCCTGATGAGGTGGATAAATGGGGACATGCAAGTAAGCATCCTTGATGTCCAGAGACACCATAAAATCCCCCTCTTCCAGGCTTGCAATGACCGCTCTGAGCGATTCCATTTTGAACTTGAATTTCTTCAGATAAATGTTCAGGGATTTTAAATTCAAGATGGGTCTGACCGAACCGTCCGGTTTCGGTACTACCAGCATAGTGGAACAGTAACCCCTTCCCTGTTGAAGGAGAGAAACCTTTACAACCACCTGCTGGAGGTGTAACTTGTGAATTGCTGCCAGCACTACCTCCCTTTCATGGGGGATACTGGCAAGGCCGATTTTAGGTAACGGTGAGGGGGCGTCACCTCGAATTCCAGTTTGTATCCCTGAGACACAACTTGTATAGCCCAAGGATCCACCCGTGAGCGAACCCACTGGTGGCTGAAATGTCGGAGACGCGCCCCCACGGCTCCTGGCTCCACCTGTGGAGCCCCAGCGTCATGCGGTGGATTTAGTGGAAGCCGGGGAGGACTTTTGTTCCTGGGAACTAGCTGCGTGGTGCAGCCTCTTTCCTCTACCCCTGCCTCTGGCAAGAAAGGATGCACCTCTGACTTTCTTGCTTTTTTGCGAACGAAAGGACTGCATTTGGTAATACGGTGCTTTCTTAGGCTGTGGCGGGACATAAGGCAAGAAATTTGACTTCCCAGCCGTAGCTGTGGAAACTAGGTCTGAGAGACCGTCCCCAAACAATTCCTCACCCTTATAAGGTAAAACCTCCATGTGTTTTTTAGAGTCGGTATCCCCTGTCCATTGCAGAGTCCATAAGACCCTTCTGGCAGAAATGGACACTGCGTTAACTCTAGAGCCCAGCAGGCAAATGTCCCTCTGGGCATCCCGCATATATAGGACCGCGTCCTTGATATGTGCCAGGGTCATTAGAACAGAGTCCCTGTCCAGGGTATCTAACTCCTCAGAGTATCCGTCCATGCAGCTACCGCACTACACATCCAGGCCGAAGCAATTGCTGGCCTCAGCAGCGTACCAGAATGTGTGTAAACAGACTTCAGGATAGCTTCCTGCTTTCTATCCGCAGGATCCTTTTGGGCGGCCGTATCCTGAGACGGCAGGGCCACCTTCTTAGATAAGCGTGTCAACGCCTTGTCTGCCCTGGGGGAGGATTCCCAGCGTAACCTGTCCGTTGGCGGGAAAGGATACGCCATCAGCAATCTCTTGGAAATTACTACCTTCCTATCAGGGGAATCCCACGCTTTTTCACATAATTCATTCAATTCATGCGACGGGGGAAAAGCCACTTCTTGCTTTTTCTCCCCATACATATAAATCATCTTGTCAGGGACAGGATTTTCCTCAGAAATGTGTAACACATCCTTCATTGCCACAATCATGTAGCGGATGGCTTTAGTCATTTTAGGCTGCAACTTTGCATCATAGTCATCGACACTGGAATCAGATTCCGTGTCGACGTCTGTGTCAACTAACTGGGATATTGGGCGCTTTTGAGACCCTGACGGCCTCTGCGCTGTGGGAGCAGGCATGGGTTGAGACCCAGACTGTCCCAAGGCTACAGCTTTATCCAATCTGTTATGTAAGGAGCTTACATTATCATTTAACACCTTCCACATATCCATCCAATCAGGTGTCGGCCCCGTCGGGGGCGACACTACATCTATTTGCACTTGTTCTGCCTCCACGTATCCTTCCTCATCAAACATGTCGACACAAGCGCACAGACACACTGCACACATACAGGGAACGCTCTGACTGAGGACAGGACCCCACAAAGGCTTTTGGGGAGACAGAGTATGCCAGCACACACCCCAGTGCTATATAACCCAGGGATTACACTGTACCTTAGTGTTTACCCAGTAGCTGCTGATCTCTGCGCCTAAATTTATGTGCCCCCCCTCTCTTTTTTACCCTCTATTGCACCTGTATACTGCAGGGGAGAGCTTGGGGAGCATCCTTCCAGCGGAGCTGTGAAGAGAAAATGGCGCTGGTGTGCTGAGGAAGAAGGCCCCACCCCCTCAGCGGCGGGCTTCTGTCCCGCTTCTCATGTGTAAAAATGGCGGGGGCTCGCACATATACAGTGCCTGACTGTATATATGTATACTTTTGCCATCAGGTATCTTAATTGCTGCCCAGGGCGCCACCCCCCCCCCCCCCTGCACCCTACAGTGACCGGAGTGTGTGGGTGTGCTGCGAGAGCAATGGCGCACAGCTGCAGTGCCTTGCGCTACCTTAAGTGAAGACAGGAGTCTTCTGCCGCCGATTTCAATGTCTTCTTGCTTCTGCTGCTTCTGTACGTCTGGCTCTGCGAGGGGAACGGCGGCACGGCTCCGGACGATCAAGGTTAGGTACCTGTGTTCGATCCCTCTGGAGCTAATGGTGTCCAGTAGCCTAAGAAGCGCAACTTAGCTGCAGTGAGTAGGTTTGCTTCTCTCCCCTCAGTCCCACGTAGCAGAGAGTCTGTTGCCAGCAGAAGCTCTCTGAAAATAAAAAACCTGACAAAATACTTTCTTTTCTAGCAAGCTCAGGAGAGCCCACTAGGAGCACCCAGCTCTGGCCGGGCACAGATTCTAACTGAGGTCTGGAGGAGGGGCATAGAGGGAGGAGCCAGTGCACACCAGATAGTACTGAATCTTTCTTTAGAGTGCCTAGTCTCCTGCGGAGCCCGTCTATTCCCCATGGTCCTTACGGAGTCCCCAGCATCCACTAGGACGTTAGAGAAATGAAGAATTACTATGCTGCACATAATGAGTCAGTCCAATGGTAAAGCCAACTGCCCTGTAAGAATTGAAGCACTGACCAGTACAAAGGTGCCACATGCTAAAGCAGCAACGGCACAGAAGCACTGTAACGTGTGCTCATCCAGTATAACAAAGCAGTGTCAGGAGGCTTTAACCAAATCTATCTCCGCAGTCTACCTAATTATTACCGGTAATGTATATAGCGCACACATTCCGCAGCGCTTTACAGAGAATATTTACCCATTCACATCTAAAATAGCGTTATTACAGAAGACACTGGATAACAAAACCCCAAGTTTATTAAAATAAAGCAAAGACTCAAAAGTAGTAAAAATGACCTAACTTAAGCTTCTGGAGTTGATATATCAAGCAGTGAAAAGAGGAGACGAGGACCAGTGGAGAAGTTGCCCATAGCAACTGATCTACATCATAGAGGCAGATACCAACTATTCTATAAAGTGATAGGTAGTTGCCGATTGGTTGCATTGGGCAACTTCTCCACTCTTTCCACTGCTCAATACATAAATCCCAGAGAGCTATTTGGCCAGAGCAGTAAATGGGAATGACTGGAATCTGCCCGACTGCTTCCGGATTACACTGAGGCCAGCACAGCAGGATTGTGAATGCTCAGCAGTATAGGGATCACTCTCCCAACACGTCCACTACCATTCAGATTCATTTCAAGCCACACATCATAGTTCAAAGGTTCTCAAACGCAGTGCTCAGAGCACCCCAACGGTCCAAGTTTTAAGAATATCCAAGCTTGACCACAGGTGACTTAACTAGCACCTCAGTTAATTTGATTTAACCTTCTGTGCCGAGCCATGGATGTACCCAAAACCAGGACCGCGTTTAGAGAACCTCTGGCATAGTTCAACAAAAATCAGTGATAGCGTGTTAAGATTTCACAGAACCTTGAAAGGAATTCTGGACCTTACTCTAAACGAATTTAACAAATACCATATCACTACTCTGATGTTTAACAAATATACATTTAATGGGTGATATTTCCATCTGTAAACTATAAGGACAGTAATGTCTAGATGGTATATCACTGTTACACCCATATATGCCGCTACATGAGAGCCAACAAAGTGCAAAGGATAAAGCTCTTACTACTCTGAATTGCAAGCTCTCAAAAACATAACCAGCTGACCTGCTAAATAATTTCTTCCCCATACTGTGCAAGCTGAAGCACATAAGGTACAGCCATTCAGTTAGACATGTTCTACAAGGCGCAGCAGCTCTGCAACATCCATTAGTATTCCACATCACAACTGCCAACTGTTACATATTCTGGTGTATATAGACATATACCTACATATCTGAGGAAGTTTTAAACTGGGCATACACTATACAATTATCTGACAGATAATATGTGGTTGGAAAAAAAACCTGGTAAAGTATGAGCAACGGATTGCTACCAAACACTGGAAAATGGACAAAACCTGTTCGTGATTTAACCAATTTCTATAAAATGACAAGTTGTGCAATTTCCAGTGTTTGCGAGCAAATGGTCGATTGTCAGTTGCTCGCATCCATTACCAGGTTTTCATTCCAACCCCAGATTATCTGCCAGACAATTGTATAGTGCACAGGTTCTCAAACTCAGTCCTCAGGACCCCACACAGTACATATTTTGCAGGTAACCCAGCAGGTGCAAAGGTGGAGCTAATTTCACTTGTGATTCTGAGGAGACCTGCAAAACATGCACTGTGTGGGGTCCTGAGGACTGAGTTTGAGAACCTATGTTATAGTGTATGCCCATTTTAAGTTAGAACTATAATGTTCAACTGTAAAATGGAGAAAGAGGAGAGGGGGGGGTTTACCAAACCTGTCCAGCCAATGATGAATATGATGAATATGCAGAAAACTTATAAATTCACCCCTAGTCTGAAACCATAGCAAACTCTTGCCTAAACATGCCACCCCTGAAGCATATCATGGTGGACAAGCTAGAAGTATCCTAGAGACGTATTAGGCTGTCCTCAGCATCCAAGACTTCCCTGTTCAATTGATAAGAGTTGGGTGGTTGGAGTTAAGCGTTCTATTAAATGGAAGTTAGAGGAAAGTTCTAGGGAATCACTAATTCTCCCAAAAAGGAGTGACAAAACCCTCCAGCATCCAGACAATCATCCTTTTGGTTAAAGTGCTCCCAGTCTAGACAAAATCCAGACCATCAGTGAGTATCCCAAAACTCAAGAGGCCCACACGGGATAAGGCTCTCCATGGAGGCCCACACGGGATAAGGGTCTCAATGAAGACTTCACAGCTTTAAAATAAACAGATCAAATTCCACATTAGCTAAATAGTCACTATCTTAGTTTAGTGGTGCCCTCCCTTATATGCTTGTAAATTACATCAATCCCAATATGTTCTGCTGAAGTAATCAATGAAGGTTACTCCAGCAATGTTTAACTACTGTCTGCTGCCCATGCTATAAGCAATGACAGGGGGGAGCAGCTCATATCAGACTGTTTGAGCAACAAATGTTTAGGAAACCACAGAACCTGAACATTAAGGGCAGGACTGAAATGTCCTCGGCCCCCTCCATCACGCCTGCTGGCAGCTATTCTAATGTTGCTGCCGACAGGCGCGACAAGTTCATTTCAGCTTGCTACAGCCGGGGGTAGAAAGCCGAGATGTGTGTAAACGCACTCATTACCTTAGTTGTGTTTAGGTGCTTTGTGAGCCTAAACCAGAGTGTAATGGGCGCGATCAGCGGGATAAGGGGAGACATTTGAATATAGTTTCTTAATCTCCTGTCACTTTAGATGGGAGATGGGGGGTGCAATAACATTTGAATTCCCCCAAAATGTCCAGCAGCAATCAGGTAAGTTATCCCAGACTGAGCATATAAAGTACTGTACATACCTTGCCTCATGCGCACCCTGCGGATGTACTTTTCACCCAAGAAGTTTCTGATCTCGACGAGTGAGCCGGTCTCCTGGATAACTACGTTGATGGGAAAGTGAGCGTACACAGACCTCATCTTGTAACGAAAACCCTGTGAATGAGATGATCATGGATGACTATTACCTGCAGAACTAAATCTACTGTTCCAAGCAGCAAAATACACTAAAACGGATTATACCGACACAATGATATATTGCTGTGTAAATAGTAAATCTCTCATGCTTTCTATAATTAGCTGTGTATTAATGGATGTGTAGATTGCCAATCTACACATCCATTAATATACCCCTAACAGCTGCCAATGCCACTCGTAACCGAGACTATGCATTAAGCACTGATTTAACTCAGTCTACGCAGGCTAGCGTCAGTCTTTACAGCCATGAACCTGATGTGATACCACGATGGAGGAGTGTATTTTCCCGAACACTGTGCTAGTCCTTCATGGAAAAGGATAAAAGATAAAAAAGGCTTTCCATAACCTAGCCACATCACATTATGGGTTCGATCCAACTACCAGCAAAGGTTGCAAGTTGCTGTAACTTTAAGATGTGGGCAAGGGCACTGCATCATCTCGCACCCCATATTTCACACTTTCAGCCCAACTTCGCTCATTATCACAGCCCGGAGCAGTTTTGTGCAAGTCCAGATTATGTTAAAGTTGTCAGTGACTGAAACGGTGACCTCATCCCTGTGCCTCCACATTCTAATCAGGGAGGTTTCGCAGTGGGACAGTCATACTGGTTGGATGTATTCCGCTATATGCAGAGTTTTCTGCTTCTACACACAATGTTGTCATAAATCTAAAATGCTCTTTAGAATACAAACTGCCCAACCGCTTTCAGCAAGGAGACTGAGCACCTCTGGTATGAGGCTGCCACTTACCAGCGTGACTCCCTTGATCATGTTTTGTACATGGCTGCAGATTGTGCGCACTGTGGCCAGCTCCTTCCTGTTACCCCACCATTTGTCTACACGGAGCTGGGGAGGGAAACAAAAAAACAAAGTCAAACCACAAATACAGACACCACTTGTGCCGATGGACTAAATACTGTACACTCATAGGTCACAAGACTGCTCTACTGTAAACCTATTAATGGCTTGCCAATTATCACTGAAAACAGTCGAGTCAACTATGAGGTTCCATTACATAGAGGGACATTTACTTAAATGCTTGTACAAATGTTGACACTCCTTTCAGTACCTTCCTAGAATAGCAGTGGAGGCCTAATATCTTGAATTGCCCAGCCGCTGCAAATACTGAGAAACCCCATACAATACAATGGTAACGTGATCGTGAGAGGGTGCACCATTTATATTACAACCTTTGCAAGGTACTGACAAACATCACTTGACCACGGTAATTAAAATAAACGCATATAAACCGAGATGTAGCGTAAATAATCCACCCATAAGTTTAAGCTTTTGGAACCAAAGAAAAAAGCAATATTGTAGATCCTCACCCTCCGCTTCTTCTTGCCCAGCAAGCACAGTTCTACATTGATGTGGTTGAAGTTTTTCCGCAGGGTTCCTCTGGGCCCCTTCACAGTTACTGTGCGGCCCTTCAAGGAAATTTCAACTGTTGAAGTAAACAAAGCTGTCAGAAAGGACTAAGCTCAAAGCAAGCAAAACAATGCAAGGACTGTTATGGGGTGGAAACTCACCCTTGCTGGGTATGTCAACAGTCTGGTTGCTGAGAATGGTCTTCATTCTAGAGAAGAGAACAGTCTATTTAGTTTCATTAAGTGCTGAACACAGTGCAAGGATAAGACCTTCATAAACCAAACACTACAATACCAGCTCCAGCAACATATAGTCCCAATACTCATACATATGGCAGTGATTAATAACTTCCTGCGTACACTGTACTAACCAAACATCTCTGTTCAGAACCACACACTTAATCATATAGTAATAATGTTATTTATATATTCAAGTCAGTTACATACTTATTGTATGTTATGTATTCCCACCACATGCAGGGAATTTCCCAGAAGTCTCATTGCCACTGCAGATCAGTCCTCATTAGCAATGGGGGACTACAGATTGACCCCTAATATCAAACTGGCTCTGGCGGTTTACGCTATTCTCAGATGACAAACTGCCTTATACCTATGGAGGCATTCTCACAATCCCTCTCCTGCAGACTCCAGCAGACACGCAAGCACACAGTGTCAGACTCTCAAAACGTTATACTACTCCAATATGCCAGGGATGTAACTCAAGCCCTGCAGTAGCATTTTTGGGAAAACAAAACAAAAAACTCCCCTGCAACTATTAATACATGGGCCCCTTAGTTGGCTGGTTGGCACAATCAAGCAGTGTATCGTTAGCCTAAGTCAACTCAAACATTAGAAAAACTTCCAAAAGAAAAATCAGCACAACACATTCTGACAGGTCCATAGTGTATAAGATCCATGTGTTCAGCCATTACCACCGGAACCAATCTTTGGTACTCTATGGGGGAGGCAAATAAACTGAGGAAAGACTAAACAGGTTATTGCTGCAAGCCCACAGGAGGCCCCTGCACAACCCAGACACCAGCACATACTGTACATGCTCAGCACTAGACACCAGTACATACATGCTCAGCACAAGTGGCATCAGAGCGGTCAGCTGCAACACAGAACTTGTTATGTACCACACACATACACTGCAAGTTACACTGCGCACACCGCCGGCGTGAAGGAGCCAGACTAATCAGAGGAAGTACCTGGGTGCAGGCAATGTCACAGAGCGGAGCGCAGCCCCCAGCACACTCACTACCTACAGCCGCCACCAGTGCTAGGCCAGGCCGGGGGAAGGGGACGTCACCACACCGTTACCCCGCGCACACAGCACGCCCATATCTCGCACAGCATCAGCCACACACCCCGAGGGGGCCGCTACACCGTGCCCGGCAGTATGGTGACCGGCACACAGTCAGGATGGACCGGGATTCCGGCATCCAGCCAGTCGATGGCCGCCATCTCCTTACCTCGCTGGTGACAGAGGAAAGGGAGGACGTCTGACGTCATCACGTATTTATACTGCCGGCGTCGCCAGGGACAAGTCAGCAACGCCATCAACGCAGCCGTGATCAATCGATTGCCTGATGCAAGAGTAGGGATAGTAGTAGATGGCAGCCTGCTGTGGTCTAACAGCTGCTGTGACACTACATGCCCCGGCGTGAGAGACTAGCAAGGCTGGCTGCGACTTATGGTTTCACAGCAGCTGTGGTGACCTACATACAGTGCTACGACTGCTGTACATCTGAAGCGCATAGCCTCAAGGAACAAATCAACTACCGTTTTTTTTTTTTATCAACTAGCACTGGCTGGCTACGGAAGCCCGCGGGTGCCTATCTTAGCGCGAGCTGATTGTAAAGTATGTGTATGTGAAGGCGCGACCAATCGCTGCCAGAGCAGTGCCCTTACGTGCAGTCAGCCCAGGAGCAGACACTCAGGAGAGTGAGTGGCACGATGAGGCTGGTCGGGCTGAGAAAGTGCGCAGAGCTGATTCGGGTCACTGGGGTGAGATATTACAATGATGTAAATACAATGGCTCTGTGATATGCACACCCATCCTTTGCTAACCCGCACCTTTACTCATTTACTCAGGGCAAGGGTGCTTGTTGGCTTTGCAGTGCAGTCATGGGGGAGGGAACCCAGATAATCTTGGGGAGAACATCAGAACTCTTCACAGATAGGGCCCTGGTCAGCATGAGCGAGCCCCGGCACTATTAGGTTGTAATACTTACCACTGTGCTGCCACACTTACAGCTGTACATAATTTTATTATCTGGTGTACAGCTTCAGCACAGCGCTGGTCTTCTCGCACCGATTATATATATATATATATATATATATATATATATATATAATTTCTCTAACGTCCTAGTGGATGCTGGGGACTCCGTAAGGACCATGGGGATAGACGGGCTCCGTAGGAGACATGGGCACTTTAAGAAAGAATTTAGGTTCTGGTGTGCACTGGCTCCTCCCTCTATGCCCCTCCTCCAGACCTCAGTTAGAGAAACTGTGCCCAGAAGAGCTGACAGTACAAGGAAAGGATTTTGGTAATCCAGGGCAAGATTCATACCAGCCACACCGTATAACATGTGATAACAACCAGTTAACAGTATGACAAATAACAGAGCATCAGGTCAAACCCTGATGCAACCATAACTTAACCCTTATTGAAGCAATAACTATATACAAGTATTGCAGAAGAAGTCCGCACTTGGGACGGGCGCCCAGCATCCACTACGGACTACGAGAAATAGATTTACCGGTAAGTAAAATCTTATTTTCTCTAACGTCCTAGTGGATGCTGGGGACTCCGTAAGGACCATGGGGATTATACCAAAGCTCCCAAACGGGCGGGAGAGTGCGGATGACTTGGAAGCACAGATGGAGCAAACACAAGGTCCTCCTCAGCCAGGGTATCAAACTTGTAGAACTTTGCAAAAGTGTTTGAACCTGACCAAGTAGCCACTCGGCAAAGCTGCAATGCCGAGACCCCTCGGGCAGCCGCCCAAGAAGAGCCCACCTTCCTAGTGGAATGGGCCTTAACTGATTTTGGCAGCGGCAATCCAGCCGCAGAATGAGCCTGCTGAATCGTGTTACAGATCCAGCGAGCAATAGTTTGCTTTGAAGCAGGAGCACCAAGCTTGTTGGAAGCATACAGGATAAACAAAGACTCTGTTTTCCTGACCCTAGCCGTTCTGGCTACATAAACCTTCAAAGCCCTGACCACATCAAGTAACTCGGAATCCTCCAAGTCAGTAGTAGCCACAGGCACCACAATAGGTTGGTTTATATGAAAGGATGAAATCACTTTCGGCAGAAATTGTGGACGGGTCCGCAATTCTGCTCTATCCGCATGGAAAACCAGATAGGGGCTTTTATGTGACAAAGCCGCCAACTCTGACACACGCCTAGCCGAAGCCAAGGCTAATAGCATGACCACCTTCCACGTGAGATATTTCAACTCCACCGTTTTGAGTGGTTCAAACCAGTGGGATTTCAGGAAACTCAACACCACGTTAAGATCCCAAGGTGCCACTGGAGGCACAAAAGGGGGCTGAATATGCAGCACTCCCTTTACAAACGTCTGAACTTCAGGTAGAGACATGGGCACTTTAAGAAAGAATTTAGGTTCTGGTGTGCAATGGCTCCTCCCTCTATGCCCCTCCTCCAGACCTCAGTTTGATACTGTGCCCAGACGAGCTGGGTGCTTTTCAGTGAGCTCTCCTGAGTTTGCTGAGAGAAAGTATTTTGTTAGGTTTTTTATTTTCAGGGAGCTCTGCTGGCAACAGACTCCCTGCATCGTGGGACTGAGGGGAGAGAAGCAGCCCTACTCTCTGAAGCTAGGTCCTGCTTCTTAGGCTACTGGACGCCATTAGCTCCAGAGGGATCGTACGCAGGATCTCACCCTCGCCGTCCGATCCCAGAGCCGCGCCGCCGTCCCCCTCGCAGAGCCGGTGGACAGAAGCCGGGTGAGTATGAGAAGCAAAGAAGACTTCACAGGCGGCAGAAGACTCCGTTCTTCACTGAGGTAACGCACAGCACTGCAGCTGTGCGCCATTGCTCCCACACACCTCACATACTCCGGTCACTGTAAGGGTGCAGGGAGGGGGGGGCGCCCTGGGCAGCATTTGGGACCACTTTTGGCAAAAGTTAAACATATATACAGCTGGGCACTGTATATATGTATGAGCCCCCGCCAAAAATTGCATATTTAAGCGGGACAGAAGCCCGCCGCCGAGGGGGCAGAGCTTCTTCCTCAGCACTCACCAGCGCCATTTTTTCTCCACAGCTCCGCTGAGAGGAAGCTCCCCAGGCTCTCCCCTGCAGATACATGGTAGAAGAGGGTAAAAAGAGAGGGGGGGCACATAATTAGGCGCAAAAAACATTATATAAACAGCAGCTACTGGGTTAACATTAAGTTACTGTGTTATTCCTGGGTTTATAGCGCTGGGGTGTGTGCTGGCATACTCTCTCTCTGTCTCTCCTAAGGGCCTTGTGGGGGGACTGTCTTCAAAAAGGGCATTCCCTGTGTGTGTGGTGTGTCGGTACGCTTGTGTCGACATGTCTGATGAGGAAGGCTATGTGGAAGCAGAGCGGAAGCAAATGAATGCGGTGTCTCCGCTGACGGCGCCGACACCTGATTGGATGGATATGTGGAAGGTTTTAAATGATAATGTTAATTCCTTGCATAAAAGGTTAGAAAAAGCTGAAGCCTCAGGACAGTCAGGGTCCCAACCCGTGCCTGATCCTATGTCGCAGAGGCCGTCAGGGTCTCAGAAGCGCCCACTATCCCAAATTGTTTACACAGATACCGACATGGATTCTGACTCCAGTGTCGATTACGATAATGCAAAGTTACAGCCAAAATTGGCTAAATCCATCCGTTATATGATTATAGCAATTAAGGATGTGTTGCACATCACAGAGGAAATCCCAGTCCCTGACAAGAGGGTACATATGTATGGGGAAAAGAAGCCAGAGGTAACCTTTCCCCCCTCACACGAGCTAAATGAGTTATGTGAAAAGGCTTGGGAACCTCCAGATAAAAAACTGCAGATTTCCAAAAGGATTCTTATGGCGTATCCTTTCCCGCCAACGGACAGGTTACGCTGGGAATCCTCCCCTAAGGTGGACAAAGCTTTAACATGCTTATCCAAGAAGGTAGCCCTGCCGTCGCAGGATACGGCTACCCTCAAAGATGCTGCGGATCGCAAACAGGAGGTTACCCTGAAGTCCATTTATACACATTCAGGTACCTTACTGAGGCCGGCGATCGCGTCGGCCTGGGTGTGTAGTGCTGTAGCAGCATGGACGGATACCGTGTCTGAGGAAATTGATACCTTAGACAAGGATACTATATTGTTGACCTTGGGGCATATTAAAGACGCTGTCCTATATATGAGAGATGCTCAAAGAGACATTAGTCTACTGGGTTCTAGAATAAATGCTATGTCAATTTCTGCCAGAAGGGTCCTGTGGGCTCGGCAATGGACAGGTGATGCCGACTCAAAAAGGCATATGGAGGTTACTTTACAAGGGTGAGGAATTGTTTGCGGAGGGTCTCTCGGACCTGGTCTCCACAGCTACTGCTGGAAAGTCAAATTTTTTGCCATATGTTTCCTCACAGCCTAAGAGAGCACCGTATTATCAAATGCAGTCCTTTCGATCACAGAAAAACAAGAAAGTCCGAGGTGCGTCCTTTCTTGCCAGAGGCAGGGGCAGAGGAAAGAAGCTGCACAACACAGCTAGTTCCCAGGAACAGAAGTCCTCCCCAGCCTCTACAAAATCCACCGCATGACGCTGGGGCTCCACAAGCGGAGCCAGGCCCGGTGGGGGCACGTCTTCAAAATTTCAGCCACAAGTGGGTTCACTCCCAGTTGGATATTGTGTCTCAGGGATATAAGCTGGAATTCGAGGAGATGCCCCCTCACCGATACCTCAAATCGGCCCTGCCAGCTTCCCCCCACGAGAGGGAAATAGTGTTAACTGCAATTCACAAATTGTATCTTCAACAGGTGGTGGTCAAGGTTCCCCTCCTTCAACAAGGAAGGGGTTATTATTCGACCATGTTTGTAGTCCCGAAACCAGACGGTTCGGTCAGACCCATATTGAATTTAAAATCCCTGAACATATATCTGAAAAGGTTCAAGTTCAAGATGGAATCGCTGAGAGCGGTCATCGCAAGCCTGGAAAGGGGGGATTTTATGGTGTCTCTGGACATAAAGGATGCATACCTTCATGTCCCCATTTATCCACCTCATCAGGCGTACCTCAGATTTGTGGTACAGGATTGTCATTACCAATTTCAGACGTTGCCGTTTGGTCTCTCCATGGCTCCGAGAATATTTACCAAGGTAATGGCGGAAATGATGGTACTCCTGCGGAAGCAAGGAGTCACAATTATCCCATACTTGGACGATCTCCTCATAAAAGCGAGATCAAGAGAGCAGTTGCTGATCAGCGTAGCACTTTCTCTGGAAGTGTTACGGCAACACGGCTGGATTCTAAATATTCCAAAGTCGCAGTTGGTTCCTACGACTCGTCTGCCTTTCCTGGGCATGATTCTAGACACAGACCAGCAACGGCTTATCTCCCGATGGAGAAAGCTCAGGAACTCATGACACTGGTCAGGAACCTATTAAAACCAAAACAGGTGTCAGTGCATCACTGCACTCGTGTCCTGGGAAAGATGGTGGCATCATACGAGGCCATTCCCTTCGGCAGGTTCCATGCAAGGACTTTTCAATGGGACTTACTGGACAAGTGGTCTGGATCACATCTTCAGATGCATCAGTAAATCACCCTATCCCCCAGGGCCAGGATGACACTCCTGTGGTGGCTGCAGAGCGCTCACCTTCTCGAGGGCCGCGGATTCGGCATTCAGGACTGGGTCCTGGTGACCACGGACGCAAGCCTCCGAGGTTGGAGTGCAGTCACACAGGGAAGAAATTTCCAAGGTCTGTGGTCAAGTCAAGAGACTTGCCTTCACATCAACATCATGGAACTAAGGACCATATACAACGCCCTACGTCAAGCGGAGACCCTGCTTCGCGACTAACCGGTTCTGATTCAGTCAGACGACATCACCGCAGTGGCTCATGTAAACCGCCAAGGCGGCACAAGGAGCAGAGTGGCGATGGCGGAAGCCACCATAATTCTTCGCTGGGCGGAGAATCACGTCAGCGCACTGTCAGCAGTGTTCATCCCGGGAGTGGACAACTGGGAAGCAGACTTCCTCAGCAGACACGACCTCCACCCGGGAGAGTAGGGACTTCATCAGGAAGTCTTCGCACAGATTACAAGTCGGTGGGAACTGCCACAGGTGGACATGATGGCATCCCGCCTCAACAAAAAGCTACAGAGGTATTGCGCCAGGTCAAGAGACCCTCAGGCGATAGCTGTAGACGCCCTGGTGACACCGTGGGTTTTCCAGTCGGTCTATGTATTTCTTCCTCTCATACCCAAGGTGCTGAGGATAATAAGAAAAAGAGGAGTGAGAACAATACTCATTGTTCCAGATTGGCCACGAAGGACTTGGTATCCAGATCTGCAAGAAATGCTCACAGAGGACCCGTGGCCTCTTCCTCTAAGACAGGACTTGTTGCAACAGGGGCCCTGTCTGTTCCAAGACTTACCGCGGCTGCATTTGACGGCATGGCGGTTGAACGCCGGATCCTAGCAAAGAAAGGCATTCCGGATGAGGTAATTCCTACGCTGATAAAGGCTAGGAAGGACGTGACAGCTCAACATTATCACCGTATATGGCGAAAATATGTTGCTTGGTGTGAGGCCAGGAATGCTCCTACGGAGGAGTTCCAGCTGGGCCGTTTCCTTCACTTCCTACAGTCCGGAGTAAATTTGGGCCTAAAATTGGGTTCCATTAAGGTCCAGATTTCGGCCCTATCCATTTTCTTTCAAAAAGAGTTGGCTTCTCTACCTGAAGTTCAGACGTTTGTAAAGGGAGTGCTGCATATTCAGCCCCCTTTTGTGCCTCCAGTGGCACCTTGGGATCTTAACGTGGTGTTGAGTTTCCTGAAATCCCCCTGGTTTGAACCACTCAAAACGGTGGAGTTGAAATATCTCACGTGGAAGGTGGTCATGCTATTAGCCTTGGTTTCGGCTAGGCGTGTGTCAGAGTTGGCGGCTTTGTCACATAAAAGCCCCTATCTGGTTTTCCATGCGGACAGAGCAGAATTGCGGACCCGTCCACAATTTCTGCCGAAAGTGGTTTCATCCTTTCATATAAACCAACCTATTGTGGTGCCTGTGGCTACTACTGACTTGGAGGATTCCGAGTTACTTGATGTGGTCAGGGCTTTGAAGGTTTATGTAGCCAGAACGGCTAGGGTCAGGAAAACAGAGTCTTTGTTTATCCTGTATGCTTCCAACAAGCTTGGTGCTCCTGCTTCAAAGCAAACTATTGCTCGCTGGATCTGTAACACGATTCAGCAGGTTAATTCTGCGGCTGGATTGCCGCTGCCAAAATCCGTTAAGGCCCATTCCACTAGGAAGGTGGGCTCTTCTTGGGCGGCTTCCCGAGGGGTCTCGGCATTACAGCTTTGCCGAGCGGCTACTTGGTCAGGTTCAAACACTTTTGCAAAGTTCTACAAGTTTGATACCCTGGCTGAGGAGGACCTTGTGTTTGCTCCATCTGTGCTGCAGAGTCATCCGCACTCTCCCGCCCGTTTGGGAGCTTTGGTATAATCCCCATGGTCCTTACGGAGTCCCCAGCATCCACTAAGACGTTAGAGAAAATAAGATTTTACTTACCGGTAAATCTATTTCTTTATCATCCACTAGGGGTCACTGGAGTACTCTTGGGATATGGACGGGCTTCCGTAGGAACAGCACTGAATATTTAAATTTAGAAACACTCCACCCCTCCATATCCCCGAGCACTTCTCAGTGTTTTTTCTGTGCTACACGTGGCAACAGCTCTGTAACTGAAGTCACGGTTACTTGAAGAATTTTTTATTTTTTATTTTTTTTCTACTATTTGACACATCCCTTTCCCCCTTCCAAAGGCAGGGTCAGGGATAGTGCAGCTGCGGATAGCAGCACGGGCGTGTCGGGCCTCTCTGAAAGAGCTCCCTCACAGCCACACACACAGCCTCTTGCACAGGCTGGCCGGCGCTTGTTCAAGAAGCCCCGTCGGAGCCTCCGCACAACTGCAGGATTCAGGTATGTGAAGGGGGCGGTCAGCTCCCGCTGCCGCCCCGAGGTGTGGGGACATTGTAGTGCTTAGCGCTCCAGGCCGTCTGTCCACGCCGCTGCTCTCCCCACTCAGCGCCCTCCCAACGGCCACAGTCTTCAGACCTCCGTGCAGGCCACCGCTGATCTCCTCTCAGAGGCCGCCGGCCGCCGCAGCTCTCTCGCTCACGGGGCTGGCCGCCGTTATTGCTCCGGGTCCCAACACGCGGCTCACTCGGGCTCACAGCGCTCTGCGATACCCGCTGGGGCCCCACACGCTGTGCTGGCGCTGCTCTGAGTCGAAAAGAGCAGGCAGCCATTACAGGGGGGACAAACAATAATAAATACAGGGGCAATAAGCGGCATATGAAATACTGCAGCAGCAGATAAGAGGCTGCAGGGATTGTTGCATTATAATCAGTGAAAGTTTTGTAACCAGCACTAAGATTATATGTATAAGATAGCATGGCAGCCATGTTTAACCATGCTTCCTGTGTCTTCCTGCTGTGATTCCAGAACGTTCCTGTCCTACATCTCTACTCCACCGGAGGCGCAGGGGTGTTAGTGGGAATTTGGGATCACATTTCTTAGTACTGGCCACGTGTACTGCACTTGGCCAGATATATATACAGAGACACCTTATTGCTATTTTACTGAGTCGTGCAGGTGTCTGGTTTTTTGTGTATTGTATTGTCTGTCGCCATAATGAGTAAGGCACCAGCAAAAACTAAAAAGCATAATTGCAAAGTATGTGGCAGTGTGTTACCGGATGCATCTACCACATGTACAGTATGTTTTGTGGATTCCGTTCAGAATACCATTTCTGCGCCAGTTTTACAACCAATGTCCTCACCGGACCCGCCGTGGGGTATGTTAGTAAATGTACTGGATAGATTACAGACAGAAATGACCGCTGCTCGTCTGGAGCGAGAAACGATAAGATCTGAGTCTAGGGTGAGACCGCCAGAACTACCGGAGGCATCTCAGCCTTGCGTAAGGTCCAAATCCATTTTGGGCAAACGGGATAATTTTCATATGTCTTATGATTTTCCAGTGTCTGCTATGTTGCATTCTGACGATTCCATGCCAGACCTCACGGAACACGATGAGGGTGAGGAGGGCGAAGTGGAGTCAGATGGCGAGGATTTTAACAGTTCCGGCATTGATGATCTCATCAGAGCGGTACGTCAGTCTCTAAGGTTTCCTGAAGCTGAGCAGCCTCTCACCAATGATCAGGTCGTATTTACTAAACGACGGAAGACGCCAGTAAGTTTTCCTGTGTCGGATTCTCTAAATCAGATGTTAGTAGAAACACGACAGAATCCAGATAAACGGTTTTCTATACCTCGCAGATTTAAGTCTAGTTATCCGTTTCCAGACTCGGTAACGTGTACATGGGAGAATCCACCAATAGTTGATTCTTCAGTGTCGAAGCTTACCAAGAAATTAACCATACCAGTGCCAGCAGCTACTACGCTTAAAGATCCTTCAGATCGCAAGATAGAAACTATGCTAAAAACCATGTATGTAGCAGCAGGTGTGATGCTAAGACCTGGATTGGTTGGCATTTGGGTAACTAAGGCGCTCATAATATGGCTTACAGAACTCAAATCTTCTTTACATGACGAAAACCTGATAATTCTTGTAAATCAAATGATTGAGGCTGTAGAGTATCTCTGTACAGCGTCTACTGACGTCTGTCAGCTCACTTCTCGTATTTCATCGTCGCTAGTTACGGCACGAAGAGCACTCTACCTGCGTACTTATCAGGCGGAGGCAGAGGTCAAACGAAGTATAGAGGCGTTGCCTTACGATGGCAAGAAGTTGTTTGGTCCAGAATTGGACGCATGGATTGCGGAGGCTACGGGAGGTAAGTCTGTTTTCTTACCATTGCCTCCACCGGCTCCAAGACGAAGGTACGCTGGACCTTCGTTCACATCCTTTAGACCTCAGCCCTTTCGAGGACGTGGCAGAGGATCAGCCACGCCTGCTAGACGTGGTCGAGGACGTGGTTTCCATCAAACCAACACAACTCGCCAAGACGCTAAGGTTACCGACAAGCCAGTGGCATGACGGGTTACCAGCCCATCTCGGTTCTCCAATTGTGGGAGCACGCCTTCAGACGTTCCATGTGGCGTGGTTCCACACATCCGCGGAGGGCTGGATCCGCAATTTAGTGTTAAAAGGTTTTTCAAGACAGGATTGCCTCTGTCGGACGACAAGAGGACGGTTTTGCAAATTGCCATTCAGTCCTTACTGGATTCGGCAGTGTTGATTCCGGTCCCTGTACACCAACAGGGTCAGGGTTATTATTCAAGTCTGTTTGTGGTCCCGAAGCCGGATGGCTCAGTTAGACCAATATTGAACTTAAAGGGGCTCAATCAGTACGTAACTTACTACAGATTCAAAATGGAGTCTCTACGTTCGGTGATTACGGGGTTAGAGACAAAGGAATTTATGATTGCGTTAGACCTCAAGGATGCGTACTTACACATTCCAATTTGGCAGCCTCATCAGAAATTCTTGCGGTTTGCAATACGCCAGAACCATTACCAGTTTCAGGCTCTACCGTTTGGCCTGTCATCAGCGCCTCGGGTATTCACCAAAGTGATGTCTGTGATGATAGCTCACCTCAGATCCCTGGGAGTGACAATAGTTCCGTATTTAGACGATCTGCTCATCAAAGCTCCGTCTCAACAGATACTTACCCAACATGCGCTGCTAACATACAATGTACTGGTTCACCACGGTTGGATTGTAAACTTCAAGAAATCACATCTAATTCCGTCTCAACGCCTTCAGTTCCTAGGTATGATTCTCGATACGGTCAATCAAAGAATTTACCTACCACAACAGAAAGTACAAATGCTACGCCATCTAGTACAATTAGTGCTCAAGCCACGCACAGTGTCGGTACACTTGTGCATTCGCCTTTTAGGCACAATGGTGGCAGCTTTCGAGGCGCTTCAGTTCGGAAGATTTCATTCTCGTCCATTTCAGCTGAACGTGCTTGCCCAGTGGTCGGGCTCGCATCTGCAGATTCACCACAGGGTGAGGTTGTCGCCAACAGCAAGAGTATCTCTGCTCTGGTGGCTCAAGGAACACAATTTAACCGCAGGAAGACGGTTCGGAGGTTGGAATTGGATAATTCTAACTACGGACGCCAGTCTCAGAGGTTGGGGAGCGGTAATTCAAAATTGTCAGCTCCAGGGTCTCTGGGCGGATCACGAGAAATTGCTGTCTATAAATGTTCTAGAACTCCGCGCAATTTACAATGCGCTACGACAAGCAGTGCATATGCTTCGCTGTCAGCCTGTCCAAGTGCAGTCGGACAATGCGACGGCGGTCGCATACATCAACAAACAAGGAGGAACGAGAAGCCGCATGGCAATGCGGGAAGTAGCTCGAATCCTCAATTGGGCGGAATGTCACCAAGTGATATTGTCGGCCGTGTTCATTCCGGGAGTGGACAACTGGGAAGCGGATTATCTCAGTCGTCGGGATTTTCATCCAGGCGAATGGGCATTAAATCCAGAAGTGTTTCACATGTTGGTTCAGCGGTGGGGTTATCCTCAGGTGGACCTGATGGCATCTCGACACAATCACCAAACGTTCCAGTATGTGTCCAGAACAAGAGATCCAAAGGCAGTGGCGGTGGATGCTCTCACTGTAGCGTGGCCGTACAGTCTTGTGTATCTGTTTCCACCGTTTCCGTTGCTCCCTCTGGTGCTAAAACGGATCAAAAGAGAGTCGGTCACAGTCATACTAGTGGCACCTCATTGGCCCCGGAGAGCTTGGTTCTCGGATCTCCGAGGATTACTCGCAGACGATCCTTGGCCGCTCCCGCTACGTACAGACCTGTTACAACAGGGTCCGTTCTTTTACCCCGATTTAGCGCGGCTGCGTTTGACGGGGTGGCTGTTGAGACCGCCCTCTTAAGAAGAGAGGGCATTCCAGATTCGGTTATACCAACCATGTTACGAGCTAGGAAGCCGGTTACGGCAGCTCATTATTACAGAATATGGCGTGCCTATATAGGTTGGTGTGAAGCTCAGAAATTTCCGACATCAGCTTTCAAAGTATGCCGCCTGTTGTTGTTTCTACAAACAGGGTTAGATGGAGGACTGCGTTTATCTACACTAAAGGTGCAGGTATCTGCTTTATCAATTTACTTTCAAAGACGATTGGCTCTATTGCCGTCTATACGCACTTTTCTCCAAGGTGTACTCAGGGTACAACCTCCATTCATTCCACCTACAGCGCCATGGGACTTGAATTTGGTTTTGGAGTTCTTACAGTCTTCATATTTTGAACCCTTACAGCAAGTGGATATAAAGTTTCTCACTTGGAAAACAATTTTTCTCCTAGCCTTAGCTTCGGCAAGGCGTGTTTCGGATTTGGGTGCCTTGTCATGCAAGGCACCGTATTTGGTATTTCATGATGACAGAGCGGAACTTCGGACGAATCCCGTTTTCTTACCAAAGGTAGTGTCATCTTTTCACATCAATCAACCAATAGTAGTTCCTGTGTTGACAGCACATTCTGGAACGCTGGATGTGGTACGCGCTTTACGCGTTTATGTATCCCGAACGTCTGCAGTTCGTAAAACGGATACGTTGTTTGTTCTATATGATGCGGCCAAGATGGGTTGGCCAGCGTCTAAACAAACCTTATCCAGATGGATAAAACTGACCATACGTCAGGCTTACCTTCATGCTAGGTTACAACCGCCTACGTCAGTAACCGCTCATTCCACACGTTCTGTGGGAACTTCATGGGCAGCTGGTCGTGGGGCTTCTGCGACGCAGCTTTGCCGGGCGGCTACATGGTCTTCAGTGCACACGTTTGTGCGCTTTTACAAGTTTGATACTTTTGCGGCATCAGCATCTAGCTTTGGCCGCCTAGTGTTACAAGTGCCAAACAGCTCTCCCGCCCATGGGGGAAGCTTTGGTACGTCCCAAGAGTACTCCAGTGACCCCTAGTGGATGATAAAGAAAATAGGATTTTGGTACTTACCAGGTAAATCCTTTTCATTGAATCCATAGGGGGCACTGGACGCCCACCCAGAGCAGTTTTACCTACTTGTGGTTAGTTCTGAGGATCTTATGGTAACACACTTTCACCGACTGGTTCAAATTACAAGTGCTGGTTAGGGTGTCAACTGTTTAGTTGTCAGTAACGTTATGTGTTAACTTCGTTATTGTCAGTTATGTTATATAGTAATACTCCATTGTCAACATCTCTATAGTTCCTGTTCGGCTCAGTAAAAAACACTGAGAAGTGCTCGGGGATATGGAGGGGTGGAGTGTTTCTAAATTTAAATATTCAGTGCTGTTCCTACGGAAGCCCGTCCATATCCCAAGAGTACTCCAGTGCCCCCTATGGATTCAAAGAAAAGGATTTACCTGGTAAGTACCAAAATCCTATTTTCTTGTAGTCCGTAGTGGATGCTGGGCGCCCGTCCCAAGTGCGGACTTCTTCTGCAATACTTGTATATAGTTATTGCTTCAATAAGGGTTAAGTTATGGTTGCATCAGGGTTTGACCTGATGCTCTGTTATTTGTCATACTGTTAACTGGTTGTTATCACATGTTATACGGTGTGATTGGTGTGGCTGGTATGAATCTTGCCCTGGATTACCAAAATCCTTTCCTTGTACTGTCAGCTCTTCTGGGCACAGTTTCTCTAACTGAGGTCTGGAGGAGGGGCATAGAGGGAGGAGCCAGTGCACACCAGAACCTACATTCTTTCTTAAAGTGCCCATGTCTCCTGTGGAGCCCGTCTATCCCCATGGTCCTTACGGAGTCCCCAGCATCCACTACGGACTACGAGAAATAGATTTACTGGTAAGTAAAATCTTATTTTCTCTAACGTCCTAGAGTATGCTGGGACTCCGTAAGGACCATGGGGTATAGACGGGCTCCGCAGGAGACATGGGCACTTTAAGAAAGACTTTGACTCTGGGTGTGCACTGGCTCCTCCCTCTATGCCCCTCCTCCAGACCTCAGTTTGAGACTGTGCCCAGAGGAGGATGGGTGCACTGCAGGGAGCTCTCCTCAGTCTCCTGCTAAGAAAGTATTTTGTTAGGTTTTTTATTTTCAGGGAGCACTGCTGGCAACAGACTCCCTGCATCGAGGGACTGAGGAGAGAGGAGCAGACCTACTTAAATGATAGGCTCTGCTCCTTAGGCTACTGGACACCATTAGCTCCAGAGGGATTGGAACACCGGTTCGTCCTGGGCGTTCATCCCGTAGCCGCGCCGCCACCGTCCTCCTCACAGAGCCGTAAAAAAGAAGAAAGAAGGCTTCAAAGGCGGCAGAAGACTTCGTGAGCTTCACTGAGGTAACGCACAGCACTGCAGCTGTGCGCCATTGCTCCCATACACCTCACAAACTCCGGTCACTGTAAGGGTGCAGGGCGCAGGGGGGGCGCCCTGGGCAGCAATATAAACCTCTCCTATGGCAAAATTAACTATATACATGTACAGGTGGGCACTGTACATGTATATTAAAGAGCCCCCACCATGTTTTACATATTTTGAGCCGGGACAGAAGCCCGCCGCCGAGGGGGCGGGGCTTCTCCCTCAGCACTCACCAGCGCCATTTTTTTCTCCACAGCACCGCTGAGAGGAAGCTCCCCGGACTCTCCCCTGCTTGACACACGGTGAAAGAGGGTTTTAAAGTAGAGGGGGGGGCACATAATTGGCGCGCATATATACTTTCTCTGACGTCCTAGTGGATGCTGGGAACTCCGTAAGGACCATGGGGAATAGCGGCTCCGCAGGAGACTGGGCACAAAAGTAAAGCTTTAGGACTACCTGGTGTGCACTGGCTCCTCCCCCTATGACCCTCCTCCAAGCCTCAGTTAGATTTTTGTGCCCGGCCGAGAAGGGTGCACACTAGGGGCTCTCCTGAGCTTCTTAGTGAAAGTTTAGTTTTAGGTTTTTTATTTTCAGTGAGACCTGCTGGCAACAGGCTCACTGCATCGAGGGACTAAGGGGAGAAGAAGCGAACCTGCCTGCTTGCAGCCAGCTTGGGCTTCTTAGGCTACTGGACACCATTAGCTCCAGAGGGACCGAACACAGGCCCAGCCTCGGAGCTCGGTCCCAGAGCCGCGCCGCCGGCCCCCTTACAGAGCCAGAAGCAAGAAGAGGTCCGGAAAAATCGGCGGCAGAAGACATCAGTCTTCAACAAGGTAGCGCACAGCACTGCAGCTGTGCGCCATTGTTACTCAGGCACACTTCACACTTCGGTCACTGAGGGTGCAGGGCGCTAGGGGGGGCGCCCTGAGCAGCAATGTAAACACCTTGGCTGGCATAAATACACCACATATAACCCCCAGGGCTATATGGATGTATTTTAACCCCTGCCAGAACTCACCAAAAAGCGGGAGAAAAGGCCGCCGAGAAGGGGGCGGAGCCTATCTCCTCAGCACACAGGCGCCATTTTCCATCACAGCTCCGCTGGAAGGACGTCTCCCTGACTCTCCCCTGCAGTCCTGCACTACAGAAAAGGGTAAAAAAGAGAGGGGGGCACTAATTTGGCGCAGTTTTAATACTAACAAGCAGCTATAAAGGGAAAAGCACATTTTATAGTGGTATTCCTGTCTATATATAGCGCTCTGGTGTGTGCTGGCATACTCTCCCTCTGTCTCCCCAAAGGGCTAGTGGGGTCCTGTCCTCTATCAGAGCATTCCCTGTGTGTGTGCGGTGTGTCGGTACGATTGTGTCGACATGTTTGAGGAGGAAAATGAGATGGAGGCAGAGCAATTGCCTATTATAGAGTTGTCACCCCCTAGGGAGTCGACACCTGAGTGGATGAGCTTATGGAAGGAATTGCGTGACAGTGTCAGCTCTTTACGACAGACAGTTGACGACATGAGACAGCCGGCTACTCAGCTTGTGCCTGTCCAGGGGTCTCAAACGCCATCAGGGGCTTTAAAACGCCCGTTACCTCAAATGGCAGACACAGACACGGATACTGACTCCAGTGTCGATGATGAGGAGACAAACGTGACTTCCACTAGGGCCACACGTTACATGATTGAAGCAATAAAAAATGTATTGCATATCTCTGATAATACAAGTACCACTAAAAAGGGTATTATGTTTGGTGAGAAAAAACTGCCTGTAGTTTTTCCTGTATCCGAGGAATTAAATAAAGTGTGTGATGAGGCGTGGGTTTCCCCCGATAAAAAACTGATAATTCCTAAAAGGTTATTGGCATCGTACCCTTTCCCGCCAGAGGATAGGGCACGTTGGGAAACACCCCCTAGGGTGGATAAAGCGCTCACACGCTTGTCTAAACAGGTAGCACTACCTTCTCCTGATACGGCCGCCCTAAAGGAACCTGCCGATAGAAAGCTGGAGAATATCCTAAAATGTATATACACTCACACGGGTGTTATACTGCGACCAGCAATCGCCTCAGCCTGGATGTGCAGTGCGGGCCTGGCGTGGTCGGATTCCCTGACTGAAAATATTGATACCCTAGATAGGGACAGTATATTACTGACTATAGAGCATTTGAAGGATGCATTTCTATATATGCGTGATGCACAGAGGGATATTTGCCGACTGGCATCAAGAGTTAGCGCGCTGTCCATTTCTGCAAGAAGAGGTTTATGGACGCGGCAGTGGTCAGGTGATGCGGATTCTAAAAGGCACATGGAAGTATTGCCTTATAAGGGGGAGGAGTTATTTGGGGTAGGTCTATCAGACCTGGTAGCCACGGCAACTGCTGGAAAATCCACATTTTTACCCCAGGTAGCTTCTCAACCCAAGAAGATGCCGTATTATCAGGCGCAGTCCTTTCGGCCCCATAAGGGCAAGCGGGCAAAAGGCGCCTCATTTCTGCCCCGTGGCAGAGGGAGAGGAAAAAGGCTGCAACAAACAGCCAGTTCCCAGGAACAAAAGCCCTCTCCCGCCTCCGCAAAGTCCTCAGCATGACGCTGGGGCTTTACAAGCGGACTCAGGCACGGTGGGGGCCCGTCTCAAGAAGTTCAGTGCGCAGTGGGCCCACTCGCACTGTGGACCCCTGGATCCTTCAGGTGGTATCTCAGGGGTACAAATTGGAATTCGAGACGTCTCCCCCTCGCCGTTTCCTAAAGTCTGCTTTACCGACGTCTCCCTCAGACAGGGAGGCAGTATTGCAAGCCATTCACAAGCTGTATTCCCAGCAGGTGATAATCAAGGTACCCCTCCTGCAACAGGGAAAGGGGTACTATTCCACACTATTTGTGGTACCGAAGCCGGACGGCTCGGTGAGACCAATTTTAAATCTAAAATCCTTGAACACTTACATACAAAGGTTCAAATTCAAGATGGAGTCACTCAGAGCAGTGATTGCAAACCTGGAAGAAGGGGACTATATGGTCTCTCTGGACATCAAAGATGCTTACCTACATGTCCCAATTTACCCTTCTCACCAAGGGTACCTCAGGTTTGTGGTACAGAACTGTCACTATCAGTTTCAGACGCTGCCGTTTGGATTGTCCACGGCACCCCGGGTCTTTACCAAGGTAATGGCCGAAATGATGATACTCCTTCGAAAGAAGGGAGTTTTAGTTATCCCTTACTTGGACGGGGTGGTCTTCTGTTTGCCGGCGGTCGGGCTCCCGGCGCTCAGTATACCGGCGCCGGGAGCCCGACAGCCGGAATACCGACAATTATTTTCCCTCGTGGGGGTCCACGACCCCCATAGAGGGAGAATAAACGCGCCACCGTGCCCGTAGCGTGGCGAGCGCAGCGAGCCCGCAAGGGGCTCATTTGCGCTCGCCAAGCTGTCGGTAAGCCGGCGGTCGGGCTCCCGGCGCCGGGATGCTGGTCGCCGGGAGCCCGACCGCCGGCCAGCCGTAGTGAACCCCTTGGACGATCTCCTGATAAGGGCAAGATCCAGGGAACAGTTGGAAGTCGGGGTAGCACTATCTCAGATAGTGCTGCGGCAGCACGGTTGGATTCTCAATATTCCAAAATCGCAGCTGATCCCGACGACACGCCTTCTATTCCTAGGGATGATCCTGGACACAGTCCAGAAAAAGGTGTTTCTCCCGGAGGAGAAAGCCAGGGAGTTATCCGAGCTAGTCAGAAATCTCCTAAAACCAGGCCAAGTCTCAGTGCATCAATGCACAAGGGTCCTGGGAAAGATGGTGGCTTCTTACGAAGCAATCCCATTCGGCAGATTCCACGCAAGAACCTTCCAGTGGGATCTGCTAGACAAGTGGTCCGGGTCGCATCTTCAGATGCATCAGCGGATAATCTTGTCACCAAGGATAAATATCCTGGAGCTAAGGGCCATCTACAGTGCTCTAAGCCTAGCAAGACCTCTGCTTCAAGGTCAGCCGGTGCTGATCCAGTCAGACAACATCACGGCAGTCGCCCACGTAAACAGACAGGGCGGCACAAGAAGCAGGAGGGCAATGGCAGAAGCTGCAAGGATTCTTCGCTGGGCGGAAAATCATGTGATAGCACTGTCAGCAGTGTTCATTCCGGGAGTGGACAACTGGGAAGCAGACTTCCTCAGCAGACACGACCTCCACCCGGGAGAGTGGGGACTTCACCCAGAAGTCTTCCACATGATTGTGAACCGTTGGGAAAACCCAAAGGTGGACATGATGGCGTCCCGCCTCAACAAAAAACTAGACAGGTATTGCGCCAGGTCAGGGGACCCTCAGGCAATAGCTGTGGACGCTCTGGTAACACCGTGGGTGTACCAGTCAGTGTATGTGTTCCCTCCTCTGCCTCTCATACCCAAGGTACTGAGAATCATAAGAAGGAGAGGAGTAAGGACTATACGCGTGGCTCCGGATTGGCCAAGAAGGACTTGGTACCCGGAACTTCAAGAGATGCTCACAGAGGACCCGTGGCCTCTACCTCTAAGAAGGGACCTGTTCCAAGACTTACCGCGGCTGCGTTTGACGGCATGGCGGTTGAACGCCGGATCCTGAAGGAAAAAGGCATTCCGGATGAAGTCATCCCTACCCTGATCAAAGCCAGGAAGGATGTAACCGTACAGCATTATCACCGTATTTGGCGTAAATATGTTGCGTGGTGCGAGGCCAGGAAGGCCAGGCGTGTCTCAGAATTGGCGGCTTTATCCTATAAAAGCCCTTACCTAATTTTTCATACGGACAGGGCAGAATTGAGGACTCGTCCTCAATTTCTCCCTAAGGTGGTTTCAGCGTTTCACTTGAACCAGCCTATTGTGGTACCTGCGGCTACTAGGGACTTGGAGGACTCCAAGTTGCTGGACGTAGTCAGGGCCCTGAAAATATATGTTTCCAGGACGGCTGGAGTCAGAAAATCTGACTCGCTGTTTATCCTGTATGCACCCAACAAGCTGGGTGCTCCTGCTTCTAAGCAGACTATTGCTCGTTGGATTTGTAGTACAATTCAGCTTGCACATTCTGTGGCAGGCCTGCCACAGCCAAAATCTGTAAAAGCCCATTCCACCATGAAGGTGGGCTCATCTTGGGCGGCTGCCCGAGGGGTCTCGGCTTTACAACTTTGCCGAGCAGCTACTTGGTCAGGGGCAAACACGTTTGCTAAATTCTACAAATTTGATACCCTGGCTGAGGAGGACCTGGAGTTTCTCTCATTCGGTGCTGCAGAGTCATCCGCACTCTCCCGCCCGTTTGGGAGCTTTGGTATAATCCCCATGGTCCTTACGGAGTTCCCAGCATCCACTAGGACGTCAGAGAAAATAAGAATTTACTTACCGATAATTCTATTTCTCGTAGTCCGTAGTGGATGCTGGGCGCCCATCCCAAGTGCGAATTGTCTGCAATACTTGTACATAGTTATTGTTACAAAAATCGGGTTATTATTGTTGTGAGCCATCTTTTCAGAGGCTCCTCTGTTATCATGCTGTTAACTGGGTTCAGATCACAGGTTGTACGGTGTGATTGGTGTGGCTGGTATGAGTCTTACCCGGGATTCAAAATCCTTCCTTATTGTGTACGCTCGTCCGGGCACAGTATCCTAACTGAGGCTTGGAGGAGGGTCATAGGGGGAGGAGCCAGTGCACACCAGGTAGTCCTAAAGCTTTACTTTTGTGCCCAGTCTCCTGCGGAGCCGCTATTCCCCATGGTCCTTACGGAGTTCCCAGCATCCACTACGGACTACGAGAAATAGAATTATCGGTAAGTAAATTCTTATTATAACAGCGCTACTGGGTAAACATTGTGTTTTTTCCTGGGTCATATAGCGCTGGGATGTGTGTTGGCATACTCTCTCTCTGTCTCTCCAAAGGGCCTAAAAGGGGAACCTGTCTTCAGAAAAGAGATTCCCTGTGTGTGTGGAGTGTGTCGGTACGCGTGTGTCGACATGTTTGACGATGAAGGCTCACCTAAGGAGGAGGGGGAGTGCATGATTGTCAGGCCGCCGTCGGCAACGCCGACACCGGACTGGATGGATATGTGGAATGTCTTGAATGCTAATGTAAATTTATTACATAAGAGATTAGACAAAGCTGAGGCTAGGGAACAGTCAGGTAGTCAGACCGTGCCTGTCCCAGTGGCACCGGGACTTTCCGGGTCTCAAAAGCGCACATTATCCCAGATCACTGACACAGATAGCGACACGGATTCAGATTCCAGTGTCGACTATGAGGATGCAAAGTTACAGCCAAAAGTGGCTAAGGGTATTCGTTACATGATTATTGCTATTAAAGAGGTTTTGCATATCACGGAGGAACCCCCTGTCCCTGACACGAGGGTACACATGCATAAAGAGAAAAAACCTGAGGTCACCTTTCCGTCCTCATATGAGCTAAGCGAATTGTGCGAAAAGGCTTGGGAATCTCCAGACAGGAGATTACAAGTTTCCAAGAGGATTCTTATGGCGTATCCCTTCCCACAAAAGTACAGGATACGATGGGAATCTTCGCCTAAAGTAGACAAGGCGTTGACACGCTTATCAAAGAAGATAGCACTGCCATCCCAGGATACAGCTACCCTCAAGGATCCTGCTGATAGTAAGCAGGAAGTTACCATGAAGTACATTTACACACATTCTGGTACTATTATTAGACCGGCTATGGCATCGGCCTGGGTTTGTAGTGCTGTCGCAGCATGGACAGATTCCTTATCTACGGAGATTGAGACCCTAGATAAGGATACCATTTTAATGACCCTAGGGCATATCAAGGATACTACGTTATATATGAGGGATGCTCAAAGAGACATTTGTTTACTAAGCTCCAGAATTAATGCTATGTCTATTTCTGCTAGGCGACTCTTGTGGACCCGGCAGTGGACGGGGGATGCCGACTCAAAGCGGCATATGGAGTCGTTGCCTTACAAGGAGGAGGAGTTGTTTGGTGACGGCCTCTCTGACCTTGTCTCTACTGCTACAGCAGGTAAATCGATTTTTTTGCCTTATGTTCCCCCGCAACCTAAGAAGGCGCTGCATTACCAAATGCAGTCCTTTCGTTCCAATAAAAACAAAAAGGTACGGGGTTCGTCCTTTCTTGCCAGAGGTAAAGGCAGGGGAAAAAAGCTGCACACAGCTAGTTCCCAGGAGCAAAAGTCCTCCCCTGCGTCTGCAAAATCCACCGCATGATGCTGGGGCTTCCCTGGGGGAGTCAGCTCAAGTGGGGGCACGTCTTCGATTTTTCAGCCACATCTGGGTCCACTCGCAGGTGGATCCCTGGGCAATAAAGATTGTTTCCCGGGGATGCAAGCTGGAATTCGAAGAGGTGCCTCCTCGCCGGTTTTCAAATCGGCCCTACCAGCTTCTCCTTCAGAGAGGGAGTTAGTGTTAAATGCAATTCAAAAATTGTGTCTTCAGCAGGTAATAATCAAGGTTCCCCTTCTGCAACAAGGGAAGGGGTATTACTCAACCCTGTTTGTGGTCCCGAAACCGGACGATTCGGTCAGGCCCATTTTGAATTTAAAATCCCTGAACCTGTACTTAAAAAGGTTCAAGTTCAAGATGGAATCGCTCAGAGCGGTCATCGCCAGCCTGGAGGGGGGGGATTGGATGGTTTCCCTGGACATAAAGGATGCATACCTTCATGTTCCGATATTCCCTCCTCATCAGGCGTTCCTGAGATTTGCGGTACAGGACTGTCATTACCAATTTCAGACGTTGCCGTTTGGGCTTTCCACGGCCCCGAGGATTTTTACCAAGGTAATGGCGGAGATGATGGTGCTCCTGCGCAAGCAGGGTGTCACAATTATCCCATACTTGGACGATCTCCTCATAAAGGCGAGATCTCGAGAGAAGTTACTGGACAGCGTTTCACTGTCTGTGAGGACGTTACAGCAACACGGCTGGATTCTCAATATTCCGAAGTAGCAGCTGGTTCCTACAACGCGTCTGACCTTTTTGTGCCTGATTCTGGACACAGACCAGAAAAAGGTTTTCTTCCGATGGAAAAGGCTCAGGAGCTCATGGCTCTTGTCAAGAACCTATTGAAGCCAAAGACGGTTTCAGTGCATCACTGCACACGTGTCCTGGGGAAGATGGTGGCGTCTTAAGAGGCCATCCCCTTCGGCAGGTTCCATGCGAGGACTTTTCAATGGGACCTACTGGACAAGTGGTCCGGGTCTCATCTACAAATGCATCAAAGGATCGTTCTGTCTCCCAGAGCCAGGGTATCTCTCCTGTGGTGGCTGCACAGTGCTCACCTCCTAGAGGGCCGCAGGTTCGGCATTCAGGACTGGATCCTGGTGACCACGGATGCAAGCCTCCGAGGTTGGGGAGCAGTCACACTGGGATGAAATTTTCAAGGTCTCTGGTCAAGTCTAGAGACTTGTCTTCACATCAACGTCCTGGAATTGAGGGCCATATACAACGCCCTACGTCAAGCGGAGGCATTGCTTCGCGACAAGCCAGTCCTGATTCAGTCGGACAATGTCACAGCAGTAGCTCATGTAAACCGCCAAGGCGGCACAAGGAGCAGGGTGGCAATGGCAGAAGCCACCAGAATTCTTCGCTGGGCGGAAGGTCATGTAAGCGCACTGTCAGCAGTGTTCATTCCGGGAGTGGACAACTGGGAAGCGGACTTCCTCAGCAGACACGACCTGCATTCGGGAGAGTGGGGACTTCATAAGGAAGTCTTCGCACAGATCGTGGGTCAGTGGGGACTGCCCCAAATAGACATGATGGCGTCCTGTCTCAACAAAAAGTTAAAGCGGTATTGCGCCAGATCAAGAGACCCTCAGGCGGCAGCGGTAGACACCCTGGTGACACCTTGGGTGTTCAGGTCGGTCTATGTGTTTCCTCCTCTTCCTCTCATACCCAAGGTGTTGAGAATAATAAGACAAAGAGGAGTGAGAGCAATCCTCGTGGCTCCGGATTGGACACGAAGGACTTGGTATCCAGATCTGCAGGAGTTGCTCACAGAAGATCCGTGGCCTCTTCATCTACGGCAGGACCTGCTGTAACAAGGGCCCTGTCTGTTCCAAGACTTACCGCGGCTGCGTTGACGGCATGGCGGTTGAACGCCGGATCCTAGAGGAAAAAGGTATTCCGGATGAGGTCATTCCTACCCTGATCAAGGCTAGGAAGGACGTGACATCGAAACATTATCACCGCATATGGAGAAAATATGTTTCTTGGTGTGAGGCCAGGAATTCTCCTACAGAGGAGTTCCATTTGGGCCGTCTCCTTCACTTCCTTCAGACTGGAGTGAATTTAGGCCTAAAATTAGGGTCCATAAGGGTTCAAATTTCGGCCTTATCCATTTTCTTTCAAAAAGAATTGGCTTCTTTTCCTGAAGTACAGACTTTTGTAAAGGGAGTACTGCATATTCAGCCCCCGTTTGTGCCTCCGGTAGCGCCTTGGGACCTTAATGTGGTGTTACGTTTCCTTAAGTCACATTGGTTTGAACCTCTCAACACGGTGGAGTTGAAATACCTCACTTGGAAGGTGGTCATGTTGTTAGCCTTAGCTTCAGCAAGGCGAGTTTCGAAACTAGCGGCTTTGTCACATAAAAGCCCCTATCTGGTTTTTCATGTGGATAGGGCGGAATTGAGAACTCTTCCTCCGTTCCTTCCTAAGGTGGTCTCATCTTTTCATATGAACCAACCTATTGTTGTGCCTGTGGCTACGTGTGACTTGGAGGATTCCGTGTCCTTGGATGTGGTCAGGGCTTTGAAGATTTATGTGGCCAGAACAGCTAGGGTCAGGAAGACAGAAGCACTGTTTGTCCTGTATGCAGCCAACAAGGTTGGTGCTCCGGCTTCTAAGCAGACTATTGCTCGCTGGATCTGTAACACGATTCAGCAGGCGCATTCTACGGCAGGATTGCCGTTACCAAAATCGGTTAAGGCCCATTCCACTAGGAAGGTGGGCTCTTCTTGGGCGGCTGCCCGAGGGGTCTCGGCTTTACAGTTGCCGAGCAGCAACTTGGTCGGGTTCAAACACCTTTGCAAAGTTCTATAAGTTTGATACCCTGGCTGAGGAGGACCTTCTGTTTGCTGTATCGGTGCTGCAGAGTCATCCGCACTCTCCTGCCTGTTTGGGAGCTTTGGTATAATCCCCATGGTCCTTACGGAGTCCCAGCATCCCCTAGGACGTTAGAGAAAATAAGATTTTACACCTACCGGTAAATTTATTTCTCGTAGTCCGTAGAGGATGCTGGGCGCCCGTCCCAAGTGCGGACTTCTCCTGCAAGACTTGTATATAGTTATTGCTTTAATAAGGGTTAAGTTATAGTTTCATCGGTTTGGACTGGGACTATGTTGTTTGTTCATACTGTTAACTGGGTAGTTTATCACAAGTTATACGGTGTGATTGGTGTGGCTGGTATGCATCTTGCCCTTGGATTAACTAGAATCCTTTCCTCGTACTGTCCATCTCCTCTGGGCACAGTTTCTCTAACTGAGGTCTGGAGGAGGGGCATAGAGGGAGGAGCCAGTGCACACCCAGAGTCAAAGTCTTTCTTAAAGTGCCCATGTCTCCTGCGGAGCCTGTCTATACCCCATGGTCCTTACGGAGTCCCAGCATCCTCTACGGACTACGAGAAATAGATTTACTGGTAGGTGTAAAATCTTATTATTTCTCTTCTACAGCTTGTGTACTGCTATACATCCTTCGTGGTGCACAAAAAGGGATAATATCTATAAGATTTTTTTAAATATGGAAATGTTGGTAAATGGAATTATGTTTTTAAATCATTATCTAAAAAAGAAACCTCATATTGACCCAAAAGAGTGAGGGCAAAGTTACATGCTGAGTGTTTTTCTATAGCAGAAATGTTATAGTGAAATTATGACAACTCCTGTTATTGATTAAAATATCAAAGTTCAGTATTATATCTGTGTGTTTGGTTTATTATACCACGTTTATTGTTACCCAGGGTCCACAGCTGTAGGTGGAACAAATCTTCCCCAAGATTTCAGGGCACCAGGCATTATATTGACAAAAGATGAGCTAGGCCTGGGGAGAGCCATGTAGTAACTATTCAGACTTTGGGGAACAATTGGTTGCCTAGAGAACCCCACTGAGCTCCGGCTCGGTGGACGGACAGCTTCATATTCTACAAGGCGGCAGAGCAGCTTTATAACACAATGTTTCTCCTTATGGGTCTACAGTGATCCACAGAATCTACCTTGGGATATGATGAAGCGGCAGCAGATTGGGCACCAAACAGTCAAGCTCTTCAGACTCCCAGGATGCACTGGGCCCGCCCTCTATATATCCCCGCCTCCCGGCTCGGGCAATTCACTTTTCTGTTTGGTGCGGCAGGAGCCGCCACGTTGAAACAGTGGGGCTGCTAGCCTTTTTTGCAGCCACAAGCTTTGTTATTTTCTAGTATTTTTCTTTTTATGAGTGTTCTTGGTATGCGTCTTCTATAAATGTGATTTAAGACGCTCCAACAACTCTCCGTTGGGTCGCGACAACTGTTACCTTCGAGTACAGTGCTGTTTCGGCGGGAGTCAGACTGGATGTGTTAGCAATTCCGTACTGATGATCCCAGGCTGCGGCCGGAGAACGGGGAGAAGGTAAGCGTCTCATTACCGATAGTGGTGTGCGACCTGTGTAACGCAGCCTTACTGTACTGGGGGGAGACTACCAGACAGCCGTTGGCGCGGCTGCCACCTCGGGTGCACCAGCGCTAGGCCACAAGGATCATAGTTACCGGGAATCAGTTGAGACCGCGATCCCTGAGGTTGATGTCAGCAGTGGGGAGTAAGACGCTCCCCTGGTCGCCCCTCCCTCCAGTTCATGACCAGTTTCGAAACCTCCGAGTCTCCCGCCATGAACTGCTATTCCCGCTTCCGTCTGAGATGCATAGTTGTGATTCCGGTCACAGTCACATGTGCGGCTGGGTACACCGAGGCGTCAGTCTATCAGCCAGCTGCTTGCAGCAGGGTCGCTCATGTAAGCGGGAGTTAAGTCTCCTTGTATCCCGCTGTCCTGAGGCAGGTGATACGGTACTGAGTTCCTACCTACCCTTGGTGGTACGAGTAGCGAGTAGGTGCCTGAGGCATATGACCGTTGGAACATACAGCTGTATTATTCGCTGTGCGTTTGAATACATATGGGTAATTCCATGTCAGTTCAACCAGGCGTGTCCACCACCCATCTCAGATTTGTGAACATTTTTTAGTTAAGAGAGGATGTCAAAACAACTTTCTCTATCGTCCTAGTGGATGCTGGGGTTCCTGAAAGGACCATGGGGAATAGCGGCTCCGCAGGAGACAGGGCACAAAAAGTAAAGCTTTACGATCAGGTGGTGTGTACTGGCTCCTCCCCCTATGACCCTCCTCCAAGCCTCAGTTAGATTTTTGTGCCCGGCCGAGAAGGGTGCAATCTAGGTGGCTCTCCTAAAGAGCTGCTTAGAAAAGTTTAGCTTAGGTTTTTTATTTTACAGTGAGTCCTGCTGGCAACAGGATCACTGCAACGAGGGACTTAGGGGAGAAGAAGTGAACTCACCTGCGTGCAGGATGGATTGGCTTCTTGGCTACTGGACATTAGCTCCAGAGGGACGATCACAGGTACAGCCTGGATGGTCACCGGAGCCTCGCCGCCGGCCCCCTTGCAGATGCTGAAACGAGAAGAGGTCCAGAATCGGCGGCAGAAGACTCCTCAGTCTTCTTAAGGTAGCGCACAGCACTGCAGCTGTGCGCCATTTTCCTCTCAGCACACTTCACACGGCAGTCACTGAGGGTGCAGGGCGCTGGGAGGGGGGCGCCCTGGGAGGCAAATGAAAACCTTTTTTGGCTAAAAATACCTCACATATAGCCTCCGGGGGCTATATGGAGATATTTAACCCCTGCCAGAATCCACTAAAGAGCGGGAGACGAGCCCGCCGAAAAAGGGGCGGGGCCTATCTCCTCAGCACACAGCGCCATTTTCCTCACACAGCTCCGCTGGTCAGGAAGGCTCCCAGGCTCTCCCCTGCACTGCACTACAGAAACAGGGTAAAACAAGAGAGGGGGGGCAAAATTGTGGCAAAACTATATTATTAAAGCAGCTATACAGGGAGCACTTATTATAAGGCTATCCCTGTCATATATAGCGCTTTTGGTGTGTGCTGGCAAACTCTCCCTCTGTCTCCCCAAAGGGCTAGTGGGGTCCTGTCTTCGTTAAGAGCATTCCCTGTGTGTCTGCTGTGTGTCGGTACGTGTGTGTCGACATGTATGAGGACGATATTGGTGTGGAGGCGGAGCAATTGCCAAATATGGGGATGTCACCTCCTAGGGGGTCGACACCAGAATGGATGCCTTTATTTATGGAATTACGGGATAGTGTCAACACGCTAAAGCAGTCGTTTGACGACATGAGACGGCCGGACAATCAATTAGTGCCTGTCCAGGCGCCTCAAACACCGTCAGGGGCTGTAAAACGCCCTTTGCCTCAGTCGGTCGACACAGACCCAGACACAGGCACTGATTCCAGTGGCGACGGTGACGAATCAACCGTATTTTCTAGTAGGGCCACACGTTATATGATTTTGGCAATGAAGGAGGCGTTACATATTGCTGATACTACAGGTACCACAAAACAGGGTATCATGTGGGGTGTGAAAAAACTACCTATAGTTTTTCCTGAATCAGATGAATTAAATGAGGTGTGTGATGAAGCGTGGGTTGCCCCCGATAAAAAAATGCTAATTTCAAAGAAGTTATTGGCTTTATACCCTTTCCCGCCAGAGGTTAGGGCGCGCTGGGAAACACCTCCTAGGGTGGACAAGGCGCTCACACGCTTATCAAAACAAGTGGCGTTACCCTCTCCTGAGACGGCCGCACTTAAAGATCCAGCAGATAGGAGGATGGAAAATATCCAAAAAAGTATATACACACATACAGGTGTTATACTACGACCAGCTATAGCGACAGCCTGGATGTGCAGTGCTGGGGTAGCTTGGTCAGAGTCCCTGATTGAAAATATTGATACCCTGGATAGGGACAATGTTTTACTGTCTTTAGAGCAAATAAAGGATGCATTTCTTTATATGCGTGATGCACAGAGGGATATCTGCACACTGGCATCACGGGTAAGTGCTATGTCCATTTCGGCCAGAAGAAGTTTATGGACGCGACAGTGGTCAGGCGATGCGGACTCAAAACGGCATATGGAAGTTTTGCCGTATAAAGGGGAGGAGTTATTTGGTGTCGGTCTATCGGATTTGGTGGCCACGGCTACAGCCGGGAAATCCACCTTTTTACCTCAAGTCACTCCCCAACAGAAAAAGACACCGACTTTTCAACCGCAGCCCTTTCGTTCCTTTAAAAACAAGAGAGCAAAGGGATATTCATATCTGCCACGAGGCAGAGGAAGGGGGAAGAGACAGCAACAGGCAGCTCCTTCCCAGGAACAGAAGCCCTCCCCCGCTTCTACAAAAGCCTCAGCATGACGCTGGGGCTTCTCAAGCGGACTCGGGGGCGGTGGGGGGTCGTCTCAAGAATTTCAGCGCGCAGTGGGCTCACTCGCAGGTAGATCCCTGGATCCTGCAGATAATATCTCAGGGGTACAGGTTGGAACTAGAGACGGATCCACCTCGCCGTTTCCTGAAGTCTGCTTTACCAACGTCCCCCTCCGACAGGGTGACGGTCTTGGAAGCCATTCACAAGCTGTACTCTCAGCAGGTGATAGTCAAGGTACCCCTTTTACAACAAGGAAAGGGGTATTATTCCACTCTAATTGTGGTACCGAAGCCGGATGGCTCGGTAAGACCTATTCTAAATCTGAAATCCTTGAACCTGTACATAAAGAAGTTCAAGTTCAAGATGGAGTCACTCAGAGCAGTGATAGCGAACCTGGAAGAAGGGGACTTTATGGTATCCTTGGACATCAAGGATGCGTATCTCCACGTTCCAATTTACCCCTCACACCAGGGGTACCTCAGGTTCGTCGTACAGAACTGTCACTATCAGTTTCAGACGCTGCCGTTCGGATTGTCCACGGCACCTCGGGTCTTTACCAAGGTAATGGCCGAGATGATGATTCTTCTTCGAAGAAAAGGCGTCTTAATTATCCCATACTTGGACGATCTCCTAATAAGGGCAAGGTCCAGAGAACAGCTAGAGATGGGATTAGCACTGTCTCAAGAAGTGCTAAAACAGCACGGGTGGATTCTGAATATTCCAAAATCCCAGTTAATTCCGACAACACGTCTGCTGTTCCTAGGGATGATTCTGGACACGGTTCAGAAAAAGGTTTTTCTCCCGGAGGAAAAAGCCAAGGAGTTATCCGAGCTTGTCAGGAACCTCCTAAAACCAGGAAAGGTGTCTGTACATCAATGCACAAGAGTCCTGGGAAAAATGGTGGCTTCTTACGAAGCAATTCCATTCGGCAGATTCCACGCAAGAATTTTCCAGAGGGATCTGTTGGACAAATGGTCAGGGTCGCATCTTCAGATGCACCAGCGGATAACCCTGTCTCCAAGGACAAGGGTATCTCTTCTGTGGTGGTTGCAGAGTGCTCATCTATTGGAGGGCCGCAGATTCGGCATACAGGATTGGATCCTGGTGACCACGGACGCCAGCCTGAGAGGCTGGGGAGCAGTCACACAAGGAAGAAACTTCCAGGGCGTGTGGTCGAGCCTGGAAACGTCTCTTCACATAAACATTCTGGAACTAAGAGCAATCTACAATGCTCTAAGCCAGGCAGAACCTCTGCTTCAAGGAAAACCGGTGTTGATCCAGTCGGACAACATCACGGCAGTCGCCCATGTGAACAGACAGGGCGGCACAAGAAGCAGGAGTGCAATGGCAGAAGCTGCAAGGATTCTTCGCTGGGCAGAGAATCATGTGATAGCACTGTCAGCAGTGTTCATCCCGGGAGTGGACAACTGGGAAGCAGACTTCCTCAGCAGACACGACCTTCACCCGGGAGAGTGGGGACTTCATCCAGAAGTTTTCCACATGCTGGTAACCCGTTGGGAAAGACCAATGGTGGACATGATGGCGTCTCGCCTCAACAAAAAACTGGACAGGTATTGCGCCAGGTCAAGAGATCCGCAGGCAATAGCTGTGGACGCGCTGGTAACGCCTTGGGTGTACCAGTCGGTGTATGTGTTTCCTCTGCCTCTCATACCAAAAGTATTGAGAATTATACGGCAAAGAGGCGTAAGAACGATACTAGTGGTTCCGGATTGGCCAAGAAGGACTTGGTACCCGGAACTTCAAGAGATGATCACGGAAGATCCGTGGCCTCTACCTCTGAGAAGGGACTTGCTTCAGCAGGGTCCCTGTCTGTTTCAAGACTTACCGCGGCTGCGTTTGACGGCATGGCGGTTGAACGCCGGATCCTAAAGGAAAAGGGCATGCCGGAAGAAGTCATTCCTACTTTGATTAAAGCAAGGAAGGAAGTAACCGCGCAACATTATCACCGCATTTGGCGAAAATATGTTGCGTGGTGCGAGGATCGGAGTGCTCCGACGGAGGAATTTCAACTGGGTCGATTCCTACATTTCCTGCAATCAGGATTGTCTATGGGTCTCAAATTGGGATCTATTAAGGTTCAAATTTCGGCCCTGTCGATTTTCTTCCAAAAAGAATTGGCTTCAGTTCCTGAAGTCCAGACTTTTGTTAAGGGAGTGCTGCATATACAGCCCCCTGTGGTGCCTCCAGTGGCACCGTGGGATCTCAATGTTGTTTTGGACTTTCTCAAATCTCATTGGTATGAACCACTAAAAACTGTGGATTTGAAATATCTCACATGGAAAGTGACCATGCTACTAGCCCTGGCTTCGGCCAGGAGAGTGTCAGAACTGGCAGCTTTATCTTACAAAAGCCCATATCTGATTTTCCATTCGGACAGGGCAGAACTGCGGACTCGTCCGCATTTTCTCCCTAAGGTGGTGTCAGCATTTCATCTGAACCAACCTATTGTAGTGCCTGCGGCTACAAGCGACTTGGAGGACTCCAAGTTGTTGGACGTTGTCAGAGCTTTAAAAATATACATTTCAATGACAGCTGGAGTCAGGAAATCTGACTCGCTGTTTATACTATATGCTCCCAACAAGTTGGGCGCTCCTGCGTCTAAGCAGACTATTGCTCGCTGGATTTGTAGTACGATTCAGCTTGCACATTCTGTGGCAGGCCTGCCACAGCCAAAATCGGTAAAAGCCCACTCCACAAGGAAGGTGGGTTCTTCTTGGGCGGCTGCCCGAGGGGTCTCGGCATTACAACTCTGCCGAGCGGCTACGTGGTCGGGGGAGAACACGTTTGTAAAATTCTACAAATTTGATACCCTGGCTAAGGAGGACCTGGAGTTCTCTCATTCGGTGCTGCAGAGTCATCCGCACTCTCCCGCCCGTTTGGGAGCTTTGGTATAATCCCCATGGTCCTTTCAGGAACCCCAGCATCCACTAGGACGATAGAGAAAATAAGAATTTACTTACCGATAATTCTATTTCTCGGAGTCCGTAGTGGATGCTGGGCGCCCATCCCAAGTGCGGATTATCTGCATTACTTGTACATAGTTACAAAAATCGGGTTATTATTGTTGTGAGCCATCTTTTCAGAGGCTCCGCTGTTATCATACTGTTAACTGGGTTTAGATCACAGGTTGTACGGTGTGATTGGTGTGGCTGGTATGAGTCTTACCCGGGATTCATAAATCCTTCCTTATTGTGTACGCTCGTCCGGGCACAGTACCTAACTGAGGCTTGGAGGAGGGTCATAGGGGGAGGAGCCAGTACACACCACCTGATCGTAAAGCTTTACTTTTTGTGCCCTGTCTCCTGCGGAGCCGCTATTCCCCATGGTCCTTTCAGGAACCCCAGCATCCACTACGGACTCCGAGAAATAGAATTATCGGTAAGTAAATTCTTATTATTTCTGCCAAATATCGACTGTACGACAATTAGTTTAAATATTGAATTTTCAATTTATGAAATTATTTACTAATCGCGGCTTCTTTATTCAGTTTATTTGAAGTATCACGAGTTACCTTAGGGGGTCCACATTTCATGGTGATTCCTTAATAAACACCCGTAATACTTCAAATAAACTGGATAAAGAAGCTGTGATTAGTAAATAATGTAATAAATTGAAAAATCAATATTTAATAAACAAATTGTCAGACAGTCGATATATTGGGCAGAAATAGTTGTTTTGACATCCTGTCTTAACTAAAAAAATTTCATCAAAATCTGAGATGGGTGGCGGACATTTAATTTTTTTTGAGGGGTGATTTGATGTGGAATGACCCATATAATGTCCAGTTTAAGGTCATGCAGTGTCTGTTTTTCCTACTTTTATGTACATGTAGTTGAAATGTTCTCATATTGCAATGTATACTAACGCATTCTTGTTTCTTGTGACCGATTGCTGGTGTGATTGCTGACTCCAAAGGGTGCATACACACTGGGCGTTTTTTGCCCAGCGTTTATGCACTGCGATGATCGTAAACATCGTTGGCAGGAAAATAGCTCAGTGCATACACACTGAGCTATTTTCCCTATTCCCAGCGATGTTCACAGGGGGGTGAAGCACTTTCCACAGTAGGAGAGTGTGGAAAGTGCTTAACTCAGCTATTCAAACAGCCCGACAGACGGCGGCGGCCAGCGATGATGCAGGAGCGCGCATCAGCGCTCATCGCCTGCCCATACACATTGGCCAAGTTTGAGCTCAAAGTAGCTCAGAATGCCAAAAGTGAGCTACTTTGAGTTCAAAATCGCCCAGTGTGTACCCCCTTTAGGGGTAAATTTACTAAGATGGAAGTTCTATTTAAAATGGGATGTTGCCCATAGCAACCAATCAGATTCCAGGTATTATCTTCTAGAAGGTGATAGATAAATGAGAAGTAGAATCTGATTGGTTGATATGAGCAACATCCCATCTTAAATAGAACTCCCATCTTAGTAAATGTACCCCTAACTCTGTTATATTTTAGCTGTCTCTTGTGTTGTCAGATCCTCAATGCTGGTGCGAGGTGGGATCTGATTGTATTTCACTTTAGGAGTTTAAAGTGAATACGGTTTAATTTATGCATATTATACACTGAATAGTGTGGTAAATAGTTGCTATGTCTGCGAAAGGCAAAATTGACGCGGTACCTACTTTAATATCATGTTTGTCCTGCACATCTGGATTAACAGCCAAGGATCTGGTACAGGATGATTAATGTGCAAATTGCTATAGTTTCCATAAAACCTTATAAGCAGACCGGCCCCCAGTCAGGTACATGTTCAGTCACAGGGGCCTCCTTGGGCAGCATTTGCACAGACATTATCAAATCTAGCAGACCGTATGATACCTGCTACTGTACCAGGTACCAGGTTCCCATTTAACCCTTACATGCAACATCCCACATGGGTTATGCCACATCCAGTGTTAACCCAGTCCTCGTTTGCTTTTCAGCTAAATTTAGCTGATCTGCCCAAGGAGCGGAGGTCAGATAGACAGGGAGCTTTGTCCACACTGTCTACTCATTCTCAGAAGCAGAGGTCACTTCAGATGATGACACTGATTCTTCCCATTCTAAATATGCCTCTAGAGTGGAGGAGCACTCCTCATCAGTGGATATACTTGATTTAATTCAGGCAGTTAAATCCATTCTGCCGATTGAAGAGGCAGCTGAGCCTGTGTTGAGAACTAAGGCAACTGTATTTAAACGTCAAATGACGGTTAAATCAGAGTCTCCTAATTCAGACTAGCTGAAGGAAATTATGCAGGAGGCTTGGGTCACACCCAGTAAGAAATTTAAGATTCCCAAAAAATTGGATTTTTTTTATCCTTTTCCTGCTGAGGACTCTATCAAGAGAGAGGTTCCTCCCAAAGTAGATGCGCATGTAGTTCAGCTGGCACGCAATTCTACACTACCGCTGCCTTCAACATCATTAAATCATGTGACAGACAGAAAGAATGATGGTTTCTTAAAGACTGTTTTTTTTTCCCTGGCAGGGTAAGTTACCAGCCCAGCTATGGCTAAGGCTGTAGCAGGGTGGACTGAACCTTTGGAAGATGATCTTTCAACAGCTACGAGAATATAGCTATCCTATATTGCATATATAAAGCAGGTGGCTGCTTTTATGGAAGAAGCTGCCCTGGATATGGATACAGTAGCTTCTCAGGCAGTAGCTTCCTCAGTAGCAACTGGTAGAGCTATTTGGCTGTGTGCATGGAAGGCTGATTCAGAGTCCAAAAATGTTATGGAATCCTTGCCGTTTGTTGGGAATATCCTGTTTGGCAATTAGATAATATTCTTGTGTCTGAAGCAGACTCTAGTTAAATTTCCCGCTTCTTCTAAGACCTAAACTAGCTTTCCGGTCCTTTCAGGTCCAAAGTAAAGCTAAAAGAAAGGCTTACAGCAGTCTCAGCCAGACAGAGCTAGTAAAACTAAGAAGGGAAAACAGGCATGGTTATCCAGACACCCAGCTTCTAAGCCAGAAGACAAGCCGTCAGTTTGACGGGGCTGGCCTTCACCTGGAGGAACCCAGGGTCTTTAAAAATTCCACCACAGATACCTGGGTGCAAGAAGCCGTGACTCATGGTTACACTTTTTCCTTCAGGAAGAATCTGCCTCAAGGATTCTTTTGTACCAGCCCTCTCCAGTGGAATCAAAGGCCCTGGCTCTGCAACAGGCAGTACAAAAATTACTGCAGTCGGGAGTGATAGTGTCGGTTCCTACTGCTCAGAGAGGACGAGGTTTCTATTCCAACCTGTTTCTAGTTCGGAAGTCAAATGGATCTTACCGACCCATTCTCAATTTCAAAACTCTGAACTAATACATTTGGGTGCCTCTGTTCCGTATGGAAACCTTACAGTCTATTTTCTCTATCGTCCTAAGTGGATGCTGGGGTTCCTGAAAGGACCATGGGGAATAGCGGCTCCGCAGGAGACAGGGCACAAAAGTAAAGCTTTTACAGGTCAGGTGGTGTGTACTGGCTCCTCCCCCTATGACCCTCCTCCAGACTCCAGTTAGATTTTTGTGCCCGGCCGAGAAGGGTGCAATTCTAGGTGGCTCTCATAAAGAGCTGCTTAGAGAGTTTAGCTTAGGTTTTTTATTTTACAGTGATTCCTGCTGGCAACAGGATCACTGCAACGAGGGACAGAGGGGAGAAGAAGTGAACTCACCTGCGTGCAGGATGGATTGGCTTCTTGGCTACTGGACATGAAGCTCCAGAGGGACGATCACAGGTACAGCCTGGATGGTCACCGGAGCCACGCCGCCGGCCCCCTCACAGATGCTGAAGCAAGAAGAGGTCCAGAATCGGCGGCTGAAGACTCCTGCAGTCTTCTTAAGGTAGCGCACAGCACTGCAGCTGTGCGCCATTTTCCTCTCAGCACACTTCACACGGCAGTCACTGAGGGTGCAGGGCGCTGGGAGGGGGGCGCCCTGGGAGGCAAATGAAAACCTTTAAAAAGGCTAAAAATACCTCACATATAGCCCCAGAGGCTATATGGAGATATTTACCCCTGCCTAAATGTACTAGATAGCGGGAGACGAGCCCGCCGGAAAAGGGGCGGGGCCTATCTCCTCAGCACACGGCGCCATTTTCTGTCACAGCTCCGCTGGTCAGGAAGGCTCCCAGGTCTCTCCCCTGCACTGCACTACAGAAACAGGGTATAACAGAGAGGGGGGGCAAAATAAATGGCAATATATCAATATAAAAGCAGCTATAAGGGAGCACTTAATCATAAGGCTATCCCTGTCATATATAGCGCTTTTTGGTGTGTGCTGGCAGACTCTCCCTCTGTCTCCCCAAAGGGCTAGTGGGTCCTGTCTTCGTATAGAGCATTCCCTGTGTGTCTGCTGTGTGTCGGTACGTGTGTGTCGACATGTATGAGGACGTTATTGGTGTGGAGGCGGAGCAATTGCCAAATATGAGGATGTCACCACCTAGGGGGTCGACACCAGAATGGATGCCTTTATTTGTGGAATTACGGGATAGCGTCAACTCGCTTAAGCAGTCGTTTGCCGACATGAGGCGGCCGGACACTCAATTAGTGCCTGTCCAGGCGCCTCAAACACCGTCAGGGGCTGTAAAACGCCCCTTGCCTCAGTCGGTCGACACAGACCCAGACACAGGCACTGATTCCGGTGGTGAAGGTGACGAATCAACCGTATTTTCCAGTAGGGCCACACGTTATATGATTTTGGCAATAAAGGAGATGTTACATTTAGCTGATACTACAGGTACCACTAAACAGGGTATTATGTGGGGTGTGAAAAAACTACCAGTAGTTTTTACCGAATCAGAAGAATTAAATGACGTGTGTGATGAAGCGTGGGGTGCCCCGATAAAAAAAAAACTGCTAATTTCAAAGAAGTTATTGGCTTTATACCCTTTCCCGCCAGAGGTTAGGGAGCGCTGGGAAACACCTCCTAGGGTGGACAAAGCGCTAACACGCTTATCAAAACAAGTGGCGTTACCCTCTCCTGAGACGGCCGCACTTAAAGATCCATCAGATAGGAGGATGGAAAATATCCAAAAAGGTATATACACACATGCAGGTGTTATACTACGACCAGCTATTGCGACTGCCTGGATGTGCAGTGCTGGGGTAGTTTGGTCAGAGTCCCTGATCGAAAATATTGATACCCTGGACGGGGACAATATTTTACTGTCGTTAGAACAAATAAAGGATGCATTTCTTTATATGCGTGATGCACAGAGAGATATCTGCACACTGGCATCACGGGTAAGTGCTATGTCCATTTCGGCCAGAAGAGCTTTATGGACACGACAGTGGACAGGCGATGCGTAGAGGAGTTATTTGGGGTCGGTCTATCGGATTTGGTGGCCACGGCTACGGCCGGGAAATCCACTTTTCTACCTCAAGTCACTCCCCAACAGAAAAAGGCACCGACTTTTCAACCGCAGCCTTTTCGTTCCTTTAAAAATAAGAGAGCAAAGGGCTATTCATATCTGCCACGAGGCAGAGGACGAGGGAAGAGACAGCAACAGGCAGCTCCTTCCCAGGAACAGAAGCCCTCCCCGGCTTCTACAAAAGCCTCAGCATGACGCTGGGGCTTCGCAAGCGGACTTGGGGGCGGTAGGCGGTCGTCTCAAAAATTACAGCGCGCAGTGGGCTCACTCGCAGGTAAATCCCTGGATCCTGCAGATAATATCTCAGGGGTACAGGTTGAAATTAGAGACAGAGCCACCTCGCCGTTTCCTGAAGTCGGCTTTACCAACGTCCCCCTCAGAAAGGGAGACGGTTTTGGAAGCCATTCACAAGCTGTATTCTCAGCAGGTGATAGTCAAGGTACCTCTTCTACAACAAGGGAAGGGGTATTATTCCACTCTTTTTGTGGTACCGAAGCCGGATGGCTCGGTAAGGCCTATTCTAAATCTGAAGTCCTTGAACCTGTACATAAAGAAGTTCAAGTTCAAGATGGAGTCACTCAGAGCAGTGATAGCGAACCTGGAAGAAGGGGACTTTATGGTATCCTTGGACATCAAGGATGCGTATCTCCACGTTCCAATTACCCCTCACACCAGGGGTACCTCAGGTTCGTTGTACAAAACTGTCACTATCAGTTTCAGACGCTGCCGTTTGGTTTGTCCACGGCACCTCGGGTCTTTACAAAGGTAATGGCCGAGATAATATTTCTTCTTCGAAGAAAAGGCGTATTAATTATCCCATACTTGGACGATCTCCTAATAAGGACAAGGTCCAGAGAACAGCTAGAGATGGGTTTAGCACTATCTCAAGAGGTGCTAAAGCAGCACGGATGGATTCTGAATATTCCAAAATCCCAATTAATGCCGACAACTCGTCTGCTGTTCCTGGGGATGATTCTGGACACAGTTCAGAAAAAGGTTTTTCTTCCCGAAGAAAAAGCCAAGGAGTTATCTGACCTGGTCAGGAACCTCCTAAAACCAGGAAAGGTGTCTGTACATCAATGCACAAGAGTCCTGGGAAAAAATGGTAGCTTCTTACGAAGCAATCCCTTTCGGCAGATTCCATGCAAAGGGATCTGTTGGACAAATGGTCAGGGTCGCATCTTCAGATGCACCTGCGGATAACCCTGTCGCCGAGGACAAGGGTATCCCTTCTGTGGTGGTTGCAGGAGGCTCATCTATTGGAGGGCCGCAGATTCGGCATGCAGGATTGGATCCTGGTGACCACGGATGCCAGCCTGAGAGGCTGGGGAGCAGTCACACAGGGAAGAAATTTCCAGGGAGTGTGGTCGAGCCTGAAAAAGTCTCTTCACATAAGCATTCTGGAACTAAGAGCAATCTACAATGCTCTAAGCCAGGCGGAACCTCTGCTTCAAGGAAGACCGGTGTTGATCCAGTCGGACAACATCACGGCAGTCGCCCATGTAAACAGACAGGGCGGCACAAGAAACAGAATGGCAGAAGCTGCCAGGATCCTTCGCTGGGCGGAGAATCACGTGATAGCACTGTCAGCAGTATTCATCCCGGGCGTGGACAACTGGGAAGCAGACTTCCTCAGCAGACACGACCTTCACCCGGGAGAGTGGGTACTTCATCCAGAAGTTTTCCACATGCTATTAAACCGTTGGGTAAAACCAATGGTGGACATGATGGCGTCTCGCCTCAACAAGACACTGGACAGTTATTGCGCCAGGTCAAGAGATCCGCAGGCAATAGCTGTGGACGCGTTGGTAACACCTTGGGTGTACCAGTCCGTTTATGTGTTTCCTCCTCTGCCTCTCATACCAAAGGTATTGAGGATTATACGGCAAAGAGGAGTAAGACTAGTGGCTCCGGATTGGCCAAGAAGGACTTGGTACCCGGAACTTCAAGAGATGGTCACGGACGATCCGTGGCCTCTACTTCTGAGAAGGGACCTGCTTCAGCAGGGTCCTTGTCTTTTTCAAGACTTACCGCGGCTGCGTTTGACGGCATGGCGTTTGAATGCCAGATCCTAAAAGGAAAAGGCATTCCAGAAGAAGTCATTCCTACCTTGATACAGGCAAGGAAGGAAATCACCGCGAAGCATTATCGCCGTATTTGGCGAAAATATGTTGCGTGGTGCGAGCAGCGGAGTGCTCCGATGGAGGAATTTCAACTGGGTCGGTTTCCTACATTTCCTGCAATCAGGATTGTCTATGGGTCTCAAATTGGGATCTATTAAGGTTCAAATTTCGGCCCTATCAATATTCTTCCAAAGAGAATTGGCCTCAGTCCCTGAGGTCCAGATTTTTATCAAAGGAGTACTGCATATACAGCCTCCTGTGGTGCCTAAGGTGGCACCGTGGGATCTAAATGTAGTTTTAGATTTCCTCAAATCCAATTGGTTTGAACCACTAAAGAATGTGGATTTGAAATATCTCACATGGAAAGTGACTATGTTACTGGCCCTGGCTTCGGCCGGGAGAGTATCTGAACTGGCGGCTTTGTTTTATAAAAGCCCTTATTTAATTTTCCATTCGACATAGGGCAGAGCTGCGGACGCGTCCGCATTTTCTCCCTAAGGTGGTATCAGCGTTTCACCTGAACCAGCCTATTGTAGTGCCTGCGGCTACAGACGACTTGAAGGACTCCAAGTTGTTGGACGTTGTCAGAGCCTTAAAAATATACATTTAAAGGACGGCTGGAGTCAGAAAATCTGACTCGCTGTTTATACTGTATGCACCCAACAAGTTGGGTGCACCTGCTTCTAAGCAGTCGATTGCTCGTTGGATTTGTAACAAAATTCAACTTGTACATTCTGTGGCAGGCCTGCCACAGCCTAAATCTGTTAAGGCCCATTCCGCAAGGAAGGTGGGCTCATCTTGGGCGGCTGCCCGAGGGGTCTCGGCATTACAACTCTGCCGAGCAGCTACGTGGTCAGGGGAGAACACGTTTGTAAATTTTTACAAATTTGATACCCTGGCAAAGGAGGACCTGGAGTTCTTTCATTCGGTGCTGCAGAGTCATCCGCACTCTCCCGCCCGTTTGGGAGCTTTGGTATAATCCCCATGGTCCTTTCAGGAACCCCAGCATCCACTTAGGACGATAGAGAAAATAAGAATTTACTTACCGATAATTCTATTTCTCGGAGTCCGTAGTGGATGCTGGGCGCCCATCCCAAGTGCGGATTATCTGCAATACTTGTACATAGTTATTGTTAACTAATTCGGGTTATTGTTTAGGAAGCCATCTTTCAGAGGCTCCTCTGTTATCATACTGTTAACTGGGTTTAGATCACAAGTTGTACGGTGTGATTGGTGTGGCTGGTATGAGTCTTACCCGGGATTCAAAATCCTCCCTTATTGTGTACGCTCGTCCGGGCACAGTACCTAACTGGAGTCTGGAGGAGGGTCATAGGGGGAGGAGCCAGTACACACCACCTGACCTGTAAAAGCTTTACTTTTGTGCCCTGTCTCCTGCGGAGCCGCTATTCCCCATGGTCCTTTCAGGAACCCCAGCATCCACTACGGACTCCGAGAAATAGAATTATCGGTAAGTAAATTCTTATTATCCTGGCTATGGAACTGGGAGATTTCATGGTCTTCCTGGATATCCAGGATGCTTACCGCCATGTACCGATAGCAATGTCACATCAGAGCTATCTCAGGTTTGCTATCCTACAACAGCATTTCCAGTTTCAGGCCCTGCCTTTTGGACTCGCAACAGCTCCAAGGGTATTTACCAAAATTATGGTGTTGATGGCAGCTCACCTTCGTCGTCAGGGAATAAGAATTTTCCCATATCTGGATGACCTGTTGATCCCTGGCTCAGTCTCAGGAAATTCTGTTATGCCATCTCCATGTGACGATAGCCTGTTTGCAGGCTCACAGCTGGCTCAATAATTGGGCAAAGTCTTCCTTAGTCCTGTCACAACGAATGACACATCTGGGAGCGGTGTTGGAACCAGTCTGCAGGGAATCTTTTTGCCTCAGTGCAAGATTTCCTCTATTCAAGGGAGAGTTCAGAAAATACTGCACGGTCGGAAGACATCCATCCATGCAGCGATACGGGTTATGGGGTTGATGGTTTCAACCTTCGACATGGTGGAATATGCTCAGTTCCATTCAAGACCTCTTCAACATCTGATTCTTTCCAAATGGAACATAAATCATCAGACAAGAAAAACCCAGACAATAATCCTTCGTCGGGAAGTGTGTCGGTCTCTAACCTGGTGGCTACAGATGTCCCATCTGGATAAGGGTCACCCCTTTTGGATCACATATTGGGAAATTATGACAACAGATGCAAGCCTCCAGGGATGGGGAACTGTGACAGGTCAGTATTCATAAAAGGGACAATGGTCCAGCGAAGAAAGTCATCTGTCAAGAAACATTCTGGAGCTTCGAGCCATATACATGGCACTCACCCAGGCAAAGGGATTTCTCCACGGCAAGCCAATTCAGATTCGATCAGACAGTTTCACGGCAGTGGCGTACCTCAACCATCGGGGAGGTACTTGGAGTCAAATGGCAATGAAGAAGGTAAGCCGCATAATAAAATGGGCGGAATGTTATCATCCAGCCATGTCAGCAGTGTTCATACCGGGAGTTCTAAACTGGGAGGCAGACTTTTTCAGTAGGCATGACATTCTTTCAAGCGAATGGGCCTTGCACCCAGTAGTCTTTCAGATTCTGGTAGACAGATGGGGTCTGCCGGAGGTAGATCTGATGGCCTCTCATCAAAACAACAAGATACCTGTGTACGGATCAAAAACAAAAGATGCCAAAGCAAGCTTTGTGGATGCTCTATCCGTGAGATGGAAATTTTCATCTGGCTTGCGTGTTTCCTCCAATCTCTCTGGTACCTGAGTGATTCGAAAATTCAAACAGGAAGGGGGCGCTGTGATATTAATAGCTCCGACGTGGCCCAGAAGGAATTGGTACACAGATCTGCAGAGGCTATCAAAGGATGGTCTGTTTCTGTTGCCTCAACATCCAGATCTACTGACTCAGGGTCCCTGTCTTTACAAACATTTGGATCGACTGTCTTTGGCGGCGAGGCTCTTGAAACATCCGTCTTAAAGGCGAAAGGGTTTTCGCAAGAGGTAATCCAGACGATGCTAAAAGCAAGAAAACCTTCTTCTGCTCGCATCTATTATAGAATATGGTATGCTTATTTTTAATGGTGCACTGCCAAAAACTTGGATCTGAGATCCTTCAGAGTTTCTAGAATTCTAGCTTTTCTTCAAGCAGGAATGGACAGGGGTCTCCGCGTGGCTTCCTTGAAGGTACAGGTGTCAGCATTATCTGTATTGTTTCAAAAGAAAATTGCAGACCTACAGGATGTTTTTCACATTCTTCAAAGTATTGCTTCACATTCAACCTCTGGTTGTTCCCCCGATTACTCCCTGGGATCTAGGTTTAGTTCTCAGGGCCTTGCAAGTTGTTCCATTTGAACCGCTATCTAGAGTGGATCTGAAATCCAACAGCCAAGGTGCTGTTGGATTAACAGCCAAGGTTAACAGCCAAGGTGCTGTTTCTTCTGACAATAGCTTCTGCTAGAATAGTATCAGATTTAGGGGCACTGTGGGTCATTCCGAGTTGTTCGCTCGCAAGCTGCTTTTAGCAGCTTTGCACACGCTAAGCCTCCGCCTACTGGGAGTGAATCTTAGCTTATCAAAATTGCGAACGAAAGATTAGCAGAATTGCGAATAGACACTTCTTAGCAGTTTCTGAGTAGCTCCAGACTTACTCGGCATCTGCGATCAGTTCAGTCAGTTTCGTTCCTGGTTTGACGTCACAAACACACCCAGCGTTCGCCCAGACACTCCTCCGTTTCTCCAGCCACTCCCGCGTTTTTCCCAGAAACGGTAGCGTTTTTCCGCACACACCCATAAAACGGCCAGTTTCCGCCCAGAAACACCCACTTCCTGTCAATCACATTACGATCACCAGAACGAAGAAAAAACCTTGTAATGCCGTGAGTAAAATACCTAACTGCATAGCAAATTTACTTGGCGCAGTCGCACTGCGGACATTGCGCATGCGCATTAGCGACGAATCGCTCCGTTGCGAGAAAAAAATAACGAGCGAACAACTCTGAATGACCCCCACTGTTGTGTTGGCCCCCTTGTTTGGTATTTCATCCAGTTAGAGCAGTTCTTAGAATTAAATCTGGATATCTTCCTAAGGTGGTCTCTATGTTTCATCATAATGAGGAGATACATCATTGGACGTAGTTTGTGCTCTAAGGACCTACGTGGATCGTACCAGTGCCATCAGAAGAAGGACAGACACTCTCTTTATCCTCTATGGATTCCACAAGAGAGGATGGCCTGCCAATAAGGAAACACTGGTGAGATGGATTCGGATGACAGTGGGCGTCATTCCGAGTTGATCGCACTTAGCAACTTTTTGCTGCTCGTGCGATCAACTAGACGCCGCCTATGGGGGAGTGTATTTCAGCATAGCAGGGCTGCGAACGCTTGTGCAGCCCTGCTATGCTAAAAAAGTTTCACTAAAAACAAGACTAGGGCTGCAGTTACTCACCCAGTGCGACGGATCCAGCGATGAAGGTCCCGGTCCTTACGTCAGACATCCGCCCTCCGTTCGCCTGGACACGCCTGCGTTCGTCTTACCACTCCCCGAAAACGGCTGGAAACGGTGAGTATCCGCCCCAGAACGCCTCCCATCTTCTTGCGATCGCCGCTGCGATCACATTTATCGCTGACGTCGTCGTTGCCCAGCGACGATCGTCGCCGGGCAATGACGCGCGTGCGCAATGCGCCCGTCGCACATGCGCATTTCTGACCCGTTCGCACGTGCGAACGGGTCGGAATGACCCCCAATATCAGAAGCATACTCCCGAGCTGATCTCTCGATTCCGGATAATGGGGGTCATTCCGAGTTGATCGCTCGCTAGCTAGTTTTAGCAGCCGTGCAAACGCTATGCCGCTGCCCACTGGGAGTGTATTTTAGCTTAGTAGAAGTGCAAACGGTTGTATCGCAGAGCGGCTACAACATTTTTTGGTGTAGTTTCAGAGTAGCTCAAAACCTACTCAGCGCTTGCGATCACTTCAGACTATTCAGTTCCGGATTTGACGTCACAAACCCGCCCAGCCACGCCTGCGTTCTTCCTGGCACGCCTACGTTTTTCCGCACACTCCCTGAAAATGGTCAGTTGCCACCCAGAAATGCCCACTTCATGTCAATCACTCTGCGGCAAGTAGTGCGACTGAAATGCATCGCTAGACCCTGTTCAAAACTACATCGTTCGTTGTGCCGGTGCGTTGCACATGCACATTGTGCCGCATACGCATGCGCAGAACTGCTGATTTTTAGCCTGATCGCTGCACTGCGAACAAATTCAGCTAGCGATCAACTCGGAATGACCCCCAATGGGCCTAATTCAGAGTTGATCGCAGCAACAAATTTGTTAGCAGTTGGGCAAAACCATGCCCCTTATTCCGAGTTGTTCGCTCGCTAGCTGCTTTTAGCAGCTTTGCACACGCTAAGCCACCGCCTACTGGGAGTGAATTTTAGCATAGCAGAATTGCGAACGAAAGATTAGCAGAATTGCGAATAGAAATTTCTTAGCAGTTTCTGAGTAGCTCGAGATTTACTCTGCCACTGCGATCAGTTCAGTCAGTTTCGTTCCTGGTTTGACGTCACAAACACACCCAGTGTTCGCCCAGACACTCCCCCGTTTCTTCAGACACTCCCGCATTTTTCCCAGAAACGGCTGCGTTTTTTCGCACACACCCATAAAACGGCTAGTTTCCGCCCAGAAACAACCACTTCCTGTCCATCACACTCCGATCACCAGAACGAAGAGATTTCTTCGTTAAGCCGAGAGTAAAATACCAAACTTTTTATCAAATTTACTTGGCGCAGGCGCACTGCGAATGTTGCACATGCGCAGTTTGCGACTAATCGCACCGATGCAAAGAAAAATAACGAGCGAACAACTCGGAATGAGGGCCCATGTGCACTGCAGGGGGGGCAGATATAACGCGTGCAGTGAGAGTTAGATTTGGGTGGGGTGTGTTCAAACTGAAATCTAAATTGCAGTGTAAAAATAAAGCAGCCAGTATTTACCCTGCACAGAAACAAAGTAACCCACCTAAATCTAACTCTTTCAGCAAATGTTATATCTGTTCACCCCCCCCCCCACCCCTCCCCCACAGTGCACACGGTTTTGCCCAACTGCTAACAAATTTGCAGCTGCAATCAACTCTGAATTACCCCCAATGTCTCTGCTTGGAAGGTAGGTCCTACTGGGTAGCTTATCGTGGTGCCTCAGCTGAACAGATCTGTAAGACAGCCACTTGGTCGTCCATTAACACATTTATTAGACATTATGGGGGTCATAGCGAGTTGATCGGCAGCTGTCGTTGTTCGCAGCGCAGCGATCAGGCTAAAAATCGGCATTTCTGCACATGCGTATGGACCGCAATGCGCACGCGCGACGTACGGGTACAAAGTCCTTTGTGGTTTTGCACAGGTTCTAGCAAAGTTTTCATTCGCACTGATGGCCGCAAGAAGTTTGACAGGAAGGGGGCGTTTCTGGGTGTCAACTGATCGTTTTCAGGGAGTGCTTAGAAAAACGCAGGCGTGGCTGGCCGAACGCTGGGTGGGTGTGTGATGTCAAAAGCCAACCCACCAACGTTAGAATCAACGCACACGAAGAGTAACTACAGGGCTGGTCTTGTTTTGCACAAAATGTTTTTGCAGGCGCTCTGCTACACAGGCGTTCGCACTTCTGCAAAGCGAAAATACACTCCCCGGTGGGCGGCGACAATGCGTTTGCACGTCTGCTAAAAACTGCTAGCAAGCGATCAACTCGGAATGACCAAATATGCCTTTTACACATTTGGCTCTTAGGATGCTGAATTTGGGTGGAAGATTCTCCTGTCTGTCCAGGAGCGTCCCCTCTCTTAGTACGGCTTTGGGATGTCCCAAGGTAGATCCTGTGGATCACTGTGGATCCTGAAGGAGAAATCATTGGTTATGGTAGACTTACCTAGATAACCCTGTTTCTCTGAAGTCAACAGGGATCCCACCATGACGCACCTGATTTGAGAATCTGTATACCTACTAATGTCTTCCTATACTTTGGTGTGGAAGTGTGTGTATGTTTCTCACCTGAATAGGTCTCCCTCTTATGTAAACTGCTCCTGCCTTGAGCTTTGGTATTAACTGAATTGCTTGAGCCAGGAGACGGGGATATAGATGGCGGGCCCAGTGCATCCTGAGAGTCTGAAGAGCTTGACTGTTTGGTGCCCAATCCGCTGCCGCTCCATCATATCCCAAGGTAGATCCTGTGGACACTGTGGACTTCAGAGAAACAGAGTTATCTAGGTTAGTCTACCATAACCACTGATTTTTCAAACAGCATTTTATGTATTTCATTCAGCTCTATAATACACAGCCTTTGTCATATAAACATAGAAAATAGAACCTTTTACTCGCTCTTTAGTATTTTATGTGAGTTTCATAAATGATTTAAACAAAACAGAAGAAAATAAAATCTGAATATAATGTGATTATTTTCTGTCTATACAAATATATTGTTTTATAGTTGGCTGAGTACCACACGTCCTACAGAGTGTTGGCCACTTTATCAGATGAAAAGAAGGACCTTATTCAAAATGGGCCAGACCTGGGTGATTTCATATCTGGGGACTTGACAGACAAACACGTTTGGGCAGATTACAAAGGCAACCTGAAACGGCAGAAGGGAGAGAGGTAGGAAAGTGATTTATCTGTAGGAGTATTACCATCTACACTGTATGAGATGTGAGTAACCACTGTGCACCACTAGCCTCTAAATGTAGCTTTGTTCTCAATGAGAGCCTGTAACTTTTGAAACCATATGTAGACTGATATAGGATAGAATAGTAATGTACCCCAGGGCCTGACAAATTTTTCTATAATCTAGGAGCCAAAGGTCGACTAGCTGAATGAACTAAATGAATACCCCCCTAGGAGTGGCTGATCTGCCGATCAGAGTATGTGCCATTGCAGGCAATAGGGAAGACCTTAGGCTTCCATGGTTAAAGGATAAAGAAAATGTAGATATATTAAGTATTCCTGTGAACTTAAGATAACTAACCAATATGTACATTTTGAGTCTTTCTGGGGTTTCTCTAAATCACCTTTTTATATTGAGGTTTAGGTTAACAGAGTAATATTTTTAACATAATATAAGTCTTTTTTTTTTTTTCTGCAGACTAAGACTTCCACCTTGGGCAAGGTCTGAAATTCCGATGGGCAAAAATTACAATAAATTGAAAAACACATTGCGAAATCTGAATCTTCACACAGTAAGTATACGCATACATATGGGCTCTAATTGCGTGGCCCCTCGACTTTCTATAAGTGAATGTGACCTCTCCCACATCCATAATCACTCCTGATGCCCCACCCCTATTTTTAGCTTTTCTCTCCCTCCCCCCGGCAATCCACAGAGGGGAGCCAGACAGCACTAGCGCACTCCGCACTGCCAGAATGGTATTTGCTTTTCTCTGTGCCGAAAGGCTACCCCAGCAAGAGATAGAAAATTACTCCATGATCCCAGCCAAACAAATAATATACATATAATGCTTTTTTTATTCAGGGAGTACAGACTTGGGGCTCAATTCAATTAGGTGCAACTGTGGCTATAAGTGTGGCTATATGTTGCACTTATGTAGCTCCAGACTCGCTGACTTTGCTTGCAGACCTATAGGTCTGCATACAGATATTGGGCTGCATTCAGATTATGTCAACCAGCCAGACTGCAATGCCCAAATATAGTTTATTGATTAAGTTTTGTTGCTGTGTAAGTAACACATGGAAATGTTTAGCTCTTGAAGAGGTAAAATACCTGTGCATAAGGGAGATAATGTATAATGGTAGCTTTGTAAGCACAGTAGTAAGTGAGTATCTATGTTGATCAGGTATGTGAAGAAGCTCGGTGTCCCAACATCGGAGAGTGCTGGGGAGGTGGAGAATATGGCACGGCTACTGCAACGATCATGGTGTGTGATGACTTTATTTACTGCCAGTTCCTATTATCTATTCTCTAATGGTCTGACTTACCCCTCTGTAGGGTCTGCAGATAGAACATTCTTCTGGTTTCTGTAACTTATTCCTTTTATACTCTCAGTTAATGGGAGATACGTGTACCCGCGGCTGCCGCTTCTGCTCTGTGAAAACTGCTAAGAATCCTTCACCCCTGGACCCAGATGAACCATACAACACTGCTAAAGCCATAGCGGACTGGGGACTGGACTATGTGGTCCTGACGTCTGTGGACAGAGATGGTTGGTATGCGCCCAGGGGCAGAGCTACACTTTTCTTTTATGTGGTGCATTTAACAATTAATATGGACTCTGCACCTTTATATTCATGACTCCTCCCACTTTTTAGTCTGTACTCCTCTGTATACTTACAATACAAAGAAAATTAAAATGTCATACACCTGTACATCCCCTGTAGTAAAGCACTTACTTCACAGCTCTTTCTGCAGGGGATTCAAACTCCAGACCACATGTGCCATAGTCAGACATTTCTCTGGAGAGAGAGCCGTAATTTTGTTGTGTGCATTTACATCATGGTAATAACAATCGCTGACTTAATCCTCCTGTATTTAAATAAACAACACTCTAAGCAAGGGATTGTAACACTAAACCCCCTATACTACATCCAGACATTTAATTTGTGACTTGAAAAGAATATTGAGCAGCTCAGACGGTGTGTATTCAATTAATCTGATCTAGACTGTGTGAGATAACAAGCAAATTGTTTTATTTTGACACCGCTTCGTTAGAGGCATTCACAGGACAACGTTACAAGATTTACTTGTCTATATTATTATATGGTGCACAAGGACTGCGTTAGGATAATACGTTCTCTACCTCCTGGTTTTATATGACGCCTACAAGTACTATATTTTTCAGTCTAACTGATTTTCCAGCTCCGTAGTGAAATTTAGCATATATATGTATTGTGAGTTATATGTGGCATTTTGATTATATATTTTTTTTTTACAGATTTTAATATACTAAAACCATTTTATTGTTACCTAACACCATCTATATCAGATTATTTGAATATACACTGATTCTGCTGTTCAATGGGGGTCATTCCGATTTGATCGCTCGCTAGCAACTTTTTGCAGTGCTGCGATCAGGTTAAATCTCGATAAACTGCGCATGCATATGCACCGCAATGCACAGGCGCATTGTACGGATACAAAGAGGATCGGTACTGGGTGATGGATTTAACGAAAAATCCATTCGCACAGCCGATCGCAAGAAGATTGACAGAAAGAGGGCGTTTGTGGGTGTCAATTGACCGCTTTCTGGGAGTGTTTGGAAAAATGCAGGCGTGTCCAAGTGTTTGCAGGGCAGGTGTCTGACGTCAATTCTGGGGCCAAAAAGACTGAAGTGATCGCAGCGGCTGAGTAAGTCCAGAGCTACTCAGAAACTGCAAAAAAAAAATTTGTGCCGTCGGCTGCAAAAGCGTTCGCACACTTGCAAAGCGAAAATACACTCCCCCATAGGCGGCGACTATCTGATCGCAGCGCTGCAAAAAGTTACTAGCGAGCGATCAACTCGGAATGACCCCCAATATTCTTTTTGTATATCCTTTGATAAATGCACCATAAACAGCTGCACAAAGGAGTACTTTTAAAATAAAGTGTATCATACCCTATTTTAATTATTGTATTCCTGACAGCGCTACGTAGTATAATTTTTTGCTTGTTTCATTCATTTGTGACTTGTCATCAGTATAGTAATGTATGTGTGCACTTTATTAATAATAACTTAGTTTAATCCCCTGGTATTAACATTCACATCACTCCATGCAGGGGACTTGAATCTCAGGCCTCATGTACCACAGTCAGAGTGAATATACTGTACACATACATTAACATTGTTTGCACCTCTACTGAGCAGTTTAAATCTCTTTTACAATGTTTTCATTTTGATGTCGCTGTTTTTTAGATCTCCCAGATGGGGGCGCTGAACATATTGCAAAAACTGTGTCTCATTTAAAAGAAAGGTGAATTTTTCTGTCTTTTTTAATTTTTCTTTTTTCTTTTTTGTCCTTCTCGTTAAACACCATATCGTGTGCAAGTTTTATATTCTACAGAAATCATTGCCGACACTCTGGTTAGTAGTCTGGGTTGGACTAATCTTATGATAGCCACACACGATATTGGAGCTGATGTTGCATATGTTGGACTAAAATAATGTACATGCCCAAAAAAGTCCGATCAGTTATGAGTATGGCCAAAGATCTGTTCAACAGAGGCCAGCTAATTGGCTTGTGTGCAGCCATTTGCCAACCACATGAACAGGTTCCATGGGATCTGACGGATTGACCGGAGTACCGTACATATAAATCGCATTGAAGAGATTTATGAAATATGTTGCAAAACAAAAATGTAGTATTGCCATTGGCAACTTATCAGATTGTTTAATTTTCTAAACTGCACTAAAAGTGGGGCTTGAATATTCATTTCTTGCAGTCTGTTCACTTTGCTGCAGCCATAACATTCCTTATGTATCACTGCATATCGCGATGATACATAATGTACTGTTGTAGCAAAAACCTCACTCCCTAGCAAGGCTTTTCTCCTGGTCAGCAGCCTAGCGCTGCCTGCAAAGGGTTAAAGTGGTATTTGCATATGTGGCTTGCGTACGCATATTTGCATAGTAATTTCACCTAACGGAGAACCAGAAAAGCCTGTCTGACACTGCTGGTCACCATTGGCGGGTGTAAATAACGCTATCCTGAGACTGAGCTAGATAGTGGCTATGCTTTTCTTAGCTTGGTAAACCGTGATAAACCTTTTCTCTGGTGAAAACACCGGAAGGGCTTAGCTCCGCTTCATAAATAGACTCCTTACTCTCCATTCTCTGCACTTTTAATCCAGCCAATCAGCTTGTAACTGTCATTTTTCAAACACAGCCTGTAATACAGGTTGAGTATCCCATATCCATATATTCCGAAATACGGACTTTTTTGAGTGAGAGTGAGATAGTGAAACCTTTGTTTTTTGATGGCTCAATGTACACAAACTTTGTTTAATACACAAAGTTATTAAACATATTGTATTAAATGACCTTCAGGCTGTGTGTATAAGGTGTATATGAAACATAAATGAATTGTGTGTATGTACACACACTTTGTTTAATGCACAAAGTTATAAAAAGTATTGGCAAAAATGACCTTCAGGCTGTGTGTATATGGTGTATATGTAACATAAATGCATCCTGTGCTTAGACTTGGGTCCCATCACCATGATATCTCATTATAGGATGCAATTATTCCAAAATACAGAAAAATCCGATATCCAAAATACCTCTGGTCCCAAGCATTTTGGATAAGGGAGACTCAACCTGTATATCAGTTAGGAGCTGATTGGCTGGAACTTTCTCTCAGTCCACTTTATCTCCGTCCAAGGCTTAGTAAATAGACCCCTATATACTAATGTACAGTATGTCCACTTTCAACAACAGTGCTCCGTTTGTAATGCCTTATATAATGTCATTACTTTGTACACCTACGTTACAGTGCTCTTTTCTGTAGCACAATACGTTAGGTTTCTTTGTTTCTTTGTTTGTTTTTTGCTCCAGGAATTCAAAGATTATTATCGAGTGCCTAACGCCAGACTTCCGAGGGGATATGAAAGCTGTAGAAACCATCGTCCATTCTGGGCTGGACGTTTACGCCCACAACGTAGAGACCGTGCCAGCCTTACAAAGGTACTAACTGCACTAAAGGAAAAATCAGATATGGTTTGATTTGCATTGATTTATTCATTCCTATGATTTGATTTACGTGATGTTTGACCTCTCGAAGGCTAAAATAACTTGGGAAGATATTAATCTGCATTTTCAGTTTGTATTGATGTTATCTGTATATCTGTAGTGTGCACTTTACAGCATACAGTATATGTACAGCCCATGTATGCTGGCGGAGATCATGTGTTTCCATGGTTACTGCAGAAAACAACAGTGTGGTTGGAATTCACTTGTGGGATCTCGCAATCAGAAACTCGTTATGCACATAGAAAAAAAACATAATGGTGAAACTGTTATTCTGCTTACAGACCGTTTCTCAGTCATATCCATAATATATATATTTTGTCTAAATTAATTTACCAAAAAGCGTGGGCAATTTAAAATGACTGCAGAAACTGCAACCCGTCCTTCTCTATGACCACATTGGCTGTGAGGGACTTCAGTTGTTTTTATAGTTCCGGTTGGAGCTTGGTGCTTGTTTTATGGCTGCTTATAGCAGCCTTTCTACGCTTTATGTAGAGGTCAACAGAAAACCAGAGTTTAGCTCTCTTTACAGAAGCAGTCGGCACAATGAGTAATACGCCCTCCCAGAGTTTCCCGTGGAGAGAGCCTGTCTGTTGATTACACTACTGCGGGCACTAGAAACCCACCTATTCATCAAAGCATACTCTCCTGATGCATAACCTAGCCCTGAGGCCGCTCCTCCGTCCCCCTGCCTCATACCTTGAACATCTCAGCTTTGCTTACATAACACCACCAGTCTGCCTCCCGGTTACTTGCACCTCATGTCATCTGTCTGTCGACCCTTTCCACTAGATTGTTAGCTCATCAGAGCAGAGCCCTCTTTCCTCTTGTTGTCTAAGCCCTCTTCTCGACACATTTCAGAGCAGGGCCCTCTTCCATTCAGCGACCATCTTTACCCGCTTTTTCTGCTGCTGGTAAAGGCTCATGTCTATCTATGGCCACCAGCCCCAAGTAGCATGATGATCACTCCATCACTACTTACATTTTAGCTGTATTATGTTTTGAGAATTGTGGTGCTCTTTGTTACCTGTACTCTGTTTCTGTTATTTATTTACTGTAATGCTATGTTTTGTCTCCCTGTACTGTCCTTTGTACGGCTCTGCAAAACACTTGTGGCGCCTTTATAAATAAAATGTAATAATAATAATAAAATAATACTATCACCCGTGCAAGAAACTGCAAATCGGGAGTACTTACTAGCTCTTTACTGGAGACATAAACATTATGTTTTGCCCTAAAAGAAGCCATCCAGTGGAGGTACCATTCCTATCCTGGAATTATAGAGTAGAACACGTTTTTGCTCTGTTCTTTTATTGTTTCAGAATCCAGACGGATCCTTTTGATCCATCCTGAACCTGACATTCCTTAGCATTCTGACAGCAGGTGGACAGCTTTATGATGCGAGTCCTGCAGGTCAGCCATTAATAGTATGAAACTGTCCAAAGACATCAGGTATATGCATGCATGTTCCAAGCCAGAGAGGACATTAGGTTAGTATTTGCATGTTCCAAGCCAGAGAGGACATTAGGTTAGTATATGCATGTTCCAAGCCAGAGAGGAATCCCAGTGCCACCTCAGATGTGCCGGTCAGTTCCATCTCTCTCTGGTTCTGCCTTTTGGCCTAGCCTCAGGCTGAGGATGTACGTAGGACCAGGAATTGCACAGCTACTTCTGAGAGTAACCCCCCATCCCCCCCCCCCCCCCTGTAATTACAACTTTGGGATATTCCCAGTCCAATGGCGCCCTTGGATGAAAGAAAGATTAGGACGTTATACTCTTGTTAAATATTTCTATCTGACTCCATTGGTTGATACGGGCCACTCACCGGTTATACGGTGTTCATGGTTTGTCACTGTTATTCTTGTTAGGACTGTAGTTCTCATAGGAGAGGCGACGGATGATTGCCAGTAATTTTCAGGTGTCCAAGCTTCTGCCTCTGCACTCTATAACCCAGTTAGATTCAGAGAAAAAATGTTTTATCATAAGTCCAAAAATCCCATTTTTATGCTTCTACATAGTATTGAAAGGGAATGCTGAACTTTAATACTGAATTTCCATCCGGCCAGAACCTCGCTGTAACAGTAATATGGTGGGATACTCTCAATATTTGCTTTCCTCGCACTAATATATAGTTGGGATGCATTGCTACAGAGACACGCAAGCAGTTTCAATTTGTTGTTGCAAATGAAAATCAGCTGCTGATCAAAGGAGTTTCCCAGGGTAGAGGAGACCCAATTACTGAACTTACTGCCATAGGGAGAGACTTTGTTAAATTGGACCAAATGACATTATTACTGCCAATATCACAGACTGATGAAAGATATAAAGGTATAAATTATGCTTAGAATGACTCTTTGTATGGCTTGCATTATGTTTCTAGGCAGGTACGTGACCCACGTGCTAATTTTGAGCAGTCTGTGAGTGTGTTGAGACATGCTAAGAATGTTCATCCTGACATCGTTACAAAGACCTCCATCATGCTGGGTTTGGGAGAGACAGATGAGCAGGTCCATGAGACAATAACAGGTGAGTGACTGAAGATAATCATTGGTTTTACCCACCTATGATCAACATACCACGAGTCTACCTCAACACGCTGGGAAGAATTCTAAAGGATCTCCGGATAAGGCTCACGAAAAGGTATTTGAGCACCAGAGCCGGGAGTGAGCAAAGAATTCCGACCCAGGAGGAAAGTGGTAATATATAACATGGCCATGTTTTAAATATCAGCTGAGGTGTATGAACTTTTATCATCGCTATAAGCAAAAGCAATTACATATATCCTTGCATGTCAATCTATAAGCAATTAATTGGCTGCTGCCATATATTGAACTAGTTCTGAATATCAGCTGAGCTGCATGAACTTTTACTATTGCCTTGAGGAAAGCATGTATATTTCCCTGTAGATCAGGGGTGTCAAAGACAAGGCCCGCGGGCCAAATCCGGCCCGCCAGACCTCGTCTGATGGCCCGCGGTGCCGCCGCCATGAAACCCCCTTCTCCCGAGTGCCCAGCTCGGGGGGGGGCGGGGTTTCGCGGAATGACGCGATTGCGTCGTGACGTCACGGCGCAAACGCGTCATTCAACGAAACCCCGTCGGAGGAGGGAGAAGGGAGCCGCGCAGACGAGGAGGGAGAGGCGGCTGAAGAGCGGCGAGAACCGCTTCAAATGTAAGTCAGCCCCTCTCCCTTCCTCTCTTTCTCTCTCTCTCCCTCCTTCCACCACCTGCCGCAATGTGTAAAATGGGGACCTGTGCCTGCCACAATGTGTAAAATGGGGACCTGTGCCTGCCACAATGTGTAAAATGGGGACCTGTGCCTGCCACAATGTGTAAAATGGGGACCTGTACCTGCCGCTATGTGTAAAATGGGGACCTGTGCCTGCCACAATGTGTAAAATGGGGACCTGTGCCTGCCACAATGTGTAAAATGGGGACCTGTACCTGCCGCTATGTGTAAAATGGGGACCTGTGCCTGCCGCTATGTGTAAAATGGGGACCTGTGCCTGCCACAATGTGTAAAATGGTGACCTGTACCTGCCGCTATGTGTAAAATGGGGACCTGTGCCTGCCACAATGTGTAAAATGGGGACCTGTACCTGCCGCTATGTGTAAAATGGGGACCTGTGCCTGCCGCTATGTGTAAAATGGGGACCTGTGCCTGCCACAATGTGTAAAATGGGGACCTGTACCTGCCGCTATGTGTAAAATGGGGACCTGTGCCTGCCACAATGTGTAAAATGGGGACCTGTACCTGCCGCTATGTGTAAAATGGGGACCTGTGCCTGCCGCAATGTGTAAAATGGGGACCTGTGCCTGCCGCAATGTGTAAAATGGGTACCTGTGCACTATAAAAGGGGGCACATGGCTGGGCACTATAAAAGGGGGCACATGGCTGGGCACTTTAAAAGGGGGCAGATGGCTGGGCACATATAAGGCAGGTGGAGCGGTAAATTTTGGATAGACCTACAGATACAACCGGCCCTTTGATGGGGACCAAACTGCTGATGCGGCCCCCGATGAATTTGAGTTTGACACCCCTGCTGTAGATCAATCTATGAACAACTAACCCACTACTGATGTGTATTAAATCAGCGACACTCTCTAAATGAAAAGGAGCAGCTATTAAAATCACATACTAATTCATCTGGAAGTTCTAAGTGTTGTGGTCAGTAGAGTGTGGATCTGGGAACTTAATTATACACCCTGACCAATAAATAAGGAATTGTAACAGCTATTTTTCAACATAGCAACAATCTATAAAAAAAGCTTCTACTTCAAGCTGAATGAGCAATCTAATATCAACTTAGAGGCTGGAGACCTCTACAGCATTGGAAGGAAACAGTTTGTTGCATTTGTATCCAATTGTTTCAGTGGTGTATTGAAAAATCAAGTATACAGAGCAGAGCTATTGTACTATATTATATATATTATTGATGTATTATTGTTTTATTGGCTTGAATTTTAATAAAATATATAAGTGATATGTGGAATTAGATTTATAGGTAGGGGGAAAAAAAGGGCTATTTTAGCTAAAGAAAAATCTAGATAAAATTAATGAATAAAAGTATTTTATTAAGAAATCTATTAGCGCTGTCTGTTTTTTCTTTTTTTTTGAGCATATTGCATTGAGGGGGTAGAGAAGTCCCCCTATCTACAGTGAGCTGCTTGCAGATTTCTTCGATTGCTTGTTTGATCGATCCTTTGGAAACGGTATAGCATAAACATAGGTATTAACTACTAATTGTCAACCAGCGCTAAGGGGCCACTTTATTGTGTCTTTTGTCTGTTGACTGAAGATATGATGGCCTATGCACTGGAGGTGGGGTGCAGTGGGGTCTGTCCAGGGTGCTACAATACAATGGGACATCACTGGGTGCAACGCAACCACCGTTTTGTTCTTAAAAATTTTTTTTAGATGAAGTATACGTCTAGATTTAGGCAGCTGTAATTCCCCGTCCGTTTTTTAAATGTCCCTACACTATGCATGTTAAGTGTGGATAGCAATATTTATATTACCACAAGCACCTATTTATACACAGGAATATAAACTTGTATCTTGTACATTAACAGCTTTGCGAGAAGCAGACGTGGACTGTTTGACTCTCGGTCAGTACATGCAGCCGACAAAGCGTCACCTTAAGGTAACAACCTATGAACCTTGCACTGTGGACTTTGGGAGTAATTCAGAGTTGATCACAGCAGCAAATTTGTTAACAGTTGGGCAGACCCATGTGCACTGCAGGGGGGCAGATACATTTGTAGAGAGAGTTAGATTTGGGTGGGTTATTTTGTTTCTGTGCAGGGTTTATGGCTGCTTTATTTTACACTGCAAATTTAGATTTCAGTTTGAACACACCACACCCAAATCTAACTCTCCCTGCACATGTTATATCTGCCCCCCCTGCAGTGCACATGGGGGGTCATTCCAACCTGATCGTAGCTGTGCCCCCCCCCCCCCCCCCCTCGCAGTGCACATGGTTTTGCCCAACTGCTAACAAATTTGCTGCTGCGATCAACTCTGAATTAGGCCCCTTATTCCATGTGATCTGACAGGTCCCGTGCAACTCTGCTAGCTTCTGGCGTTTTATTGCCGAAAATGCACTTCATATTAGGGGTGTGCAATAATTTTTCAGATGCACAAGTATTATGCAATGTTGTATACGCTCAAACTACTTGTTGAAGCAGCTGGACCAGTCCGAAGCAGGTATATCTGCTACATGCTGGATGAAGGTCTCCACTGCAGCTTCCAGTGACTCAAAACGCACTCCACGTGCTTGATTTGTGGGAGCACGAAGAAGTCGCAGGGGCCAGCTGTGGACTGTATGGCAGATTACCAAGCTCCTGGATGCGTTCATTGGCCAAAAAATCCACCAGTTTCCTGGACTTGTGGGCAGGTGCATTGTTGTGATAGAGAAGAGCACCACGAGCGTGAGTTCTTGGGCAGCGCCTGGAAATGGCTTCCAACTGTTGTGGCGGGCATTGGTTGGTGAACCAGTGCCCAGTGACGGTGTGCTGCTGCACGACTTGTACAGTAGCTACATGACCAGTCTTGGCCAGAAAAATAGCCACCATCTGCTTGGCCATGATGGGCTCATGTGGTGGTGCACCTCCAACTGGGGTCCACTGACCCGTCTTGTTGTTTTGTCTTGGGGTCAAAACTCTAGATCCAGGATTCATAGCCACTGATGATCTCCCAGACAGAGTTTGAGCGACCACCATCAAACCTGACATTAAAAAAAGCTATGGCTGTGATATTGTAACACTTAATATATAAATTCAGAGACTACGTCGCACACAGATCAGCACAGTCTCCTGGTGCATCATAGTCACATCACGTTGTGATAACTTTTTTTTTGTAAAAAAAGATGTCTAGTGCTAGCAGAGTCTCACGGGACATGGCATGCCAAGAGGGGCTGTTTGGCGTGACTGCAACAAAGATGTATGAGGACACATCTGTACATACTCTTTTCAGAATTGCAGTAGGATCAGTTTAATTTGCCTAAAAACTGATATTTATCTCTTTTGCAGGTTGAAGAATATGTCACACCGGAGAAGTTTCAGCACTGGGAGAAAATAGGCAACCAGTTAGGTTTCCTGTATACGGCCAGCGGCCCTCTGGTGCGATCATCGTATAAAGCAGGTATGGCATATTACCCATGACATTTGTCTAGAACACCTAGAACTCCTATCTTATAAGTTCAGTTTGTTTTTCCTATTTTATATGTATTTTATTCCTTATAATTTCTCTTGCGTATCGTCTAAAAGTTGTTCGGATAATGTAGTATATGAACCACACACAGTACGGGCCCAGGTTGCTTCTCTTTTTGCTGAAATATAGCGAATTCTCCTCCAAGTGACCTTCAAAGTTCACGCCAACTTCTTGTTTTATAGGAGAGTGTCTGTAACCTGACATCTGCAGGCGGCAGACACTTTGTATGTTGTTTCCAAGAGTGTGTAGTTCAGTAATAGGCCTGCGGCATCCACAACACACATGATGGCGCTGATGACTCTTAAGGCGAGATATAATAGCATCCGAGATTGCAGGAATTGCGGGGGATGCCGGATGATCTGTGTTCTTTTTCTTAAAGCAGCAGTCATTTACAAGGCATGATTTTTCCTTGTAAATGACTGCCGTTTAAAAAAAAAAACGTCAGAGATCAGCCGACATCTCGCTCCTCCGGCAGTCTCAGACGCCATTACTTTACGCCATTTACGCCAATCCCACCTTTACTGTTTTAGTCTTTGTCACACAATTCACTTACCTCTTAGTGAAGCAGTCATTTATTTGCATGTGATTTACACAGCTTGTGGGTTGTCCCCTTTGTGGAGGGGACAAGATTAATATCATAAAGAGAGATGATATTATTAGATTTGTGGTGTCTAGGCATCTGCGCAGGAACAGAGGATAAATGCACAGCCCGCCTACGTTTATATATAAATAGTAGTGTTTGCCTGATACAGTCCACCCTGAGCCCCTAGCACTGGAGGGTGACAGCATCAAAGGCTCTCCCAGCTGCTCCCAAAGACTTCTGTGCCTCCTCCTGGGGGGATTGACTAACAGCTGCTGGTGTGTTTGTGTCAGGATCTACCTCGAGAGGTGTCTAAGCTCCGATGGCGTATTTTTCTCAATAGGACTCTCATCGGCCGCAGCATTAGCATAGAGATGCAGTAAGCAGTTGCTACTGCAAATGCGCCCACCTCTGAAATTATTATTATTATTATCCTTCATTTATATGGTGCCACAAGGGTTCCACAGCGCCCAATTACAGAGTACATAAATAATTAAACAGGAAAACAGCAACTTACAGTTGAGGACAGTATAGGCCAAGTACAGATTAAATAAACATAGTTACATCAGCAGATGACACTGGAATAAGTATCAGGTGGCAGAAGACTGCTGGATGTGGTACAGTTGAAGATTATTAAAGTAAGACAAAGGATAAGCACATGAGGGAAGAGGGCCCTGCTCGTGAGAGCTTACAATCTAAAGGGGAGGAGTAGACAGACAGGGGTGACACAGATGGGGTACATAGAGAACGTGGAACAGAGGGTTAGGATGAGATTTGGCTGGGTTTGGTGAAGAAGTGGGTCTTGAGAGCCCGTTTGAAGTTTTGTAGAGAGGTGGAGAGTCTGAGGGGGAGAGGTAGGGAATTCCAGAGAAGTGGTGCAGCACGTGAAAAATCTTGGAGGTAGGATTGGGAGGAAGTAATCCGTAGGCAGGAGAGTCGTCGTGCATTAGCAGAGCGAAGAGGACAGGTGGGATCACCTCACCCCCCTCCCCTCTCAATGTTATTACATGTCATGCGTGGTGATGTAAGTGTTCTCTGTGTTATTTTGGTGAAATATGTGTATTTGGTGTATATTGGGGGGATACTCACTGCCTTTAACCAAAATAATTCTCATACATTTATTAGGTGAATACTTTTTGAAGAATTTGGTGGAGAAGAGGAAAACTAAAGCCATTTAAGGAAGGAAATTCAATTTTTATGTGGACTGTCGCACCAGGGACCCAGAAATATGTCATGAATAGGCTAAGCCGTGTACCCTGGCATTGTGAACTCCTTACCCGCCTAAGGAATGCAATCTGGGTTAATACAGAAGAGACAGACAGGTGATGTGGGGTACATGCGGAGGGTAGGCTATTTCAGGAACAACCTTACAGACTGCATCTGCCTTGTAATGTGCACATACCTTACTAACAGTGATGCAGGCGATTTCCTTGTGTGCATAAAGAAAACTACACAATGGATGTGTTATTGCTGTAACAGCTGCCCTACACACATTTTCTCCATGTTTACTTAGTGTTGTCTTGAACTTGCAAATCAAAACATTTCTCAAAATCACAGCGATGTAGTATGGTGTATAGTCCAGCATACGGAACGTTGCTGACCGTTTTGGATTATTTAAAATAATTAAATACATTAATGAATAAAAGAATAGGATATTTATTGTCTATGAATAAAGAAAAATTATCCTCATGGTTTGAATTGTGTCAGTAAGTCAAGTGTGTGGGAAAACAGCTGTAATGCAGTAAATGTGCTGCATAACCATGGTGATCATTCCGAGTTGTTTACTCGCTAGCAGTTTTTAGCAGCCGTGCAAATGCTATGCCGCCTCCCACTGGGACTGTAGTCTAGCTTAGCAGAAGTGCGAACGAAAGGATCGCAGAGTGGCGGCATAATTATTTTGTGCAGTTTTAGAGTAGCTCAATACCTACTCAGCGCTTGCGATGACTTCAGACTGTTCTGTTTTGACGACACAAACACACCCTGGTTTCGGCCAGCCACGCCTGCATTTTTTCGAACACTCCCTGAAAACGGTCAGTTGACACTCAGAAACGCCCACTTCATGTCAATCACTGCGGCCAGCAGTGCGACCGAAAAGCTTAGCTAGACCTTGTGTGAAACTACATAGTTCGTTGTAATATTACTTCGCGTGTGCGCATTGCGCCGTTTTTTTGCCTCATCTCTGCACAGCGAACTAATGCAGCTAGCAAACAACTCGGAATGACCACCTATATTGGTTGGTGGGTCACTCATCCCTCTTCCTAAAGCCAAAGGCGTTCTCTAATTACTAGCATGCTGGCAGTCTCCACTCTCTCATTTCTGAACCGTAATTAATTAGTATTGTCAGAATTTCAGAACATACGGCTCACATAGAAGCCATGTATTATCATCTACTATTCGGGGAATGTTGATTAGTGACAGGTTCACTTTAAGGGGGGGAATTCAAATGTTTGAAAAGTCGGTTGGGTGTCTGTTATTTCCTGTCTATTAGATAGGAAAAAACAGACACCCAACTGACTTTTCAAACAATTGAATATCCCCCTAAATGTCTGTCATTTAGCTGACTGCAAAATCTGTTACGTTGTGCAGCACGTCACAGTATAAGGTTGTAGACGACGCATTTCACATGCAGAGTAAACTTCTGATATACAATCTGGTTAACCTTGTATATAGGTTTTTTTTTGCATTGATGTCCAAGGTGTATTTGGGTTCATGGAGGTAATGAAGACATAGGCCCCAATACACAAGCCCCCATTCCTCAACATACGAGCCATTATGTACCTGCCAGATGTTCCCTCAGGATTAAATACCAGTCAGCATATATAGCATACAGATATGCCCAGATAATACACTATACAGTAATGTGCACATAATGTATCTTCTTGTAGAACCACCAGTAGAACGTTTAAAAATAGGATTTTGGTACTTACCAGATAAATCCTTTTCTTTGAATTCACAGGGGGCACTGGAGTACTCTTGGGATATGGACGGGCATTAGCAGGACAGGCACTGAATATTTAAATTAGCAAGTCTCCTCCCCTCCATACTCCCATAGTACCTCAGTGTTTTTTACTGAGCCGAACAGGAGCGATAGAGAAGATCAACAATGGAGAATTACATATAACATTATAACATAACGGACAACAATGAAGTTGACACATAACGTAACGGACAACTAAACAGTTGACAATCGATATAACCTGAACATTTGAACAAGTCTGTGAGAATGTGTTACCATAAGATCCACTGAACTTACCCTAATACAGGTAAAAACTGGTCTGGGTGGGCGTCCAGTTCCCCCTGTGGATTCAAAGAAAATTATTTATCTGGTAAGTACCAAAATCCTATTTTCTTCTTCATCCACTAGGGGTCACTGGAGTACTCTTGGGACATACCAAAGTTTCCCCCTTGGGCGGGAGAGCTGTTTGGCACCTGTAACACTAGACGGCCAAAGCTAGATGCTGATGCCGCAAACGTATCAAACTTGTAAAAGCGCACAAACGTGTGCACTGATGACCATGTAGCCGCACGGCAAAGCTGCGTCGTAGAGGTCCCACGACCTGCTGCCCATGAAGTTCCCACAGAACGTGTGGAATGAGCTGAAACTGATGCCGGTGGCTGTAGCCTGGCATGAAGATAAGCCTGACGTATGGTCAGCTTAATCCATCTGGATAAGGTCTGCTTGGAAGCTGGCCAACCGATCTTGGCAGCATCATAGAGAACAAACAATGTATCCGTTTTACGTACTGTAGACGTTCGGGCTACATAAATGCGTAGTGCGCATACCACATCCAAAGTAGCGGAAGTTGCTGAACCTTCTGATAACACAGGAACTACGATTGACTGATTGATGTGAAAAGATGATACTACCCTTGGGATTCGTCCAAAGTTCCGCTCTGTCATTATGAAACACCAGATACGGTGGCTTGGATGACAAGGCACCCAATTCTGAAACACGCCTTGCTGAAGCTAAGGCTAGGAGAAAAACACTTTTCCAAATGAGAAACTTAACATCTACTTGTTGTAAGGCAGGCTTTTTCAACCAGTGTGCCGTGGCACACTAGTGTGCCGCGACCAGTTGCAAGGTGTGCCGCGGAGCCAGAGCAGCTTCCTGCACCTTCAGAGTTAACTGTTGCTCTGGCTGTGACCTATGCCTTAAAAGTGGTGTGATATCATAGGTCACGGCTGCCGCGTCTCACCACCCAGCTAGTCCACTTGTCTGAATACACATCTTCCAGTTCCCACCTGCATCCACAGCTTTCCTTGCCAATCCACATCCACACCTGCCCGACCGCCCGCTGCTCAGTATTCGCAGAACTCCACTATGAACAACCCCCGCCACTGAGGGACAGGGAGGAGGACAGCTGATAATATTATTTGTTATTTTATTTCTCCTGTGGGGAACAATAGGATTTCAATAGGATTTATGTGGGGAGAATAAGAATTTATGGATGTATTGGGGGAACAATGTGAATAATTCATGTGGGGAGCAATAGGATTTATGTGAGGAGAAATGTGATTGATTTATGTGTAGAGCAGTAGGATTTATGTAGGGAGCAACATGATTTATGTGGGGAGCAATGTGATTGTTTTTCTGTGTAGGCCAATGTATGTGTGGATATTTGTTTTACTGTGAGGGCACATGTGTGTTTTTTTTTTTTTATGTTGGGAACTGATGGTGTGCCTTGGCAATTTTAAAATATTGTTCGGTGTGCCGCGAGTAAAAAAAAGGTTGAAAATCCCTGTTGTAAGGGTTCAAAATATGAAGACTGTAAAAAATCTAAAACCAGATTCAAGTCCCATGGCGCTGTAGGTGGTATAAATGGAGGTTGTACTCTGAGGACACCTTGCAGGAAGGTGTGTACAGTTGGCAAAAGAGCCAAACGCCTTTGAAAGTAAATTGACAAGGCAGAAACCTGCACCTTTAGTGTAGATAAACGTAGTCCTCCATCCAACCCCGTCTGTAAAAATAACAAAAGATGGGATAACTTGAAAGATGATGTTGGAAACTTCAGAGCTTCACACCAAGCTATATAGGCACGCCAAATTCTGTGATAATGAGCTGCCGTAACTGGCTTCCTAGCACGTAACATGGTTGGTATAACGGATTCCGGAATACCCTCTCTTCTTTAGAGGGCGGTTTCAACAGCCACCCCATCAAACGCAGCCGCGCTAAATCGGGGTAAAGGAACGGACCCTGTTGTAACAGGTCCGGACGTAGCGGGAGCGGTCAAGGATAGTCTGCGAGTAGCCCGCGGAGATCCGAGAACCATGCTCTCCGTGGCCAATGAGGCTCCACTAGTATGACTGTGGTGGACTCTCGTTTGATCCGCTTTAGCAACAGAGGAAACGGTGGAAACAGATACACGAGGCTGTACGGCCACGCGATCGTGAGAGCATCCACTGCCTTTGGATCTCGTGTTCTGGACACATACTGGGGTGTTTGATGATTTTGGCGAGATGCCATCAGGTCCACCTGTGGGTAACCCCACCTCTGGACCAACATGTGAAACACTTCTGGATTTAATGCCCATTCTCCTGGATGAAAATCCAGACGGCTGAGATAATCCGCCTCCCAGTTGTCCACTCCCGGAATGAACACTGCCGACAATATCACCTGGTGATGCTTGGCCCAATTGAGGATTCGAGCTACTTCCCGCATGGCCATGCGGCTTCTTGTTCCTCCTTGTTTGTTGATGTACGCGACTGCCGTCGCGTTGTCTGACTGCACCTGGACAGTCTGAGACCGGAGCATGTGCACTGCTTGTCGCAGCACCTTGTAAATTGCCCGGAGTTCCAGGACATTTATAGACAGCAATCTTTTGCGAACTGTCCAGAGACCTTGAAGCTGATAATTTTGGATCACAGCTCCCCAACCTCTGAGACTTGCGTCCATCATTAGAATTATCCATTTCCAGACGCCAAACCTTATTCCTGCAGTGATATTGTGTACTTAGAGCCACCAAAGTAGTGATACTCTGGCCCGTGGAGACAACCGCACCATCTGGTGAATCTGCAGATGCGAGCCTGACCACTGTGCGAGCACATCCAGTTGAAAAGGACGTGAGTGAAATCTTCCGAACTGGAGCGCTTCAAAAGCTGCCACCATTTTTCCTAACAGTCGAATGCACAAATGTATCGAGACTGTGCGTGGCTTGAGCACTAACTGTACCAGATGACGAATACTCTGTACCTTCTGTTCTGGCAGGTAAATTCTTTGATTCACCGTATCGAGAATCATTCCTAGGAAGTCGTTGAGACGGAATCAGATTTGATTTCTTGAAGTTGACAATCCAACCGTGCTGAACTAGCACATTGTATTGTCAGCAAGGCATGTTGGCGGAGTATCTGTTGAGACGGAGCTTTGATGAGCAGATCGTCCAAGTAAGGAACTATTATCACTCCCAGGGATCTGAGATGAGCTATCATCACAGACATCACTTTGGCCTCTCGTCAGCACCTCGGGTATTCACCAAACGGTAGAGCCTGAAATTGATAATGGTTTTGCTGTACCGCAAACCTTAAGTACTTCTGATGCGGTGGCCAAATTGGAATGTGTAAGTACGCATCCTTGAGATCCAGCGCAATCATGAATTCCTGTGGCTCTTAACCTGCAATTACTGACCGCAGGGATTCCATCTTGAATCTGAAGTAAGTGACGTACTGATTGAGCCCCTTTAGGTTCAGTATTGGTCTGACAGAGCCATCCGGCTTTGGAACTACAAAAAGACTGGAATAATAACCTTGACCTTGTTGGTTAACTGGGACCGGAATCAACACTGCTGAATCTAGCAGAGACTGAATTGCGATCTGCAGAACCGCCTTCTTGTCTTCTGACACAGGCAGTCCTGTCTTGAAAAAGTGCTCTGGAGGGAGACAATCAAACTCTATTTTGTAACCTTTTAACACTAAACTGTGGATCCACCCATCTGTGGATGTCTGGAACCACGCCAAATGGAACGTCTGAAGGCGTGCCTCCACAACTGAAGATCTGAGATGGGCTGGGAGCCCGTCATGCCACTGGCTTGTCGGTGGTCTTAGTGTCCTGACGACGGGTGGTGGTTTGTGGAAACCCATGTCCTCTACCATGTCTACCCTTTGTGGTTGTTCCTTTACCACGGCCTTGAAAGGGCTGAGGTCTAAAGGATTTGAACGCTGGTCCAGAGTATTTCCATCTAGGTACCTGTGGAGGCAATGGTAGGAAAACAGACTCTCCCCCTCTCCCCCCCCCCCCCCCCCCCACACCGTGGCCTCAGAAATCCATTTGTCCAATTCAGGACCAAACAACTTCTCGCCAGCGTAAGGTAACGCTTCTATTCCTCGTTTGACCTCTGCCTGCCAAGAACGCAGCCAGAGTGCCCGTCGTGCCGTAACTAGTGACGCCAAAAGGCGAGAAGTGACCTGGCAGACGTCCGTAGAAGCTGTACATAGGTACTCAGCAGCTTCACAGATTTGATCAGCGAGAACTATAAGGTGGTCGTCTTGTAGGGTGGACCTGAGCGCTGTTATCCATATAATCATAGCCTTAGTTACCCAAATTCCAACCAAACCAGGTCTAAGCAGCACCCCTGCTGCTGTATACATTGACTTTAGCATAGCTTCTAGCTTACGCTTTGATGGGTCTTTAAGCGTAGTAGCAGTTAGTACTGGATTGGTTAACTTTTTAGAAAGTTTTGACACTGACAAATCCACCATTGGAGGATTCTCCCATTTAGATGTCACCGACTCTGGAAACGGGTAACTAGACCGAAACTGGCGAGATATAGAAAACCGTTTATCTGGATTCTTCCATGCCTCTATGAACTGCTTATTAAGAGATTCTGAAAAAGGAAAACATACTGGAGATCTCTGTCGCTTAGCAAATACCACCTCATCATTTGTTAGAGGGTCTTCAGTCTCTGTAAAATTCAGAGACTGACGTACCGCCCTGATGAGATTATCAATGCCCGGGCTGTCAATATCCACTATCTGACTGCTGGTTCAATTCACATTGAATCGTCAGAATGCAACATAGCAGAAACTGGTAAATTATAAGACAAATGATAACTATCTTTGTGACCCGAACTAGACTTGGACCTTTGCAAGGACTGAGACATTTCCCAAGACCATTCTGGTATCTCTGGCGGTCTCACCCGAGCCTCAGATCTTGCCGCTTCCCGCTCTTGTCGAGCGGCGGCCAATTCTGATTGCAACCCAGCCATTACATCCGCTAGTATTGCCCATTGAGGATCAGGAGACGAAATTGGGTTAGAAATCATATTTGTAGCTGAATTTACAAAACATACTGTGCATGTGGTAGATCCATCAGGTAACACACTCGCACAGACATTGCAGTTAAACTGCTTTTTGATTTTGCCGGTGTCTTGCTCATTATGTACACAGACAACACAAATAGACAAAGACAGACACTAAGGTGTGTATACGGCCGAAGTGCAGTGCACGTGGCCAGACTATATGAAACCTGATTCAAAAGTCCTACTAACACCCCTGCGCCATCCGGTGGAGTATTTTTGTAGGACAGCACCTTCCTGGAAGAAGAAGCAGGAAGCGTGATTAAACTGGCCTCCAGCCATGTGCTTACATTCCATGTATAACATAGCACTACCAGGTTATAAATCCGTGCCCTTAAAACCATGCCCTTAACAGTGACAGGTTAACATAAAGCAGCCTATTCTCAATATAAAGCAGCCTTTTCTTAATATAATGCAGCCTTTTCTTATAATATAGGCTTAACAGCCTGCATAGTGCTGCATGGGCATTATCTCCCCCCCCCCCCCCCCCCCCCTGCAGCTGCGCTGCCTGTAATAGGGACAGACCGCGGCTGGCAGTGGGCGCTGCTGTATACTATCTCCCTCTACAGCGGCGGGAGCTGGGGAGCGCGTCAGATGGAGCAGCGGCCGGGAGCTGGGGAGCGGCAGTGGGGGGCTGGTATCAGCGGCCAGCGGTGGGCAACAGGTATTAGCGGTCTGGCGGCCGGCAACAGGTATTAGTGGTCTGGCAGCGGGCGGTCCCCACACATGGCGGGGCAGCAGCGTGAGCTGACCGCCCCGATCTCCAGCAACTATAAATACCTGCTGTAATGTTGGGCTATGACGGGGCTTCTGCACACAAGCTCCGTCCAGCTTCCTTCTTGCAGCCTCAGCTGGAAATAGCTGAGCTGACTGTAGTCCATGGCAGTGCTCCTCTCTGAGCGCCAACAAGCTAAGAGCTGCCTGCAGCAGCTTCCACAATCCCGGACCCAAAGCTTCTTTCTAAAGCTGGGAAGGGATTGGTAATATAAAATTAAAAAATAAAGTAATTGTGGAGGAATCCACTAGTGCTTCTATCCTGTGAGGCACTGAAAAAACACTGAAGTACTATGGGAGTATGGAGGGGAGGAGAGTTACTAATTTAAATATTCAGTGCCGGTCCTGCTAACGCCCGTCAATGGCCCTCATTCCGAGTTGTTCGCTCGCTAGCCGCTTTCGCAGCATTACACACGCTAAGCCGCCGCCCTATGGGAGTGTATCTTAGCTTAGCAGAATTGCGAACGAAAGATTCGCAATATTGCGAAAAGATTTTTCTGTGCAGTTTGAGTAGCTCGAGATTTACTCTTCCAGTGCGATCAGTTCAGTGCTTGTCGTTCCTGGTGTGATGTCACAAACACACCCAGCGTTCGCACCAGACACTCCCCCGTTTCTCCAGCCACTCCCGCGTTTTCCCAGAAACGGCAGCGTTTTTTCACACACACCCATAAAACGGCCAGTTTCTGCCCAGAAACACCCACTTCCTGTCAATCACACAACGATCACCAGAACGAAGAATAAACCTTGTAATGCCGTGAGTAAAATACCAAGCTTCTTAGCAAATTTACTTGGCGCAGTCGCAGTACGAACATTGCGCATGCGCAATTAGCGGAAAATCGCTGCGATGCGAAGAAAATTACCGAGCGAACAACTCGGAATGAGGGCCCATATCCCAAGAGTACTCCAGTGACCCCTAGTGGATGAAGAAGAAATGTATACTACACCAGATGGTGGTGGGATCAACAATGCTAAAGAACTTGGATACGCTGATGTTTGTTATGCTGACATCACTTCATCATATCCTTACTGTATTTCCTCCAGCTCAGTTGTGTTCTCATATGTAAAGCACATGAGTTATAGGATGGTCAGATCACTGATTGCACTGTAATAAAATGGAGAGGTAAGGCAGTGTGTCTGTCGTTCGGTTACCGCTATACTACCTGTTGCATTGCCTCTCCCACCCACCAGTTACAGAACTTGGTCTCTGTCTACTTTTTGAGGTTTCAGAAACTCATAGGTAGCAGATCACAAAGATCCCTCTTTTTGATATCTATTTAGATTTCATTAGGGTACAGTGGGGGAGATGTACTAAGCCCTGGAGAGTGATAAATTGAAGAGAGATAAACTACCAGCCGACCAGGTAACTGTCATGTTTCAAACGCAGCCTGTGACATGGCAGTTAGGAGCTGGTTGGCTGGTAGCTTATCTCTCTTCGCTTTACCACTCTCCAAGACTTAAGCTGAGTACACACTGGGACGATGTGTACCCAGCAGATATGTTGGCCCAGTGGCTGATATATCAGATCCGGAGTACACATTGAGCGATGTAATGAAGGTCAGAGCGACATGTCGCTTCTACCTTTATTCCCCATACCGCGGTCACTAGTGTTATCAACCATCAGGGCTAAACCGATGATGTCGTTAGCCACCGTGGCACCCGCAGATCGGGCATACATACTGAGTGATATGCCTGATTTTGTCGTTCTGATTCATCCAGAAACTACAAATCGGGTCGATATCATCTCATTGTTTTCCCAGCTTTAGTACATCTGCTCCAGATTATGATGTTCCTGTGTAGGCTGCATTTCCATAAGGAACGGAGATTTCTCAGCAAGATTAAACTCTAGGAAATGTCAGACACAGAATTCGGTTTATTCATGTGAAAGCTGTATCTCTGGTGTTTGTGGGGGAGATGTACTAAGTACTCAGCTCCTGCAGTAACTGACATGTTATTATAGGTTGTGTTTGAAAAATGACAGGATCTGATTGGCTGGTACTTTATCTCTCTCTCTCTCCAAGGCTAAGTACATCTCATGAGTGAGAATCCAATACATCAAAGATCCAGGGGGTATTATTTACTAAGCTCCCGACTTTGACCGATTTGCTGTTTTTTCTTCAAAGTGTCATCTCGGGAATTTACTAAACTAAAATCTCGGCAGTGATGAGGGCATTCGTATTTTTTTGGAAGTCAAAGAAAAAAAATACGAATGAATACACCATCGGTCAAATACGCCTGTTATTTCATACAACTCGGTAATTTACTAAAAATTCTATTTCACAAACACTGTCGGCAATAGCCAAACACTGCCGTGAAAAAATACAAATCGTAAAGAAAAAGCAGTTTTAAAACAGATCTGCTTTTTTTTTTTACTGTGTTCTGATAGTCATGCACAGATCCATGAGATCTGTGCATGTTTATCAGTGGGAAGGGGTGGGAAAGCGATAAAAATCTATAAAAAAAAATGTGTGGGTTCCCCCTTCCTAAGCAAAACCAGCCTCGGGCTCTTTGAGCCGATCCTGGTTGAAAAAATATGGGGGAAAAATTGACAGGGGTTCCCCCATATTTGATCAACCAGCACCGGGCTCTGCGCCTGGTCCTGGTGCCAAAAATACGGGGGACAAAAAGCGTAGGGGTCCCCCGTATTTTTAACACCAGCACCGGGCTCCACTAGTCAGAGATAATGCCACAGCTGGGGGACACTTTTATATCGGTCCCTGCGGCCCTGGCATTAAATCACTAACTAGTCACCCCTGGCCGGGGTACCCTGGAGGAGTGGGGATGCCTTAAATCAAGGGGTCCCCCCCCTCCAGCCACCCAAGGGCCAGGGGTGAAGCCCGAGGCTGTCCCCCCCCATCCAAGGGCGGCGGATGGGGGGCTGATAGCCAAGTGTAAAAAAAAAGAATATTGTTTTTTGTAGCAGTACTACAAGTCCCAGCAAGCCTCCCCCGCAAGCTGGTACTTGGAGAACCACAAGTACCAGCATGCGGTGGAAAAATGGGCCCGCTGGTACCTGTAGTACTACTACAAAAAAATACCCAACAAAACGCAGAACACACACACCGTGATAGTAAAACTTTATTACATACATACATACATACATACTTACCTATGTTCACACGAGGGTCGGTCCACTTCTCCATGTAGAATCCACGGGGTGCCTGTGAATAAAATTATACTCACACAATCCAGTGTAGATCGGTCCTCTTCTACTTGTAATCCACGTACTTGGCAAAAAAAATAAGATTTTACTTACCGGTAAATCAATTTCTCGTAGTCCGTAGTGGATGCTGGGGACTCCGTAAGGACCATGGGGAATAGACGGGCTCCGCAGGAGACAGGGCACTTTAAGAAAGAATTTGGATACTGGTGTGCTCTGGCTCCTCCCTCTATGTCCCTCCTCCAGACCTCAGTTAAAGAAACTGTGCCCGGAAGAGCTGACCGTACAAGGAAAGGATTTTGGAATCCAGGGCAAGACTCATACCAGTCACACCGTATAACTTGTGATAAACTTACCCAGTCAACAGTATGAACAATAACGGAGCATCAGATCAACCCTGATGCAACCAACATAACCCTTATTTAAGCAATAACTATATACAAGTATTGCAGAAGAAGTCCGCACTTGGAACGGGCGCCCAGCATCCACTACGGACTACGAGAAATAGATTTACCGGTAAGTAAAATCTTATTTTCTCTAACGTCCTAGTGGATGCTGGGGACTCCGTAAGGACCATGGGGATTATACCAAAGCTCCCAAACGGGCGGGAGAGTGCGGATGACTCTGCAGCACCGAATGAGCAAACACAAGGTCCTCCTCAGCCAGGGTATCAAACTTGTAGAACTTTGCAAAAGTGCTTGAACCTGACCAAGTAGCCGCTCGGCAAAGCTGTAACGCCGAGACCCCTCGGGCAGCCGCCCAAGAAGAGCCCACCTTCCTAGTGGAATGGGCCTTAACTGATTTTGACAGCGGCAATCCAGCCGCAGAATGAGCCTGCTGAATCGTATTACAGATCCAGCGAGCAATAGTTTGCTTTGAAGCAGGAGCACCAAGCTTGTTGGAAGCATACAGGATAAACAAAGATTCTGTTTTCCTGACCCTAGCCGTTCTGGCTACATAAACCTTCAAAGCCCTGACCACATCAAGCAACTCGGAATCCTCCAAGTCACGAGTAGCCACAGGCACCACAATAGGTTGGTTCATATGAAAGGATGACACCACTTTTGGCAGAAATTGTGGACGGGTCCGCAATTCTGCCCTGTCCATATGGAAAACCAGATAGGGGCTTTTATGTGACAAAGCCGCTAATTCTGACACACGCCTAGCTGAAGCCAAGGCTAATAGCATGACCACCTTCCAGGTGAGAAATTTTAATTCCACGGTTTTGAGAGGCTCAAACCAGTGTGATTTCAGGAAACTCAACACCACGTTAAGATCCCAAGGTGCCACTGGAGGCACAAAAGGAGGCTGAATATGCAGCACTCCCTTTACAAACGTCTGGACTTCAGGAAGAGAAGCCAGTTCTTTTTGAAAGAAAATGGATATGGCCGAAATCTGGACCTTAATGGAACCCAATTTTAGGCCCAAAGTCACTCCCGACTGTAAAAAGTGAAGGAAACGGACCAGCTGGAATTCCTCCGTAGGTGCATTCCTGGCCTCACACCAAGCAACATATTTTCGCCATATACGGTGATAATGTTTAGCCGTCACGTCCTTCCTAGCCTTTATCAGCGTAGGAATAACCTCATCCGGAATGCCTTTATCTGCTAGGATCCGGCGTTCAACCGCCATGCCATCAAACGCAGCCGCGGTAAGTCTTGGAACAGACAGGGTCCCTGTTGCAACAGGTCCTGTCTTAGAGGCAGAGGCCATGGGTCCTCTGTGAGCATTTCTTGCAACTCTGGATACCAAGTCCTTCTTGGCCAATCCGGAACAATGAGTATTGTTCTCACTCCTCTTTTTCTTATGATTCTCAGCACCTTGGGTATGAGAGGAAGAGGAGGAAATACATAAACCGACTGGAACACCCACGGTGTCACTAGTGCGTCTACAGCTATCGCCTGAGGGTCTCTTGACCTGGCGCAATACCTCTGTAGCTTTTTGTTGAGGCGGGATGCCATCATGTCCACCAGTGGCAGTTCCCACCGACTAGTTCCCACCGACTTGCAATCTGCGCGAAGACTTCTTGATGAAGTCCCCACTCTCCCGGGTGGAGGTCGTGCCTGCTGAGGAAGTCTGCTTCCCTGTTATCCACTCCTGGAATGAACACTGCTGACAGTGCTCTTACGCGATTCTCCGCCCAGCGAAGAATTCTGGTGGCTTCCGCCATCGCCACCCTGCTCCTTGTGCCGCCTTGGCGGTTTACATGAGCCACTGCGGTGATGTTGTCTGACTGAATCAGCACCGATTGGTCACGAAGCAGGGTCTCCGCTTGACTTAGGGCGTTGTATATGGCCCTTAGTTCCAGAATATTGATGTGAAGGCAAGTCTCCTGACTTGACCACAGAATTTGGAAAGTTCTTCCCTGCGTGACTGCCCCCCACCCTCGGAGGCTTGCATCCGTGGTCACCAGGACCCAGTCCTGAATGCCGAATCTGCGTCCGTCGAGAAGGTGAGCACTCTGCAGCCACCACAGAAGAGACACCCTGGCCCTGGGGGATAGGGTGATCAGCCGATGCATCTGTAGATGTGATCCGGACCACTTGTCCAACAGATCCCATTGAAAGGTCCTCGCATGGACCCTGCCGAAGGGAATGGCCTCGTACGATGCCACCATCTTTCCCAGGACTCGCGTGCAGTGATGCACCGACACCTGTCTTGGTTTTAAGAGGTCTCTGACCAGTGTCATGAGTTCCTGTGCCTTCTCCGTCGGGAGAAAAACCTTCTTCTGGTCTGTGTCCAGAATCATGCCCAGGAAGGGCAGACACATCGTAGGAATCAGCTGCAACTTTGGAATATTTAGAATCCAGCCGTGCTGCTGTAACACTTCCCGAGAGTGTGCTACACTGATCAGCAACTGCTCCCTGGACCTCGCCTTTATGAGGAGATCGTCCAAGTATGGGATAATTGTGACCCCCTGCTTTCGCAGAAGCACCATCATTTCCGCCATCACCTTGGTAAATATTCTTGGTGCCAGGGAGAGACCAAACGGCAACGTCTGGAATTGGTAATGACAATCCTGTACCACAAATCTGAGGTACGCCTGATGAGGTGGATAAATGGGGACATGAAAGGTAAGCATCCTTTATGTCCAGAGACACCATAAAATCCCCCCCTTCCAGGCTTGCGATGACCGCTCTGAGCGATTCCATCTTGAACTTGAACCTTTTCAGGTATATGTTCAGGGATTTTAAATTCAATATGGGTCTGACCGAACCATCCGGTTTCGGTACCACAAACATGGTCGAATAATAACCCTTTCCTTGTTGAAGGAGGGGAACCTTGACCACCACCTGCTGAAGATACAATTTGTGAATTGCAGCTAACACTATTTCCCTCTCTAAGGGGGAAGCTGGCAGGGCCGATTTGAGGTATCGGTGAGGGGGCATCTCCTCGAATTCCAGCTTGTATCCCTGAGACACAATCTCTATAGCCCACGGATCCACCTGGGAGTGAACCCACTTGTGGCTGAAATTTCGGAGACGCGCCCCCACCGGGCCTGGCTCCGCCTGTGGAGCCCCAGCGTCATGCGGTGGATTTAGTGGAAGCCGGGGAGGACTTCTGTTCCTGGGAACTAGCTGTATTGTGCAGCTTCTTTCCTCTACCCCTGCCTCTGGCCAGAAAGGACGCACCTCAGACTTTCTTGCCTTTTTGTGATCGAAAGGACTGCATTTGGTAATACGGTGCTTTCTTAGGCTTTGAGGGAACATATGGCAAAAAATTTGACTTTCCAGCCGTAGCTGTGGAGACCAGGTCCGAGAGACCGTCCCCAAACAATTCCTCACCCTTGTAAGGTAAAACCTCCATGTGCCTTTTTGAGTCTGCATCACCTGTCCATTGCCGAGTCCACAGGACCCTTCTGGCAGAAATAGACATTGTATTTATTCTAGAGCCCAGTAGGCTAATGTCTCTTTGAGCATCTCTCATATATAGGACAGCGTCTTTTATATGCCCCAGGGTCATTAATATAGTATCCTTATCCAAGGTATAAGCTCCTCAGATAAGGTATCTGTCCATGCTGCTACCGCACTACACATCCAGGCCGACGCAATCGCCGGCCTTAGTAAGGTACCTGAATGTGTATAAATAGACTTCAGGATACCCTCCTGCTTTCTATCCGCAGCATCTTTTAGGGTGGCCGTATCCTGTGACGGTAGGGCTACCCTCTTGTAGAGCTTTGTCCACCCTAGGGGAGGATTCCCAGCGTAACCTGTCCGTTGGCGGGAAAGGATACGCCATAAGCATCCGTTTGGAAATCTGCAGTTTTCTATCTGGAGATTCCCAAGCCTTTTCACATAACTCATTTAACTCATGTGAAGGGGGAAAGGTCACCTCTTGCCTTTTTTCCCCATACATATAAACCCTCTTGTCAGGGACTGGGGTTTCCTCTGTGATGTGCAACACATCTTTCATTGCTATAATCATGTAACGGATGGCTTTAGCCATTTTCGGCTGCAACTGTGCATCATCGCCATCGACACTGGAGTCAGAATCCGTGTCGATATCTGTGTCAACAATTTGGGATAGTGGGCGCTTCTGAGACCCTGACGGCCTCTGCGACATAGGATCAGGCATGGGCTGAGACCCCGTCTGTCCCAAAGCTTCAGCTTTATCCAACCTTTTATGCAAGGAAGTAACATTATCATTTAAAACCTTCCACATATCCATCCAATCGGGTGTCGGCGCCGTCAGCGGCGACCCCACATTAATTTGTTCCCGCTCTGTTTCCACATAGCCTTCCTCGTCAAACATGCCGACACAAACGTACCGACACACCACACACACAGGGGATGCTCTATTTGAAGACAGTTCCCCCACAAGGCCCTTTGGAGAGACAGAGAGAGAGTATGCCAGCACACACCCCAGCGCTATATGTCCCAGGAATCACACAGTAACTTAGTGTTAACCCAGTAGCTGCTGTATATACTGTTTTTGCGCCAAATTTATATGCCCCCCCTCTCTTTTTACCCTCTTCTACCGTGATTCTGCAGGGGAGAGCCTGGGGAGCTTCCTCTCAGCGGAGCTGTGGAGAGAAAATGGCGCTGGTGAGTGCTGAGGAAGAAGCCCCGCCCCCTCAGTGGCGGGCTTCTGTTCCGCGTTTTAGTGTAAAAATATGGCGGTGGCCCATGCATATATACAGTGCCCAACTGTATATATGCCCCTTTTGCCAAGAGGTCTCTAATTGCTGCCCAGGGCGCCCCCCCCCTGCGCCCTGCACCCTACAGTGACCGGAGTATGTGGGTTTAGTGTGGGAGCAATGGCGCACAGCTGCAGTGCTGTGCGCTACCTCATATGAAGACTGGAGTCTTCTACCGCCGATTTCGAAGTCTTCTTGCTTCTGTCACCGGCTTCTGTCTTCCGGCTCTGCGAGGGGGACGGCGGCGCGGCTCCGGGATCGGACGACCAAGGGTGCGATACTGTGTACGATCCATCTGGAGCTAATGGTGTCCAGTAGCCTAAGAAGCAGGACCTATCTTCAGTGAGTAGGGCTGCTTCTCTCCCACGTAGCAGAGAGTCTGTTGCCAGCAGATCTCTCTGAAAATAAAAAAACCTAACAAAATACTTTCTTTTTAGCAAGCTCAGGAGAGCTCACTAAGTAGCACCTAGCTCGTCCGGGCACAGATTCAAACGGAGGTCTGGAGGAGGGACATAGAGGGAGGAGCCAGAGCACACCAGTATCCAAATTCTTTCTTAAAGTGCCCTGTCTCCTGCGGAGCCCGTCTATTCCCCATGGTCCTTACGGAGTCCCCAGCATCCACTAGGACGTTAGAGAAAAAACACAAACCACGCACTGAAAGGGGCCCCATGTTTACACATGGGACCCCTTTCCCTGACTGCAGGGACCCCCTGTGACTCCTGTCAAAGAGGGTCCCTTCAGCCAATCAGGGAGCGCCACGTGGTAGCACTCTCCTGATTGGCTGTGCGCTCCTGAACTGTCAGGCTGCGCACGGCAGAGATACAATGTAGCGCATAGGCGCTCCATTGTATCCAATGGTGGGAACTTTGTGGTCAGCGGTTGAGGTTACTCGCGGTCAACCGCTGACCGCAAAGTTCCCACCATTGGATACAATGGAGCGCTTATGCGCTACATTGTATCTCTGCCGTGCGCAGTCTGACTGACAGCTCAGGAGAGCACAGCCAATCAGGAGAGTGCCACGACGTGGCGCTCCCTGATTGGCTGAAGGGACCCTCTTTGACAGGAGTCACGGGGGGTCCTGGCAGTCGGGGAAAGGGGTCCCATGTGTAAACATGGGGCCCCTTTCAGTGCGTGGTTCGGGTTTTTTTTTTTCCAAAGTACGTGGATTACAAGTAGAAGAAGACCGATCTACACTGGATTGTGCGAGTATAATTTTATTCACAGGTACCCCGTGGATTCTACATGGAGAAGTGGACCTACCCTCGTGTGAACATAGGTAAGTATGTATGTATGTAGGTGTGCATGTATGTAATAAAGTTTTACTATCACGGTGTGTGTGTTCTGTTGGGTATTTTTTTGTAGTAGTACTACAGGTACCAGCGGGCCCATTTTTCCACCGCATGCTGGTACTTGTGGTTCTCCAAGTACCAGCTTGCGGGGGAGGCTTGCTGGGACTTGTAGTACTGCTACAAAAAACAATATATTTTTTTTACACTTGGCTATCAGCCCCCCATCCGCCGCCCTTGGATGGGGGGACAGCCTCAGGCTTCAACCCTGGCCCTAGGGTGGCTGGAGGGGGGGACCCCTTGATTTAAGGGGTCCCCACTCCTCCAGGGTACCCCGGCCAGAGGTGACTAGTTAGTGATTTAATGCCAGGGCCGCAGGGACCTATATAAAAGTGTCCCCCGGCTGTGGCATTATCTCTCTGACTAGTGGAGCCCGGTGCTGGTGTTAAAAATACAGGGGAGCCCTACGCTTTTTGTCCCCCATATTTTTGGCACCAGGACCAGGCGCAGAGCCCGGTGCTGGTTGATCAAATATGGGGGAACCCCTGTCAATTTTTTCCTCATTTTTTCAACCAGGACCGGCTCAGAGAGCCCGAGGCTGGTTTTGCTTAGGAGGGGGGACTCCACGCATTTTTTTTCTAGATTTTTAACACTAAATTTTTTTTTTTTTTTTAAAGTGCACAATGAAGCACTGCACGGATCTCACAGATCCGGACGAGCTTCATTGTGTTAATGTCGGCAGTGTTTTACTATTCACTCCCGTAAAACACTGGCCGAAATTACGAATGACATCGACATCGGAAAGAACGAAAATGCAGAATACGACAGCTTAGTAAATGTGGCGTAAAAAAAATCAAAAAGTTGCAAATTCACACATTCGATGTCATTCGTGTTTAATCTCCCTCCAAATCGACACAAATACGAATTTTAGTAAATATACCCCCGGAGTATTATGTGTCCTGTTTTATGAACAGAATGGTAAAACATTGAAATAAACACCCAATTCCCCTTGGCCATTCCTACTCTAAATCGAACACTGACCATTTGTCCATTAAATCTGCCACCTTCTAATTCAGAGGTTCCCAAACTCTCTTCTCAAGGCACCTAACAGTAGAGGTTTTAAGAAGAGCCATGCTCAAGCACAGATTATTTCATTAGTACAAATGTGTCCTCATACATCTAGATTCAATACGCCACGCAGCAGGCGATGCCTGTGAGTGAGCTGACAGGTCCCGCGTGACTCCACTAGGGTCAGAAGTATTTGTTTGCCGAAAATGCGCCTAAGTCACAACCCAATGCAACTCGAATACACCAGGAGACTCTGCTGATTAATCTGAAATGCAACACTTGTATATCGGTGTGCGACTGGGTGTATAGTGATCACAGTGGAATGCATACGTTTTACCGGCGGACAAGATCCTGGCCACCAGCAGGGTGAGCGCTAGAAATCCCCTTGCGGCCTTTCATGGACACCCACAGAGGGAGAAAGGCCTATGGTGTCGGTATGTCACTGGCTGTCGGGATCCTGGCATTGGTATTGTGACTGCCAGGATCCTGACAGGCGGTCTTGTGATTGCCTCCCATCACGGTGCTTCAGGTGTGTAATATTGGCGACACGTATGTCAGCTGTGTGATATCAATGTAGTAATCGGCAATATATTATTGTTGGCTGTTGTGTGTACTTTCTACCAATTAGATATTTATTGTGATATACAGTATATCATTATTTCACAACATTTATTTAGTTACTGTAATGGAAGTCTTTGTTATTAGCTGACCTTACATCAGTACTGGCAGACAATGGTCAGATATTTTGTCCACAAAAGGTTGACATGGCAGCTCAGAAACCACACTAACAAAACAACTGCTGCAAATTGTTTATTTCACATATTACATTGATGAATATACCATTAATGAAGATTGTATTAATGCTTCAGTGACTCCCTTCTAGAAATATCTGCACCAGTAGAAGATTCTGGTGCTACGGAAGACTGGCTTCCCCCAAGGACTTCTCCAAATAGAAACCTTCAACATCCAACACCGAAATGAATCAGTCCATTTTATGTTCCTAGGGGGAGATGTACTTTGCCTGGTTACGGGTTAGTGTGGTCAACAAAAGACAAAGGCCCTCATTCCGAGTTGTTCGCTCGCAAGCTGCTTTTAGCAGCATTGCACACGCTAAGCCGCCGCCTACTGGGAGTGAACCTTAGCTTAGCAGAATTGCAAACGAAAGATTCTCAAAATTGCGAATAGAAATTTCTAAGCAGTTTCTGAGTAGCTCGACACTTACTCTGCCACTGCGATCAGTTCAGTCAGTTTTGTTCCTGGTTTGACGTCACAAACACACCCAGCGTTCGCCCAGACACTCCCCCGTTTCTCCAGCCACTCCCGCGTTTTTCCCAGAAACGGCAGCGTTTTTTTACACACTCCCATAAAACAGCCAGTTTCCGCCCAGAAACACCCACTTCCTGTCAATCACACTACGATCACCAGAACGAAGAAAAAACCTCGTAATGCCGTGAGTAAAATACCAAACTTTTTAGCAAATTTACTTGGCGCATGCGCAGTTTGCGGAAAATCGCTGCGATGCGATGAAAAATAACGAGCGAACAACTCGGAATGAGGGCCAAAGATTCCTTGTATCCATAAGAACCATACTGGGACATGGCTAAGCCTGTCTGATACTTGTGCACAGTGGCGCCAGTCATATTGTGGGTTGAATGAATTAGCAGTATATGAGTGAACATCGATTCACTAGGGACTAGTGACATCACCGAGGCACAAAATGAACTTTTAGGATAAACGTTGGTTCAACCCTCAAAATCTCTGCATGTACTGTACATAAGCAACAGATACAGTAATATGGTGACCAGCAGATGGGGAATGGGTGCATGTATATTCTCGCTGGTCTTAATCAGTTTTGCCCATACTGCTCTGGAACATGTAACAAGTGCAGAGTATACTGTTCCTATCTGTTCAGAGTAAAGAAGGGCCCAATAAGACTTTAACCTATGTAAAGCTAATATGGTTTCCTTATTCATCTTTAATCTGCAGAAGGGAACCTAGACTGACTGTGTTACAGCCAAGAAAGAACAGGTTCTGTTGCATGTGTTCTCTCTTCCAGAATGCTAGCCAGGGCCCGGAACCTGTCCCAGGACTAACTGGTAATGCATCTGCATATATTTCCAAGAGCCGAATAATCAGATTACAAATCTCATTTTAAAAAAATAGTTGAAGTTTTCCCATTCGCCAAAACCCCTTTAATACAGTAGGTGCATTAGTGAAGATGCTCGATACAGGATTATAAAAATACAAAACGTTCCAAAAATAGATCTGATCCAAAATGTTCCTTTTAAATATTTAAATACAAAAGGCTACAAAGTTTCCAGTCCTGTTATGTAAAGCAAGAGTATTATGTTGTGACTGCGATACCCTTTTTCAATACATATCTAGTTATATATGGGTATAAAAAATAAAAAGAATAACATTCGCTAGTTCTATTACAAAATATGTCTGTTTGGTCTCCATAATTGTGGGGGGTTTTGGAAGCTATATCCCAGACTGTGCAGTGGGAAAGATGAATTATTTACAAATAAATTATCTATTGATAGTAATGGATTATTAACCATGCAATGTACCTATAAGAACCCTACATACTAGACATGTCCATATCCTTGTAATATAAATTGCTCTCCGCACAGTTTATACTCTGGCTTTCTTGTGAGGTAGATCTGTAAGGCTAAACTTGGGTATATCGGCCGTCGGTGTGAATGGGATTCTCTTGGTAGCCACCTTTTTCCCAATCGTCTCAACCTGAAAAAATTAAAAACAGATTGAGATTACGCATTGCTATACAAATAACTAAACGGGCACTACAGTTTATCATGTGCAATACTTTCACTCAGCCAGTAGATGGCGATCTTTAAGCTTATTATAGCAAAGCTGATATAAAATGAGTAAGTAATGGGATTAATAGCATTTCTGTATCTTATGTTCCATATCATGGGCTCCAATGTCTATCACTTTTCTCAATCATACTAGCTCCTAGTACGTCTTTTCCCTTATGTTAAACTACTGATGAACCCAAAATAAATGAAGTTCTAATTGGTGCCAGCAGCTATTTTCACTGAATTGAGACATAAAAGGAATAATTAAGCAATGGTGATGTCCTGGGTTTTCATGTTCTAGTCATAGAAGCACTAGCATATACATCAGACATAACTGATAGTAGAATCCACATTTCCAAGTGGTTATTAATGAATGAATCAATCATTGTACTTGCATTTACAGCACAGATCACTATATGATTAGGAGTGCTGATAGTAAATGTTACAATAGTTATAAGCCTGGAAAAAGTATCACAAATATCAGGATTTCAGTCTTTTATAACTATGGGGCAGATGTATGAAGCCTGGAGAAGGCATAAGGAAGTGATAAGTGCAAGTTGATAAAGCACCAGCCAATCAGCTCCTAACAGTCAGCTTACATATTAAAGCTGATTGGCTGGCGTGTTATCACCTTGCACTTATCACTGCTTTATCACTTCTCCAGGCTTAATACATCTGCCCCTCAGTGCTATGGGCCTAATTCAGACCTGATCATAGATGTGCTAAATCTAGCACATCTACGATCAGTTTCAGAGACAGGCGGGGGGACGCCTAGCACAGGGCTAGTCTGCCCCGCATGTCTGGCTCAAACCCCCCCCTCCCCCCGCATAGGTACAAAAGCATCGCACGGCAGCGATGCTTTTGTACCTGAGGAGTAGCTTCCTACCAGCGCAGCTCATGCACGCTAGCAGGAAGCTACTCGTCGCTTCCTGGGTCGCAGCGGCTGCGTGTGTCATGCAGCCGCTGTGGCCAGCCCCCTGCACGGTCCAGGCACGCCTGTGTTGCCTGGATTGCGCCCCCAAAACGGTGGCCAAACGGCAGCCGCCCACCCAGCGACCTCCTCTGCCTGTCAATCAGGCAGAGATACGCAGTTCAGACCTTATCGCCCGCTGTGCGAAAACGCACAGCAGCAATCAGTCTGAATTAGGCCCTATGTCCTTTGAGGCCCTAAACATAAGCAGGGCAGAGCAGAGAGGCATAAAGCAGTACTGCAAATATCGTACACGGTCAGCTGGTAATGCAGACTCCTGCACAGATTACCAACTGGAGAGGATGCAAATAAATCCGGCAATTATCTGGGAAGAAGCCAAATACAACAGTTTCAAATGTGTTTGTACTCAACATTATAAAAAAAAATAATAATAATTGTTTAGCTTGGATTGTGTAAGCGTTGATGCAATCTTATATTAAGAGTCTGGTCTCCGTCAGTAGGAGTCTCTCTATGTCTGGCTGGGCTCAGTAGGAGTCATGCTGAAAAAAAGCAGAGTTTAACCTATTCCCCTTGGTCAGTAATGTCCAAATTGCAGATTGACTGTACAGTTACACCCATATAACAGCCTGACTCCCCCACAGGACGGATTCATCATCTTCTGCTGTAACTACGTTTTATTTTGTAATGTTTCACACCCGGAAAACATGAGCTTGGAGCAATTTTCAGCTTATGATCCTTATGAAGTACAAACAAAAAAAAAAAAGAGGAAAAATGTTCAGACGCTTGAAAATTACACCAAAATTAAGGCAGCTGTCCAAGGATGTTGCAATCCCCATATATGAAACTAAGGAACAGACCCCAATAAATAAGATGGCACTGTAATAGTCTTGTACAAGTACAAAATAAAGATTTAAATAATCAAAAAAACTAGGGGCCTACAATTGTTGTCTACAATTGTGCCCCAAATCGCAGGCGTAAGTTGTGTTGACTGGAATGCGTGCAGGTCGTCACGGTAGCATTTGTGCCAATACACATTAGGCATACATCACATAAACCCATGCCTTTAACTTTATTTTGCTTGCAAAATAGTCATTCGCCATTAGGGCTCAATAGAACTTCTGGAATACATCAGATACAACTCTCAAGACCGAGACCAATTCATTTGGACCAGGGCTGGCCAAACCGGTCCTCGAGATCTACCAACAGTTCATGTTTTCCAGGCCTCCTGGAGATCTGTGGAATTGTCAGTTAGGAATGAATGCAGCACATCTTACCTAATAATGACTACACCTGTGCACCAGCTAGGTGGTCTGGAACATGTGAACTGTTGGTAGATCTCGAGGACTAGTTTGGCCAGCCATGATTTGGACCATTATTCTGAAAAACTCTTTTTACTTTAATCAAGGATGGATTTTTTATCCAGATTTTTTTTTATCTTCGTAACAAAATAGTGCATGAGAAGGTCTGGTGTGGCTCTGGTATGTGGGTTTAGTTCCAGGCTCAGATATTCCCTAGGAAAGCTTCAGACCAGAGGAAAACAGGATACAGAAATAGAGAAGCCTTTGTTTCCTGTCATTTGTTGCGTGGCATCTGATTGTGCCAAAATACTACATTACACTTGTTGCAGTGCCTCATCTGAAGTCAAGGTGGATCAGATGATGCACTTTTAGATGTTTCACTTACCACTGTGCAGTTTATCCTATCACTAGGTTGCAAAATGATGGCCTTATATAATTGATGGATGTTGCAGGTATGATCTGATCTGATGTCCTACAATGAACCTACTGATTATATAGAATATCACTTGTGCATTAAATTGTGAAGAATGGAACCATGTAGTTGTATAGATGTACCTGGAACCCAATGTTCTGTAGCTCCCCATGGAGGTCGTCTAGAACTCTCCTCCCATCGAATATAAATGCTGGCTTTAGCATCTTGGCGTGGATACGATTGAAATCCAGCTCCTGCCAAGAGGAACATAAAGTCTCCATTAGATGACATCTCACAAAAAGGTTGTCGGTGTTCACAAAACGGATATGCAACAGCAAGCCCAGACGCACACCCTAGTCACAGCGCTATGTGTGGATGGACCCTGCTCACCTTAAACATGTCCCACTCCGTGCAGATAACCATAGCATGAGCGCTCTCACAGGCTTCGTACGGGTCTGTGGATATGTGCACCAACTTATCCACTAAACAGAAGAAACAAAATGTATATTAGCCATGGTCACTATAGGAGTGTCACATTCTAACTTTCCTCTTGTAATTACCCACTATATGCGCAGTCACCCATTGTGCCAGGTTCCGACAAAACCGCAAGCTTAATAAAATCTGCCCCATGGGCAGGGGTGTTTTAAGAGAGGAGGAGGCCCGTGTTCAGCCTCCTCCGTTCGGGCCCCCTACTCTCTGCCGGCAGCACTGAGAGTCTGACTACTGCGCATGCACAGATCTCCGTGAAAATGGCAGCTGAGCCATTTTCACTGTTTTAACAGCGCTGCGGATGTCGGCGCTGGACTCTGAAGGGGTGAGTATTTTAAAAATGTGTACGGTGGGGGCCCCTTCTGGACTCAGGGACCCGTGTGCACCGCACACACTGCACCTATTATAGAAACGCCAGTGCCCATGGGGTTATGAGCCTCAGAGCAGAAGACCAAGTACAATACAGTACAATTATGAGGTTAGGGAGAATAAGGGGGAGATTCAGATCTTCAAAAGAAGACAAGTAGAGGTGCTGACTACAGCAACCAATGAGAACTGCAGTCAAAAGAGAATACCATTTGAATCCACTGGCGCTCATGAAAGATAGACAGAATAAACAATCATAGTGTATTATGTATGTAAATAAGTGGTTACAAAATGGGAAATCTTTAGGTGGGTCTTGTACCTAAATTATATGTCTACCGTTTTAAGAGTAGACAAACACGTTTTCATAGGAGCTGGAATCGCACCAGTCTGGATTCTGTCCCCTTATAATCCTCTCCTCGGTGATGGACCCGAAAAAAGAGAAGGATAGAAACCTCCAATAGTGGTGAAAGCCCATCTTACATTATTAGGGACAGTTGCCACCATGATAGGTGGTTAGAGTCCATACCATCTGGACAGTTTAGAAGATTTAGAAAATCCAGACTGGTGCGATTCCAGCTCCTATGAAAACGTGTTTGTCTACTCTTAAAACGGTAGACATATAATTTAGGTACAAGACCCACCTAAAGATTTCCCATTTTTCCATCACTTATTTACATACATAATACACTATGATTGTTTATTCTGTTTATCTTTCATGAGCGCCAGTGGATTCAAATGGTATTCTCTTTTGAGTGCATCGATTTATGAAGTGTTGGTGACACTTTCTTTCCCATTTTGAAACCAGGAGGCAGCTATTATTTGGCGCACAGTATTTTATCAACTTTTTATTTTTGTGTTAACCAATGAGAACTAGCTATCATAGGGCAGTGGTTCTCAACACTGGTCCACAGGACCCCAAGCAGATCACCTGTGTATCTGTGATAGTTGGTCATACACCTGTGCCTGGCAACATACTGTATTAGTATAGTATTTTTCAACCCTGGTCCTCAGGACCCCTAACAGGTCACTTTTCCAGGTCACCCAGGTGTGTGACTGGGTGTGTATTGCGTGACGGCGGTCAGCATACAGACACCAGCATGCTGTTGCCACGAGTTCTATTCCCACTCTATGGGTGCCGTGGACACCCACGAGTGGGAATAGTCCCTGTTGGTCGGCATTGTGAGGGTGCGGGATGTAGGGGAAGGTAATGTGACCAGCAGTCTCCTGCCCGCCAGTCACATGACTACATCCCGTGTGACCAACTGTCACAATTTAAATATGAAAACATTAAACAATTTCAGGTCCTGAGGACAGAGCTCGACAACCACTGTTACAGAGTACTAGGTAAATAACAGCTTCTGATTGGTTGCTTTGGCAACACCGGTCCTCTTCAGAAGGTCTGATAAACTTCCACTAAGGGATCATTAGCTGCAATGTTCTCAGGGTACTGCTGGATTTGCAGATCTGTGTTTCCAGCCCCCATAAGGCTGCATACAGAAATCCATAAATCTGGGGAGCGATGGGATGAGCTTCACTGCAGCCATTTTTACCCGGTGTACAGCAGTCATTGCAACAACCAGAAGTTAATATGGGAGGTAGTAAATTAGCTGACCCGTCAAAATGTCGACACAGAGAATTTGGACAGTGTAAATGTTGTCTGTCGACACAACATACCAAATCTGTTAATATACTCTGTATGCATTGAGTGTCTTGGTGGTTTCTGTATCTATGCACCTACCCCTGTCATCAGCAGCCACTCCAGGATGGGACAAGTCTATGATTATTTGTTCTCTTGGGACTTTGGGGTCGAAGATGTGAAGCTTGGCGCCTTCATCCATGAGGTATTTACTAATATAGATACTGGAGGACTCTCTGGAAGCAAAACGGATCCGCAAGTTAAAGCTAAACAGGTTATTGTCAATATCAAACTCAATTTAAAAACAATAATAATTTTAAAAACAGTTACAAGAATGAGGTCATGTGGCAGATGTGGAGGGAGCACCATGCTGTGCGGTGTATCTTGCATACAATGCTCTGCGCATGTCCAGGAAACAGACTCGCACATATGCACCTAGGTAGACTTTGGCGATAGTGTGAGAGATGCATCAAACCTTCTAAAGAGTGGACAAGTCTATTACCGCGTGTCTCCGGTGTCTTTCTTGAATGCAAATCCCAGGACAGCAATTTTTTTGTCAGCCACCGTATTGAAAAGACAATCAATGATCCTGGAGGTAAAGCGTCTTCTCTGGTACTCATTCATGTCTATAACCTGGAATGGGAGAACAAGGACTGGTTGAAATGTGCGCTGTTCAAATGAGAATGGCCAGATGTGCACACACAAGGCAAAAAAAAAAAAAAAAAGAAAACAAACTTCCCAAAAAACATTATAGGTAGTGTAATAGCTCAAGCACAACAGCGAGGCACACGCAGGGCATTCCGTACCTGTTGCCAGTATGTTGCTACTTCATGTAGGTTTAAAACTTCACACAAATAAACCAGATTTAATACATCTTTCTGGAAGCAGCTCCCACCAAAACCTGGAACAAAGTAAAAAGCAATTACATATAATCTCATTATTTTTATACACCCTGTATATTCTAGCTCTCTAGATAAAGCCTCCTATGAGACAGAGTCTATTGGACACCACATATACTTCTTTCATCCCTTGGCTCGTAATTACAGGGAGTCTTGCAGAGAAAATCTTGGTTATCCGTTGACCTTGGAATATTTCTAACCATCTGCAGGCAGCAGTGTTACCACATTCAGCTTCACTAGCATAGGGAGTCATTCAGAGTTGATCGTAGCTGTGACATGCAGGGGGACGCACAGCACGGGGCTAATCCGCCCCACATGTCAGTCCAGCCCCCCCCCGCACAAATCCAAAAGCATCACACAGCGGCGATGCTTTTGTATTTCTGTAATAACTCCCGGCCAGCGCAGCCCCTGCGGCCTGCCCCCCCCCCCCCAAACGGTCCGACCACGCCTGCGTTGGCCGGACCGCTCCTCCTAAACGGCGGCCGTCCAGCCCCCTCCCGCCCAGCGACTGCCTCTGTCTCAGAGGCAATCGCTAGGCAACGACTGCCATGTGTCGGCGCATGCGCAGTTCCGACCCGATTGCTGTGCTGCGACAAACTGCAGCGAGCGATCGGGTCGGAATGACCCCCATAATCACTATCTCAACAGATCTGTCTGAGAAACTACAATTATTTAGATCTTATAGTCACAGTTGTCCTTAATATTGAGTTCTAGCGGTGTAGACGTTTGGAGACATTTTTATGCCTAATTAAAAACCTTTCTCTATCGTCCTAGTGGATGCTGGGGTTCCTGAAAGGACCATGGGGATAGCGGCTCCGCAGGAGACAGGGCACAAAAGTAAAGCTTTCCGATCAGGTGGTGTGCACTGGCTCCTCCCCCCATGACCCCCCTCCAAGCCAGTTAGATTTTTGTGCCCGGCCGAGAAGGGTGCAATCTAGGTGGCTCTCCTAAAGAGCTGCTTAGAAAAGTTTAGCTTAGGTTTTTTTATTTTACAGTGAGTCCTGCTGGCAACAGGATCACTGCAACGAGGGACTTAGGGGAGAAGAAGTGAACTCACCTGCGTGCAGGATGGATTGGCTTCTTGGCTACTGGACATCAGCTCCAGAGGGACGATCACAGGTACAGCCTGGATGGTCACCGGAGCCTTGCCGCCGGCCCCCTTGCAGATGCTGAAGTAAGAAGAGGTCCAGAATCGGCGGCAGAAGACTCCTCAGTCTTCTAAAGGTAGCGCACAGCACTGCAGCTGTGCGCCATTTTCCTCTCAGCACACTTCACACGGCAGTCACTGAGGGTGCAGGGCGCTGGGAGGGGGGCGCCCTGGGAGGCAAAATGAATACCTATTTTGGCTAAAAATACCTCACATATAGCCTCCGGAGGCTATATGGAGATATTTAACCCCTGCCAGAATCCGTTAAGAGCGGGAGACGAGGCCGCCGAAAAAGGGGCGGGGCCTATCTCCTCAGCACACAGCGCCATTTTCCCTCACAGAAAGGCTGGAGGGAAGGCTCCCAGGCTCTCCCCTGCACTGCACTACAGAAACAGGGTTAAAACAGAGAGGGGGGGCACTAATTTGGCGTTAGAAATATAAAAAAGATGCTATAAGGGAAAACACTTATATAAGGTTGTCCCTATATAATTATAGCGTTTTTGGTGTGTGCTGGTAAACTCTCCCTCTGTCTCTCCAAAGGGCTAGTGGGTCCTGTCCTCTATCAGAGCATTCCCTGTGTGTGTGCTGTGTGTCGGTACGTGTGTGTCGACATGTATGAGGACGATGTTGGTGAGGAGGCGGAGCAATTGCCTGTAATGGTGATGTCACTCTCTAGGGAGTCGACACCGGAATGGATGGCTTATTTAGGGAATTACGTGATAATGTCAACACGCTGCAAGGTCGGTTGACGACATGAGACGGCCGACAAACAATTAGTACCGGTCCAGACGTCTCAAAAACACCGTCAGGGGTTTTAAAACGCCCGTTTACTTTAGTCGGTCGACACAGACACAGACAGGGACACTGAATCCAGTGTCGACGGTGAATAAACAAACGTATTCCTTATTAGGGCCACACGTTAAAGGCAATGAAGGAGGTGTTTCATATTTCTGATACTACAAGTACCACAAAAGAGGGTATTATGTGGGATGTGAAAAAACTACAGTAGTTTTTCCTGAATCAGATAAATTAAATAAAGTGTGTGATGATGCGTGGGTTCCCCCCGATAGAAAATTATGGGCGGTATACCCTTTCCCGCCAGAAGTTAGGGCGCGTTGGGAAACACCCCTTAGGGTGGATAAGGCGCTCACACGCTTATCAAAACAAGTGGCGGTACCGTCTATAGATAGGGCCGTCCTCAAGGACCAGCTGACAGGAGGCTGGAAAATATCATAAAAAGTATATACACACATACTGGTGTTATACTGCGACCAGCGATCGCCTCAGCCTGGATGTGCAGAGCTGAGGTGGCTTGGTCGGATTCCCTGACTAAAAATATTGATACCCTTGACAGGGACAGTATTTTATTGACTATAGAGCATTTAAAGGATGCATTTCTATATATGCGAGATGCACAGAGGGATATTTGCACTCTGGCATCAAGAGTAAATGCGATGTCCATATCTGCCAGAAGATGTTATGGACACGACAGTGGTCAGGTGATGCAGATTCCAAACGGCACAAAGGTGTATTGCCGTATAAAGGAAGAGGAGTTATTTGGGGTCGGTCCATCGGACCTGGTGGCCACGGCAACTGCTGGAAAATCCGCCGTTTTTACCCTAAGTCACATCTCTGCAGAAAAAGACACCGTCTTTTCAGCCTCAGTCCTTTCGTCCCTATAAGATCATATCTGCCCAGGGATAGAGGAAAGGGAAGAAGACTGCAGCAGGCAGCCCATTCCCAGGAACAGAAGCGTTCCACCGCTTCTGACAAGTTCTCAGCATGGCGCTGAGACCGTACAGGACCCCTGGATCCTACAAGTAGTATCCCAGGGGTACAGATTGGAATGTCGAGACGTTTCCCCTTCGCAGGCTCCTGAAGTCTGCTTTACCAAGGTCTCCCTCCGACAAGGAGGCAGTATGGGAAAAAATTCACAAGCTGTATTCCCAGCAGGTGATAATTAAATTACCCTTTCTACTACAAGAAAAGGGGTATTATTCCACACTATATTGTGGTACTGAAGCCAGAAGGCTAGGTGAGACTTATTCTAAAAATTTTTTTTAACACTTACAAAGGTTCAAATCAAGATGGAGTCACTCAGATCAGTGATAACGAACCAGGAAGAAGGGGACTATATAGTGTCCTGGGACATCAGGGATGCTTACCTCTATGTCCCAAATTTGCCCTTCTCACTAAGGGTACCTCAGGTTCGTGGTGCAGAACTGTCACTATCAGTTTCAGACGCTGCCGTTTGGATTGTCCACGGCACCCCGGGTCTTTACCAAGGTAATGGCCGAAATGATGATTCTTCTTCGAAGAAAAGGCGTCTTAATTATCCCTTACTTGGACGATCTCCTGATAAGGGCATAGTCCAGGGAACAGTTGGAGGTCGGAGTAGCACTATCTCGGATACTGCTACAACAGCACGGGTGGATTCTAAATATTCCAAAATCGCAGCTGATCCCGACGACACGTCTGCTGTGCCTAGGGATGATTCTGGACACAGTCCAGAAAAAGGTGTTTCTCCCGGAAGAGAAAGCCAGGGAGTTATCGAGCTAGTCAGGAACCTCCTAAAAACAGTGCATCATTGCACAAGGGTCCTGGTAAAAATGGTGGCTTCCTACGAAGCAATTCCATTCGGCAGATTTCACGCAAGAACTTTTCAGTGGGATCTGCTGGACAAATGGTCCGGATCGCATCTTCAGATGCATCAGCGGATAACCCTATATCCAAGGACAAGGGTGTCTCTCCTGTGGTGGTTATAGAGTGCTCATCTTCTAGAGGGCCGCAGATTCGGCATTCAGGATTGGATGCTGGTGACCACGGAGCCCAGCCCGAGAGGCTGGGGAGCAGTCACACAAGGAAAAAATTTCCAGGGAGTGTGATCAAGTCTGGAGACTTTTCTCCACATAAATATACTGGAGCTAAGGGTAAATTTAGAATGCTCTAAGCTTAGCAAGACCTCTGCTTCAAGGTCAGCCGGTATTGATCCAGTGGGAAAAACATCACGGCAGTCGCCCACGTAAACAGACAGGGCGACACAAGAAGCAGGAGGGCAATGGCAAAAACTGCAAGGACTTTTCGCTGGGCGGAAAATCATGTGATAGCACTGTCAGCAGTGTTTCATCCCGGGAATGGAAACTGGGAAGCAGACTTCCTCAGCAGGCACGACCTCCACCCGGGAGAGTGGAAACTTCATCGGGAAGTTTTTTCCACATGATTGTAAACCGTTGGGAAATACCAAAGGTGGACATGATGGCGTCCCGTCTGAACAAAAAACGGGACAGGTATTGCGCCAGGTCAAGAGACCCTCAGGCAATAGCTGTGGACGTTCTGGTAACACCGTGGGTGTACCAGTCGGTGTATGTGTTCCCTCCTCTGCTTCTCATACCTAAGGTGCTGAGAATTATAAGACGTAGAGGAGTAAGAACTATACTCATGGCTCCGGATTGGCCAAGAAGGACTTGGTACCCGGAACTTCAAGAGATGCTTACAGAGGTCTTATGGACTCTGCCGCTAAGAAGGGACTTGCTTCAGCAAGTACCATGTCTGTTCCAAGACTTACCGCAGCTGCGTTTTGTCGGCATGGCGGTGGAAAGCCGGATCCTAAGGGAAAAAGGCATTCCGGAAGAGGTCATTCCTACCCTGGTCAAAGCCAGAAAGGAGGTGACCGCACAACATTATCACCACATGTGGCGAAAATATGTTGCGTGGTGTGAGGCCAGGAAGGCCCCACAAAGAAATTTCAACTCGGTCGTTTCCTGCATTTCCTGCAAACAGGAGTGTCTATGGGCCTCAAATTGGGGTCCATTAAGGTTCAAATTTCGGCCCTGTCGATTTTCTTCCAGAAAGAATTGGCTTCAGTTCCTGAAGTCCAGAAGTTTGTCAAGGGAGTATTGCATATACAACCCCCTTTTGTGCCTCCAGTGGCACTGTGGGATCTCAACGTAGTTCTGGGATTCCTCAAATCACATTGGTTTAAAACCAGTCAAATCTGTGGATTTGAAGCATCTCACATGAAAAGTGACCATGCTCTTGGCCCTGGCGAGTGTCAAATTGGTGGTTTTTTCTCAAAAAAGCCCATATCTGTTTGTCCATTCGGACAGGGCAGAGCTGCGGACTCGTCCCCAGTTCTCTCCCTAAGGTGGTGTCAGTGTTTCACCTGAACCAGCTTATTGTGGTGCCTTGCACCTACTAGGGACTTGGAGGACTCCAAGTTGCTAGATGTTGTCAGGGCCCTGAAAATATGTTCCAGGACGGCTGGAGTCAGGAAAACTGACTTGCTGTTATCCTGTATGCACCCAACAAACTGGGTGCTCTTGCTTCTAAGCAGACTATTGCTAGTTGGATGTGTAATACAATTCAGCTTGCACATTCCGTGGCAGGCATGCCACAGCCAAAATATGTAAATGCCCATTCCACAAGGAAGGTGGGCTCATCTTGGGCGGCTGCCCGAGGGGTCTCGGCTTTACAACTTTGCCGAGCAGCTACTTGGTCAGGGGCAAACACGTTTGCTAAATTCTACAAATTTGATACCCTGGCTAAGGAGGACCTGGAGTTCTCTCATTCGGTGCTGCAGAGTCATCCGCACTCTCCCGCCCGTTTGGGAGCTTTGGTATAATCCCCATGGTCCTTTCAGGAACCCCAGCATCCACTAGGACGATAGAGAAAATAAGAATTTACTTACCGATAATTCTATTTCTCGGAGTCCGTAGTGGATGCTGGGCGCCCATCCCAAGTGCGGATTATCTGCAATACTTGTACATAGTTACAAAAATCGGGTTATTATTGTTGTGAGCCATCTTTTCAGAGGCTCCGCTGTTATCATACTGTTAACTGGGTTTAGATCACAAGTTGTACGGTGTGATTGGTGTGGCTGGTATGAGTATTACCCGGGATTCAAAATTCCTCCCTTATTGTGTACGCTCGTCCGGGCACAGTACCTGGCTGGCTTGGAGGGGGGTCATGGGGGGAGGAGCCAGTGCACACCACCTGATCGGAAAGCTTTACTTTTGTGCCCTGTCTCCTGCGGAGCCGCTATCCCCATGGTCCTTTCAGGAACCCCAGCATCCACTACGGACTCCGAGAAATAGAATTATCGGTAAGTAAATTCTTATTTTTACTCCACCACCTATTGCACAATGTGCTGCCCATAAGCTTTTCCCCTATCAGTTTTGGGTCGCTATTCACAACACCAACAGACAATGGGCCTAATTCAGACCCGATCGCTAGGCTGGGTTTTTTGTACAGCTGGCGATCAGGTCTAAACTGCGCATGCATATGCAACGAAATGTGCAGGCGCGTCGCATGAGTACAAAGTGCATCACCGCTCAGCATGGCCGTTTGCAAGGAGATTGACAGGAAGAAGCCATTTGTGGGTGTCAACTGACCATTTTTTGGGAGCGGCTGGAAAAACGCAGGCGTGTCCATCCATTTGCAGGGAGGGTTCCTAATGTTTATAGAAACAAAAATTGGTCCTTCCAAAGAGATGGGGAACCAAGGAGAAAAAGCCTCTTTGTGGGTGCACTCTTTCAAAAACAATTTATACGTTTATTTGTAAATATTTATTGTTTAAAAAAATATAAATTTTATTATGACAATTAAAAATAATGTGTATAGAATAAGGGAAAAAAATTTACCTATTGGTATACCCTAAAAATTAAACAAATAAAGTACAAGGTGATTATGTGTCATTTATTGGACTCCTCCAAAGTAATAATTATCTCAAAAGATTCTTTATGATAGTTTGTAGCATCCCCTGTGAACAGTAGTGTGTTTTAGAGTAAAGGAATTGATTCCAAAGCTCTTGACACTGGATGCAATTTAATAAAATCTGTAGTGGAGGAGGATTAATTAATTGATTATCTGCTAGGCGAAAATCTATATGCTAATAATCATAGTAGGCAAAGAAGTTTACATAACAACAATTCTGTTTGTTACCGACTGTATAGAATATTACACACTGATGTGTGGATGTTTACTTAATAAATATCAGAAACCACACATCCTGCAATAGATAGCCGTAACTGTTAATCATTATACAAATGCTGCATTAATATCCAAATATCTTGCAAGTGCATGCAGCAAATGAAAGATGTTTCATAATGATAAAAAGTTGTTACTTAATAAAAAACAGAAATGACACATCCTGCAATTGGAAACTGTAACTTGTGATACCTAAATAAGACACTCTATTTGTATCAATAAATCTTACTGATGTATAAAGCAGGATTCTGTCTGCTGTGTCAGTTTAGGACAAGTGGTGGTTTTCACTGCAAGGAGAGGTAATTGAGGTAATAAGGTAAATCTTGGAGAGTACCCGTGCCGTGATTCCACTCACTTCTGCTGCCTTCCCATATGTGAACAATGGTCACAGTGAATGGGAGGTGAGAGAGTCAGTGGCCGGAACGGGTATGAAGAAAGACAGTGGCGTTACTTGCTTTTGCCGGGATACGGTGAGGGGTTATCCTGATAACAATTGTCATTGCAGGAAAAAGCCCACTCCCGACCCGCAATGAGTGCGCGCCGAAATACCTCAGGTGCGAGAAGTTCTAGTTGTTATAGCCCCCGTGGATGTCCTTGCTTGAGACGCGTGTGGGGGTTTCTGCCTGTGAGTCCGGGTCCGTGATTGTCACACGGGAATCCGGAAAAGACGTCAGGATGACGTCAGAGTATCTGTGAACGAAGCGGACGTACGTTTCACCCTAGCCGGGCTTGGTCACCTTGTGTCCTATTGTGGTTGCTGCCGTGTTTTATGCCGGTTCTATCCAATGAGAATGGGAGCTGCCAAGATTAGTGTTTGAATTGCAGCAGAAGTGTCTAACTGAATTAATCAATTTAATTAATTAATAGCATAATAAGATAAATTTATCAATAATCTTAGAGGAGCTAATCTACTAAACGACGTTTATGGTTTTGTGAGATAATGTAATTGAATTATGATGGAATGAATAAATAAAAATTATATGAATAAATAGATGAATAAATGGAAAAATAAATAGATAATTAGAAAATGAAAAATATTAAATAATAATAGGTAGAATAAAAAATAATAATAATAATAAATAATTAATAAAATGAATATTTAATGACGAACTATTTGTGACTTTTTTAGCAAAAAGGGGAATTTATGATTAGTGATGATTCCTTACAAAAATCGAATAAAAGGAATCATTGCAATATAAAGAAAAATAAGGAAGAAAAGGGGCGGGTTTATTTATTAGAGAAAAAAAAGTTTTTTTCTTTTTCTTTGAATACTGAAGATTGCAATACATTGTTTGCATATGTGGGTGAAGATACCTCTAATACGAGCACATATAATATATAAAGATAAATTAGTAGTGGACATATAATGTAATGTAATGTAAAGATATAAAGTGGATACACTCTTGTACGTATATGTATGTATATAATAGCAGTTGCACATCATGGTATTTGATGCTTAAAGAGAACTAATAAAATTTGTAATATTAAGAATTTATTGGTTATATCCAAGTAATTGTCTGGTAATTAATCCAGATTAATTTAATTAGAATTGATAATAGTTTATAATGATCAATAAGTTGAATATGTGGGATCCACTATCTTGACCGATATTTAGTACTGAAAGTTTTTTTGCTGTTTTGTATGAAGTCTTTAAGTGGTTAAAAAAGCCCCATAATGTATATTTTCATTTAGTCCCCTTGGTGAAAGGGATCCAAGCCTGAAGATCCATTTGCTCTCTTTTTTCAAGAGCTCCTTGTTCAGATCTCCACCTCTCAGGCCCAGGAGTACTTTTTCTAAACCAAAGATTTTTAAATCATCTGAGCAACCATGGTGTACTTTATGGAAGTGTTTTGCCACTGTGGTCAGAGGTCTCAGTTTTTTAATATCGGATTCAACGTTCCTGATTGTCCCTATATGTTCCAGAGCTCGTTGCTTGAGCATTCTTGAAGTCATTCCCACGTAATAAATATGGCAAGGGCAAGTTATGCAATAGATGACATTCTTTGTCTTGCAATTGAAAAAGTCCTCTATGGGTCGAGATATACCATATTTGTCCATGATTGAATCCTTATGCAAAATATGTCTACAAACTTTGCAGTTGCCACATGGGAAACTGCCTCTGATGGTAGCTTCTTTCGGTGGTCTAGCTTCAAAGTGACTTTGAACTAGTCTATCCTTGAGACTTGCAGACCTCCGCCAGCTCATCTGTACTTGTTCTTTCAGTATTTTATCCAAATCAGTATCTGTATGTAACACTGGCCAGTGTTTTTGGATGATACTTTTGATTTCACTCCACTCGGCACAGAAGTTGCCCACAAAACGGATTTCAATATCTTGTGGTTGGTCCTTTGTGTTTTTCTTTTTAAAAATTAGCGAGTCTCTGCTGGTATGTCTGATGTCTCTTAGTGCCTTCTTGATGGACCTGTTGCTGTATCCCCTACTTCGTAGTCTATTGGATAGCTCTAGACTTTTTTCTTGAAACGTTCTCTCATCAGAGCAGTTCCTCTTTAGCCTCAAGAACTCCCCTTTAGGGATATTTTTGACTGTGGGTGGGAAGTGGGAGCTGGAGTGATGAAGTATGGAGTTGGTGGCTGTAGGTTTCCTGAACAATTCCGTACCAACAATATTATCCGGGTCACGGAAAATGGTGAGGTCCAGAAAAGGGATCTTATCCTTGCTAACCTCAAATGTAAATTTGAGATTTAAATCGTTGACGTGCAAGTCTTGTACAAAAGACCCCAAAGATTCTTCGTCACCATCCCATATGAGTAATATGTCATCTATATAGCGAAGCCATAATAGAATCCTCCTGGTATGATGGTCATTTTTTTCTTGAAACACAACTTCCCGTTCCCACCAGCCTAAGAATAAATTTGCATACGTGGGTGCACAGGATGCTCCCATCGCTGTCCCCCTTGTTTGTATGTAAAATTTATTGTCAAAAATGAAGTAATTATAATGAAGGACAAAATGCAATAGGTCCAAAATAAATGAGTGAAAATCCGTTAATCCTTCCATTTCCATAAAGTATCGAATTGCTGCTAAGCCTTTTTGATGATCAATTGAAGTGTAGAGTGACTCTACATCCATACTGACAAGGAGATGAGTCTCATCTAGCCTGATGCCATGAATTTTCTGTAGGACATCCGTGGTGTCTTGGACATAAGAAGGAAGAGTAGTTACATGGTGTCTTAATTGTACATCTATAAAGACACTTGCCTGTTCAAGGAGGCCTCCAATCCCAGACACTATGGGTCTGCCTGGGGGTTTGGTAATACTTTTGTGTGTCTTGGGTAGGAGATAAAAGGTTGGAATTTTGGGATGGTTTATTTTCAAAAATTGGAGTTCTGATTTTGTAATGATGTTATTTCTCCATGCATTCTCAATGAGCCTTGTATACAATGTCTGAAAATTATCTGTAGGGTTGAAGAGCGTCTTCTTATAACAATTTTTGTCATTGAGTTGCCTGAGAGCTTCCTTCACATACATATCTTTGGGCCATAGGACCACATTACCTCCTTTATCGGATTGTTTGATTTCTATGTCATTCCATGATTCGATCTCATTAAGTGCCTTTCTTTCAATACTTTTCAAATTATGATGTAAGGCCCCCTTATGTTTTTGATGTAATCCATCCAAATCCTTTGAGACCAGATTTATAAATACCCTCACCTCCGGGCATATGTTGTCCTGTGGAAAGAAGTTTGATTTCCTTTTACAGGTTGGTCTCGTAGTTTCCCCTACGGATTCCATTTCCCTGGTGTCCTGTAATTCTTCAAGAATAGATAATGCCACTAATTCTTCTTCAGAAAATGGAAAATCTTGGTTCTCCAAGTCCATTGTGGCCTCTGGATTGTTTGTCTCTTCAGGAGTCAGGGAGATAGCCGAATAGTTTTTATTAGCATGAAATTTTGCAAGCAACAGTTTCCTGCCAAACAAATGTAGGTCCTTGTCCCATTGGAACCTATCAAATTTTTTAGTTGGAGCAAAGGTAAGACCTTTTGACAACACTTTGCTATGAGCTTCTGTTAATATATGTTCTGATAGATTGATAATCATGAGATTATCTTCAGTATTTAATATTTCCTGCGGTTCCGTATGGGGTAATGGGATGGTGGTGGGGAATCCCATCTTTGGGCCCCTCTTCCTCTTCTTTCCCCCCCTCCTCGACTTCCTCTTGGACGTCCCCTTTTGGGCCTGACTTCCTCTAAAAAAGGAAGGAGATGTGCGGTTTGGTATCTATTGATCTCAGACCGCGATCGATTATCACCGAAATCCTCTTCAGTCCCTGAGGAGTCGATCTCAGAGGAGGAGGCTTGTTCCTGGTTGGATGGTCTCTGGGATCTTTGTGGTCTATTCCACTTGAAAATCCTACCAGAACTGAAATCCTGTTGATCTCTACTGAATTTGGATTTTTTCCTTTCAATGATCACCCTTTCATATTCCTGTAGTTCTTTCTTGTTCTGTTCAAAAATATTGAAATCCGTTTTGTGGGCAACTTCTGTGCCGAGTGGAGTGAAATCAAAAGTATCATCCAAAAACACTGGCCAGTGTTACATACAGATACTGATTTGGATAAAATACTGAAAGAACAAGTACAGATGAGCTGGCGGAGGTCTGCAAGTCTCAAGGATAGACTAGTTCAAAGTCACTTTGAAGCTAGACCACCGAAAGAAGCTACCATCAGAGGCAGTTTCCCATGTGGCAACTGCAAAGTTTGTAGACATATTTTGCATAAGGATTCAATCATGGACAAATATGGTATATCTCGACCCATAGAGGACTTTTTCAATTGCAAGACAAAGAATGTCATCTATTGCATAACTTGCCCTTGCCATATTTATTACGTGGGAATGACTTCAAGAATGCTCAAGCAACGAGCTCTGGAACATATAGGGACAATCAGGAACGTTGAATCCGATATTAAAAAACTGAGACCTCTGACCACAGTGGCAAAACACTTCCATAAAGTACACCATGGTTGCTCAGATGATTTAAAAATCTTTGGTTTAGAAAAAGTACTCCTGGGCCTGAGAGGTGGAGATCTGAACAAGGAGCTCTTGAAAAAAGAGAGCAAATGGATCTTCAGGCTTGGATCCCTTTCACCAAGGGGACTAAATGAAAATATACATTATGGGGCTTTTTTAACCACTTAAAGACTTCATACAAAACAGCAAAAAAACTTTCAGTACTAAATATCGGTCAAGATAGTGGATCCCACATATTCAACTTATTGATCATTATAAACTATTATCAATTCTAATTAAATTAATCTGGATTAATTACCAGACAATTACTTGGATATAACCAATAAATTCTTAATATTACAAATTTTATTAGTTCTCTTTAAGCATCAAATACCATGATGTGCAACTGCTATTATATACATACATATACGTACAAGAGTGTATCCACTTTATATCTTTACATTACATTACATTATATGTCCACTACTAATTTATCTTTATATATTATATGTGCTCGTATTAGAGGTATCTTCACCCACATATGCAAACAATGTATTGCAATCTTCAGTATTCAAAGAAAAAGAAAAAAACTTTTTTTTCTCTAATAAATAAACCCGCCCCTTTTCTTCCTTATTTTTCTTTATATTGCAATGATTCCTTTTATTCGATTTTTGTAAGGAATCATCACTAATCATAAATTCCCCTTTTTGCTAAAAAAGTCACAAATAGTTCGTCATTAAATATTCATTTTATTAATTATTTATTATTATTATTATTTTTTATTCTACCTATTATTATTTAATATTTTTCATTTTCTAATTATCTATTTATTTTTCCATTTATTCATCTATTTATTCATATAATTTTTATTTATTCATTCCATCATAATTCAATTACATTATCTCACAAAACCATAAACGTCGTTTAGTAGATTAGCTCCTCTAAGATTATTGATAAATTTATCTTATTATGCTATTAATTAATTAAATTGATTAATTCAGTTAGACACTTCTGCTGCAATTCAAACACTAATCTTGGCAGCTCCCATTCTCATTGGATAGAACCGGCATAAAACACGGCAGCAACCACAATAGGACACAAGGTGACCAAGCCCGGCTAGGGTGAAACGTACGTCCGCTTCGTTCACAGATACTCTGACGTCATCCTGACGTCTTTTCCGGATTCCCGTGTGACAATCACGGACCCGGACTCACAGGCAGAAACCCCCACACGCGTCTCAAGCAAGGACATCCACGGGGGCTATAACAACTAGAACTTCTCGCACCTGAGGTATTTCGGCGCGCACTCATTGCGGGTCGGGAGTGGGCTTTTTCCTGCAATGACAATTGTTATCAGGATAACCCCTCACCGTATCCCGGCAAAAGCAAGTAACGCCACTGTCTTTCTTCATACCCGTTCCGGCCACTGACTCTCTCACCTCCCATTCACTGTGACCATTGTTCACATATGGGAAGGCAGCAGAAGTGAGTGGAATCACGGCACGGGTACTCTCCAAGATTTACCTTATTACCTCAATTACCTCTCCTTGCAGTGAAAACCACCACTTGTCCTAAACTGACACAGCAGACAGAATCCTGCTTTATACATCAGTAAGATTTATTGATACAAATAGAGTGTCTTATTTAGGTATCACAAGTTACAGTTTCCAATTGCAGGATGTGTCATTTCTGTTTTTTATTAAGTAACAACTTTTTATCATTATGAAACATCTTTCATTTGCTGCATGCACTTGCAAGATATTTGGATATTAATGCAGCATTTGTATAATGATTAACAGTTACGGCTATCTATTGCAGGATGTGTGGTTTCTGATATTTATTAAGTAAACATCCACACATCAGTGTGTAATATTCTATACAGTCGGTAACAAACAGAATTGTTGTTATGTAAACTTCTTTGCCTACTATGATTATTAGCATATAGATTTTCGCCTAGCAGATAATCAATTAATTAATCCTCCTCCACTACAGATTTTATTAAATTGCATCCAGTGTCAAGAGCTTTGGAATCAATTCCTTTACTCTAAAACACACTACTGTTCACAGGGGATGCTACAAACTATCATAAAGAATCTTTTGAGATAATTATTACTTTGGAGGAGTCCAATAAATGACACATAATCACCTTGTACTTTATTTGTTTAATTTTTAGGGTATACCAATAGGTAAATTTTTTTCCCTTATTCTATACACATTATTTTTAATTGTCATAATAAAATTTATATTTTTTTAAACAATAAATATTTACAAATAAACGTATAAATTGTTTTTGAAAGAGTGCACCCACAAAGAGGCTTTTTCTCCTTGGTTCCCCATCTCTTTGGAAGGACCAATTTTTGTTTCTATAAATGTTCAATACCTCTGGGGTCGCACCGCCAACATATATAGAAATTTTCTGTTATACTGTATTGAAAATTATGAAATTCTGATACTGTTGGCTCAACATGATTTAAAGAAATCAACGGCAGCAGTGCAGGCAAACTCAAATCCAGGGTTCCTAATGTCAATTCCGGTCCCGGACAGGCTGAAGTGATCGCAGCGGCTGAGTAAGTCCTGGGCTGCGCAGAGACTGCACAAAATCTGTTTGTACAGCTCTGCTACATATGCAAAGCGAAAGTACACTCCCCTCTGGTGCGGCGACTATGCGAACGCAGGACTGCAAAAAAAACCCTAGCGAGCGAACAGGTCTGAATTAGCCCCAATACCCCAAACTGCATCCTTACATAAGACTCCCGTTCTTATGTTTCCTTACTCCTGTTCCTCTACCTACCACACTGCCGCAGTTCACTCATTTTATTCCCTACCAATACTGAGAATGTCAGGTAAGTACCCTTTCAGTTAGTGTTAGGCAACCTAGAGGTAACACAATTAGAGTACAATTTGTTCCAAGCTAAATACTATACAGGCACAAGACTGTAACAGGACACAATCTGAAGTCTCCTAGAGGAACGCTTACACCCAGTTATAGGAATAAAAGGATTTATACAAGGTAGAAAGCCCAAACCACTCCTGATATGTGAACGCACATTTTTACAAGTGACACTTGAGACTAATCCTTATAAAATACATTGAACGGGTAAATTATGTCACTCTCAAACATGAGCTTATCTGTAAGGATCTGTATATTGTTGTACCTGTTACCAATGCAAGGCTTATGTCAGGTGTTAATACATCAGTAATTAGGCCATGTAACTGGATAATTACTCACCAGAAGACATCTACTGTACAGAAACACAATCAATACAGGACATAATAAGCCAAATAAAAAGGATGATATTTACCGACGCTGGCTTTAAGGAATTTGTTTCCAATTCTTTGGTCCATTCCGATGGCCCTGGCGACTTCTTCTACATCTGCGCCCGTCGCCTCACACAAAGCACTGATAGAGTTAATGCTGCTGATCCTCTGAGCGAGAAACGCGTTGGCAGCCTAAATACAGTACAGTACGGAGTTGGCAATAACATTTCATGTAAATAAGCAGTTCAAGCCAATTTCAAAAGGACTCCTTTGTATTTAGGGTACTAGATTAGGATAGATCATATAATCTCCAGTATGTGATATGTTCTTACAGTCATGCGCGCTTTGCTCCGGTAATATACAGGGTGATTCAAAAGTCGCAGTACACCCTTATCAAAGTCGCAGTACACCCTTATGTCTTAAAAACTGCAGAAAATAGGAAAACCAACTTAGATTCAAGATGGCCCATTATAAGATGGCGCCCATGTTCGGTAAAAGATAGCCCACCTCACACATACCTTAATGGAGTATTCAGTTTTCCCATTTCCTGCACAGTTTTTGAAACAAAAGGGTGTACTGCGACTTTAAATCACTCTGTATATTCCATTGGGGAGAATATAACAAAGAAGTGCGGCTATGCAACAGTCAGAGCCTCTGTATTACCGTCATCCTGGCAGATTGGTGAGGGCAGCACAATACAAATGCAGTGACATACAACACCTCCACTTTCTATAGCTAGATGCTATATTGAACAGAGTACTTACCAGCTTAGACAGCTCAGATGACCAAGTGTTAGTGGTTATAATTTTTTCCGAGGGGACCCAGTTCTCATATACAGCACAGAGAGCACGCACAGCCTTTTGCCCCTCCGGGGTCTCATCTCCACCAATCAGCACGCGGTCGGGATTCTTAAGATCTTTAATTGCTGTACCTTCTGCCAGGAACTCTGGGTTAGACAGCACCTAGAATGGAACCGAAATGATAAAATTAATACAAATGCCAAATAGCCATCTAACAGATAAGACATATAACGAACCCGTCTATACAATGCAAACCAGCAACTTGTCAGAAAAAGATAAAACAAAAAAGTATATTGCATCCTGTCGGAGGATTGTAACATCAAGGTGCTAATTTATTCAGCACTGTATCAGGGGATAGAAATGTATGGATCAAATACCATCAGCTATAGGGTCCAGCGCACGTATATTCTTACCTGGAGATTGAGATCCGGTTTTGTGTTGGCATCAAATATCCGCCGAATGCTCTCCGCGGCTCGCACTGGCACCGTGCTCTTTTCTGTCACAATTTTGTAACCATTTGAGTTTTGAACGATTCGCCGGGCACAAGCTTCAATGTATTTCAGATCTGCAGCCCGGCCTTTGCCCATGCCGTAGGTCTTTGTTGGGGTGTTAACCTGCGGAAGGGTGGTAAAGGTAAATTTCATTTGTCCTAACGCGAACTATAAATGGCTAAATGATTATTATATTGACAGATGTACATACTTTTCATTTTACTCTATAGTATAACCTCTGTACAAAATGCATCCCATTGCAAATGATAGCACAGATCTCATGCAACAATAACACCCTATAAATGTCACTTTATCGCTTTCAGTAACTTAGCTCTGTAAAATAAAATCGGTTATTCTGTAGTGCAGTCCATACAAAGCACGGACAACCTCACTGCTCCCATCAGCTGGTGCAAACTTCCGCCCATAAACGTGGGCATCTCGCTGCACGAATGCATGCCGTTTGGCGGAAATCAAGGCAATCACCTCCCCCCACTTCCACTAACTATAGGTGTCCCCCAAGGTTCTGTTCTTGCTCCTCTCCTTTTCTCTCTATATACGTCCTCTTTAGGTGAACTCATTAGCTCTTTTAATTTACAATATCATCTCTATGCTGATAACACTCAAATCTACCTTTCCTCCCCTGACCTCTCCCCTGCTCTCCTCACTCGTGTATACAAACGTCTCTCTGCTATCTCTTCTTGGATGTCCCAGCGCCTTCTTAAACTCAACATGTCTAAGACTAAGCTGATCATCTTCCCTCCCTTCCGCATAACCTCACCTCCCAAAATCTCATTATCTATTGATGGCACTACTATCTCCTCTAACCCCCAAGTGCGCTGTCTTGGAGTAATCCTTGACTCCTCCCTCTAATTCAAACCACACATTCAGCACCTCTCACAAACATTTCCAGGATTAGACCCTTTCTCATCCAGGATGCCACCAAGACCATTATCCACTCACTGGTCATTTCCAGACTGGACTACTGTAATCTCCTCTTATATGGCATCCCTGACACATACTCCACTCCAATCTATCCTCAACGCCAGGCTCATCTGCCTCACAAATACCTCTCTCCGCTCCAATAAAGTCCTCAACGCTGCAGCCAGGCTCATCTTCCTCACTAAATGCACTACGTCCACATCCCCTCTCCTGCTAGCCCTTCACTGGCTTCCCTTACTTTTCAGAATCCAATTCAAACTTCTCACACTCACAAAGCCCTCACCCACTCCTCTCCCATTCACTGAGCTTATTTCCCTTTACTCTCCCACCCGTCCTCTTCGCTCTGCTAATGCACGCTGCCTCTCACTCCTACCTTCAAGATTTCTCACGTGCTGCTACCTTTCTCTGGAATTCCCGACCTCTCCCCCTCAGACTCTCCACCTCTCTACAAAACTTCAAACGGGCTCTCAAGATCCACCTCTTCACCAAACCCAGCCAAATCTCATCCTAACCCTCTGTTCCACGCTCACTGTCTACCCCATCTGTGCCACCCCTGTCTGTCTGCCCCTCCCCTTTAGAATGTAAGCTCTCACGAGCAGGGCCCTCAACACTCATATGCTTATCCTTCTCTTACTTACCTAATCCCATGGCTTCCGTCACCCTGATGTCAGTGTTATCTGATGATGTAGCTATGTTTATTTACCCGGTACTTGTCCTAGATTGTCTTCAGCTGTAAATCACTATTGTCCCATTTTGATTTTTCATTCATGTACTCTGTAATTGAGCGCTGCCGATCCCTTGTGGCGCAATATAAATAAAGGATTATAATAATAATAAAAAATATTATTATTATTATTATTATTATTATTATTATATGTTGCCATAACTGATTCTGCCCTTCGCTTTAAGATTTTGTTGCAACAGGGTTCTGGGAGCAGCTATAATTTAGAAAGACTGAGCCAATTATTGAAAGGGTTGACACTTGCTTAAGTCATATGTTATTGTAGATGTTACGGACATTCTGCATATTTAAGTACACAAGAAATCCTTACCGAAATGAAGACGAGGTCAGCCTCTTGTATTGCTCCATCAATATCCGTGGAGTAGAACAAGTTTTTTCCACGACAGGACTCAACCACTTCTTTCAAACCCGGCTGCAAGGAAACAAAAAAAAAAAAAAAAAAGCGAGAAGTCTAAAATGTCATGGTCCAAACAAATGGATAAATAACATTTCAATGGTCCATCATGCATTTCCCCCATAATGTTACCCTACTACTCCTTTTCCAATTACATAAATTAACAATGATAGCAAAACCAACATGAAAGGGACAGCACTAGTATAATGTCTGCCAGCGTCGGGACAGCGCTAGTATAATCTCTGCCAGCGCTAGTATAATCTCTGCCAGCGTCGGGACAGCGCTAGCATAATCTCTGCCAGCGTCGGGACAGCGCTAGTATAATCTCTGCCAGCGTCGGGACAGCGCTAGTATAATCTCTGTCTGCGTCGGGACAGCGCTAGTATAATCTCTGTCTGCGTCGGGACAGCGCTAGTATAATCTCTGCCAGTGTCGGGACAGCGCTAGTCTAATCTCTGCCAGCGCTAGTATAATCTCTGCCAGCGTCGGGACAGCGATAGTATAATCTCTGCCAGCGCTAGTATAATCTCTGCCAGCGCCGGGACAGCGATCGTATAATCTCTGCCAGCGTCGGGACAGCGCTAGCATAATCTCTGCCAGCGTCGGGACAGCGCTAGTATAATCTCTGCCAGCGTCGGGACAGCGCTAGTATAATCTCTGCCAGCGTCGGGACATCGCTAGTATAATCTCTGTCTGCGTCGGGACAGCGCTAGTATAATCTCTGCCAGTGTCGGGACAGCGCTAGTATAATCTCTGCTAGCGCTAGTATAATCTCTGCCAGCGTCGGGACAGCGATAGTATAATCTCTGCCAGCGTCGGGACAGCGCTAGCATAATCTTTGCCAGCGTCGGGACAGCGCTAGTATAATCTCTGCCAGCGTCAGGACAGCGCTAGTATAATCTCTGTCTGAGTAGGGACAGCGCTAGTATAATCTCTGCCAGCGTCGGGACAGCAATAGTATAATCTCTGCCAGCGTCGGGACAGCGCTAGCATAATCTCTGTCTGAGTAGGGACAGCGCTAGTATAATCTCTGCCAGCGTCGGGACAGCAATAGTATAATCTCTGCCAGCGTCGGGACAGCGCTAGCATAATCTCTGCCAGCGTCGGGACAGCACTAGCATAATCTCTGCCAGCGTCGGGACAGCGCTAATATAATCTCTACGAGCGTCGGGACAGCGATAGTATAATCTCTACGAGCGTCGGGACAGCGCTAGTATAATCTCTGCCAGTGCTAGTATAATCTCTGCCAGCGTCGGGACAACGCTAGTATAATCTCTGCCAGCGTCGGGACAGCGCTAGTATAATCTCTGCCAGCGTCGGGACTGCGCTAGTATAATCTCTGCCACCGCTAGTATAATCTCTGCCAGCGTCGGGACAGCGCTAGTATAATCTCTACGAGCATCAGGACAGCGCTAGTATAATCTCTGCCAGTGCTAGTATAATCTCTGCCAGCGTCGGGACAACGCTAGTATAATCTCTGCCAGCGTCGGGACATCGCTAGCATAATCTCTGCCAGCGCTAGTATAATCTCTGCCAGCGTCGGGACAACGCTAGTATAATCTCTGCCAGCGTCGGGACATCGCTAGCATAATCTCTATCTGCGTCGGGACAGCGCTAGTATAATCTCTGCCAGCGTCGGGACAGCGCTAGTATAATCTCTGCCAGCGCTAGTATAATCTCTGCCAATGTCGGGACAGCTATAGTATAATCTCTGCCAGCGTCGGGACATTGCTAGCATAATCTCTGCCAGCGTCGGGACAGCACTAGTATAATCTCTGCCAGCAGCCGAGAGATCAAGTGCAACATCAAACCTGAAGACTAACAATTAGCAATAGAGGAAACACATGCTACATACCCCAACACTTTCCACTGCATACCTCATCAGCCCTACACCTTCTATTGACATGTATAAGTACAGGGGTAGGCAACATCCGGCACTCCAGTTGTGGTGGAACTAAACATCCCAGCATGCTCTGCCACATTTTTAGCATGACCTAACAGCAAAACTGTAGCAGGGCATGCTGTGATGTGTAGTTTCGCAACAGCTGGAGTTTTGCACATTACCTACCCCTGTAATACTGTGTACATGATTTCCTGCAGCGTTCATCAATAATTACTCTGCTGTGCCATGTTTTCTGCGGTTTGATTTATTTTTATATACAGCATGGAGTTAGTTGTTTCCTTTGCCTTTGGATGGGACAGGACTGCTCTGTGGATACAGCTGAGCTGTGTCAGTCATGGCAGTAAAACAATTAGATCATATAGAGAAAGCAAAGCATTACATAAAAGTTGTAGAAAAACATATCAAGTCATTAAAGTTGTCGTAATTTGAAAAAAAAAAAAAAAAAAAGCCAAAAAACTATGAACTCTGTAATGAAATTTTTCTTATACACCGAGTAACAGATTAGTCATCGACCAAGTGGCTTGAACTTCTGCTTGGATACAATATATGTGTCGCTTTGCTGGTCATTTCCTGTAATCTCCATGTCTGAGTGGTTACAGATGTGTCACAGTTGTGCCAGCTCAGTAGAGTACAGATCATATCCCCCTAGTGGACATTCTTAGAAACACATCTAAAAATAAGAATTTACTTACCGATAATTCTATTTCTCGGAGTCCGTAGTGGATGCTGGGGTTCCTGAAAGGACCATGGGGAATAGCGGCTCCGCAGGAGACAGGGCACAAAAAGTAAAGCTTTCCGATCAGGTGGTGTGCACTGGCTCCTCCCCCTATGACCCTCCTCCAAGCCTCAGTTAGGTACTGTGCCCGGACGAGCGTACACATTAAGGGAGGAATTTTGAATCCCGGGTAAGACTCATACCAGCCACACCAATCACACCGTACAACTTTTGATCTAAACCCAGTTAACAGTATGATAACAGAGGAGCCTCTGAAAGATGGCTCCCTACAACAATAACCCGAATTAGTTAACAATAACTATGTACAATTATTGCAGATAATCCGCACTTGGGATGGGCGCCCAGCATCCACTACGGACTCCGAGAAATAGAATTATCGGTAAGTAAATTCTTATTTTCTCTATCGTCCTAGTGGATGCTGGGGTTCCTGAAAGGACCATGGGGATTATACCAAAGCTCCCAAACGGGCGGGAGAGTGCGGATGACTCTGCAGCACCGAATGAGAGAACTCCAGGTCCTCCTTAGCCAGAGTATCAAATTTGTAAAATTTTACAAACGTGTTCTCCCCTGACCACGTAGCTGCTCGGCAAAGTTGTAATGCCGAGACCCCTCGGGCAGCCGCCCAAGATGAGCCCACCTTCCTTGTGGAGTGGGCCCTTACAGATTTAGGCTGTGGCAGGCCTGCCACAGAATGTGCAAGTTGGATTGTGCTACAGATCCAACGAGCAATCGTCTGCTTAGACGCAGGAGCACCCATCTTGTTGGGTGCATACAATATAAACAACGAGTCAGATTTTCTGACTCCAGCTGTCCTTGCAATATATATTTTCAATGCTCTGACAACGTCCAGTAACTTGGAGTCCTCCAAGTCACTTGTAGCCACAGGCACTACCATAGGCTGGTTCAGATGAAATGCTGACACCACCTTAGGGAGAAAATGCGGACGAGTCCGCAGTTCATGGTGGGTGGTATCTATCACATGGAGCGCCACATGGATCTATATTAAACCAGGAGGGGAGATATAAATAAATAAATCAATCAATATTACTTATTTGTCACTCTTCCTCGGACGATAGGTCTCTTCCAGACACTTCTTTCACTCCCGTATGTTCAAAATATGGGGAAGAAATAAATAGTATGGCATGTGTAGTACAGTAAATTTAATGACATAAAAACAGAAAGACAAATTGTGCAAATATGCAGAGGTTATCCAGTATAATGCTCAAGTGATCACATATCACATATGAGCCAATAATAAAGTGCAAATGACAATGGAACTTTCAAACAGCCACGTCCCAAGTCCCAGTGGAAGTGTGAACAGACTTAAAAATTACCAGAAAGCAATGAGAACCGGTGGAAAACAGTTCTCATTGTAAGTTCTTTAATATATCACCAGTATAATCCTCCCGGGATAGGCAGTCTGGGATGGGTTCCTGGTAATCGTCAACTCCTCCACATCAAACAGAAAGGACTCCAGGATAAGCTGTTCCGGTGAGAGCCAACGCGTTTCAACCCTGTACTTAGGGTCTTTTTCAAGGCAATGAATCAAAATATCCTCTTACTGTCCATCCTTATAAAGGTGAATATGTCCAATCCTCTTGTTCCATAAAACACACCTCTCCCATCAACCAATAGGAGATGGTGTTATTCAAAGGGAGGCCTAAAGTCCCGCCTGCCTCCTGTATTGATCTCGTTTGTTCTCGGCGGTCCGCGGCGTTCCGAGACGTCACTTCCGCTTCTCAGCGGAAACGCGTCACCGGCGCCGTTTCCATGGATACCTTGGTATTCATACGGCTCACTCGTTGCGGCGTCGTTGTCATGGTTCCCCTATTAGGTGGAACGGGTTATCGACGCCATCTGTTTGGGCTCTTTATCTGAAGTTGCACTCAAAAGGTCTTTTCTTTCCAGTTTATCTACTTCTTGCATGGCTTGCTCTACTTTCTCCATTTTGTATCCATTATTGTTGAATCTATTCTTCAGTTCGACGGTCTGCTGTTTGTACACTGTTTCTTCCGTGCAGTTCCTTTTTAACCGTCTCAGTTGTCCATGTGGGATGGAGTCTAGCCAGTTCATATGGTGGCAACTGTCATAATCTATATACGATCTAGAATCTGTTTGTTTGGTAAAGGTTTAATTCATATTTTTTAATTCATTAAATTTTAAAACCATTTTTGAAATACAAGATTAATGTCTTTTATGTATATGTGAAGTTTGATCCAAGTTTTTATATTTTAGGAAGGAGGAAATGCTATTCAATGAAGTGGCCACCATGGGTTCTTATGGAATATTATGATAATAGCTCCCGTTGCTTTTTAAATTACGGAGATACGGGAAATGCCGGAGGTAAAAACCAATGAAAGCATCCTGGTCTCCTAGAAGATGGCGTCGATAACCCGTTCCACCTAATAGGGGAACCATGACAACGACGCCGCAACGAGTGAGCCGTATGAATACCAAGGTATCCATGGAAACGGCGCCGGTGACGCGTTTCCGCTGAGAAGCGGAAGTGACGTCTCGGAACGCCGCGGACCGCCGAGAACAAACGAGATCAATACATAGAGGCAGGCGGGACTTTAGGCCTCCCTTTGAATAACACCATCTCCTATTGGTTGATGGGAGAGGTGTGTTTTATGGAACAAGAGGATTGGACATATTCACCTTTATAAGGATGGACAGTAAGAGGATATTTTTATTCATTGCCTTGAAAAAGACCCTAAGTACAGGGTTGAAACGCGTTGGCTCTCACCGGAACAGCTTATCCTGGAGTCCTTTCTGTTTGATGTGGAGGAGTTGACGATTACCAGGAACCCATCCCAGACTGCCTATCCCGGGAGGATTATACTGGTGATATATTAAAGAACTTACAATGAGAACTGTTTTCCACCGGTTCTCATTGCTTTCTGGTAATTTTTAAGTCTGTTCACACTTCCACTGGGACTTGGGACGTGGCTGTTTGAAAGTTCCATTGTCATTTGCACTTTATTATTGGCTCATATGTGATATGTGATCACTTGAGCATTATACTGGATAACCTCTGCATATTTGCACAATTTGTCTTTCTGTTTTTATGTCATTAAATTTACTGTACTACACATGCCATACTATTTATTTCTTCCCCATATTTTGAACATACGGGAGTGAAAGAAGTGTCTGGAAGAGACCTATCGTCCGAGGAAGAGTGACAAATAAGTAATATTGATTTATTTATTTATTTATATCTCCCCTCCTGGTTTAATATAGATCCATGTGGCGCTCCATGTGATAGATACCACCCACCATAAATCGCTTGTTCACTTGAGTGTTTTGGAGAGACACTTTTATTGGTTTCTGTCTGTGGAGCTGCCTAATTTGCGCAGTGTGTCCCATCATCATTTAAAGTTCACCTGAGTCCGCAGTTCCGCCCTGTCCGAATGGAAAATCAGATATGGGCTTTTGTAAGATAAAGCTGCCAGTTCTGACACTCTCCTGGCCGAAGCCAGGGCTAGTAGCATGGTCACTTTCCATGTGAGATATTTCAAATCCACATTTTTTAGTGGTTCAAACCAATGAGATTTTAGAAAGTCCAAAACCACATTGAGATCCCACGGTGCCACTGGAGGCACCACAGGAGGCTGTATATGCAGCACTCCCTTAACAAAAGTCTGGACTTCAGGGACTGAAGCCAATTCTTTCTGGAAGAAAATCGACAGGGCCGAAATTTGAACCTTAATAGATCCCAATTTGAGACCCATAGACAATCCTGATTGCAGGAAATGTAGGAATCGACCCAGTTGAAATTCCTCCGTCGGAGCACTCCGATCCTCGCACCACGCAACATATTTTCGCCAAATGCGGTGATAATGTTGCACGGTTACTTCCTTCCTTGCTTTAATCAAAGTAGGAATGACTTCTTCCGGCATGCCTTTTTCCTTTAGGATCCGGCGTTCAACCGCCATGCCGTCAAACGCAGCCGCGGTAAGTCTTGAAACAGACAGGGACCCTGCTGAAGCAAGTCCCTCCTTAGAGGTAGAGGCCACGGATCTTCCGTGATCATCTCTTGAAGTTCCGGGTACCAAGTCCTTCTTGGCCAATCCGGAACCACTAGTATCGTTCTTACGCCTCTTTGCCGTATAATTCTCAATACTTTTGGTATGAGAGGCAGAGGAGGAAACACATACACCGACTGGTACACCCAAGGCGTTACCAGCGCGTCCACAGCTATTGCCTGCGGATCTCTTGACCTGGCGCAATACCTGTCCAGTTTTTTGTTGAGGCGAGACGCCATCATGTCCACCATTGGTCTTTCCCAACGGGTTACCAGCATGTGGAAGACTTCTGGATGAAGTCCCCACTCTCCCGGGTGAAGGTCGTGTCTGCTGAGGAAGTCTGCTTCCCAGTTGTCCACTCCCGGGATGAACACTGCTGACAGTGCTATTACATGATTCTCTGCCCAGCGAAGAATCCTTGCAGCTTCTGCCATTGCACTCCTGCTTCTTGTGCCGCCCTGTCTGTTCACCTGGGCGACTGCCGTGATGTTGTCCGACTGGATCAACACCGGTTTTCCCTGAAGCAGAGGTTCTGCCTGGCTTAGAGCATTGTAGATTGCTCTTAGTTCCAGAATGTTTATGTGAAGAGACGTTTCCAGGCTCGTCCACACTCCCTGGAAGTTTCTTCCTTGTGTGACTGCTCCCCAGCCTCTCAGGCTGGCGTCCGTGGTCACCAGGATCCAATCCTGTATGCCGAATCTGCGGCCCTCCAATAGATGAGCACTCTGCAACCACCACAGAAGAGATACCCTTGTCCTTGGAGAGAGGGTTATCCGCTGGTGCATCTGAAGATGCGACCCTGACCATTTGTCCAACAGATCCCTCTGGAAAATTCTTGCGTGGAATCTGCCGAATGGAATTGCTTCGTAAGAAGCCACCATTTTTCCCAGGACTCTTGTGCATTGATGTACAGACACCTTTCCTGGTTTTAGGAGGTTCCTGACAAGCTCGGATAACTCCTTGGCTTTTTCCTCCGGGAGAAAAACCTTTTTCTGAACCGTGTCCAGAATCATCCCTAGGAACAGCAGACGAGTTGTCGGCATTAACTGGGATTTTGGAATATTCAGAATCCACCCGTGCTGTTTTAGCACTTCTTGAGACAGTGCTAATCCCATCTCTAGCTGTTCTCTGGACCTTGCCCTTATCAGGAGATCGTCCAAGTATGGGATAATTAATACGCCTTTTCTTCGAAGAAGAATCATCATCTCGGCCATTACCTTTGTAAAGACCCGAGGTGCCGTGGACAATCCGAACGGCAGCGTCTGAAACTGATAGTGACAGTTTTGTACGACGAACCTGAGGTACCCCTGGTGTGAGGGGTAAATTGGAACGTGGAGGTACGCATCCTTGATGTCCAAGGATACCATAAAGTCCCCTTCTTCCAGGTTCGCTATCACTGCTCTGAGTGACTCCATCTTGAACTTGAACTTCTTTATGTACAGGTTCAAGGACTTCAGATTTAGAATAGGTCTTACCGAGCCATCCGGCTTCGGTACCACAAATAGAGTGGAATAATACCCCTTTCCTTGTTGTAGAAGAGGTACCTTGACTATCACCTGCTGAGAGTACAGCTTGTGAATGGCTTCCAAGACCGTCTCCCTTTCGGAGGGGGACGTTGGTAAAGCAGACTTCAGGAAACGGCGAGGTGGATCTGTCTCTAGTTCCAACCTGTATCCCTGAGATATTATCTGCAGGATCCAGGGATCTACCTGCGAGTGAGCCCACTGCGCGCTGAAATTCTTGAGACGACCGCCCCCGAGTCCGCTTGAGAAGCCCCAGCGTCATGCTGAGGCTTTTGTAGAAGCGGGGGAGGGCTTCTGTTCCTGGGAAGGAGCTGCCTGTTGCTGTCTCTTCCCCCTTCCTCTGCCTCGTGGCAGATATGAATATCCCTTTGCTCTCTTGTTTTTAAAGGAACGAAAGGGCTGCGGTTGAAAAGTCGGTGTCTTTTTCTGTTGGGGAGTAACTTGAGGTAAAAAGGTGGATTTCCCGGCTGTAGCCGTGGCCACCAAATCTGATAGACCGACTCCAAATAACTCCTCCCCTTTATACGGCAAAACTTCCATATGCCGTTTTGAGTCCGCATCGCCTGACCACTGTCGCGTCCATAAACTTCTTCTGGCCGAAATGGACATAGCACTTACCCGTGATGCCAGTGTGCAGATATCCCTCTGTGCATCACGCATATAAAGAAATGCATCCTTTATTTGCTCTAAAGACAGTAAAACATTGTCCCTATCCAGGGTATCAATATTTTCAATCAGGGACTCTGACCAAGCTACTCCAGCACTGCACATCCAGGCTGTCGCTATAGCTGGTCGTAGTATAACACCTGTATGTGTGTATATACTTTTTTGGATATTTTCCATCCTCCTATCTGCTGGATCTTTAAGTGCGGCCGTCTCAGGAGAGGGTAACGCCACTTGTTTTGATAAGCGTGTGAGCGCCTTGTCCACCCTAGGAGGTGTTTCCCAGCGCGCCCTAACCTCTGGCGGGAAAGGGTATAAAGCCAATAACTTCTTTGAAATTAGCATCTTTTTATCGGGGGCAACCCACGCTTCATCACACACCTCATTTAGTTCTTCTGACTCAGGAAAAACTATAGGTAGTTTTTTCACACCCCACATAATACCCTGTTTAGTGGTACCTGTAGTATCAGCTAAATGTAACGCCTCCTTCATTGCCAAAATCATATAACGTGTGGCCCTACTGGAAAATACGGTTGATTCGTCACCGTCGCCACTGGAATCAGTGCCTGTGTCTGTGTCGACCGACTGAGGCAAAGAGCGTTTTACAGCCCCTGACGGTGTTTGAGGCGCCTGGACAGGCACTAATTGATTGTCCGGCCGTCTCATGTCGTCAAACGACTGCTTTAGCGTGTTGACACTATCCCGTAATTCCATAAATAAAGGCATCCATTCTGGTGTCGACCCCCTAGGAGGTGACATCCCCATATTTGGCAATTGCTCCGCCTCCACACCAATATCGTCCTCATACATGTCGACACACACGTACCGACACACAGCAGACACACAGGGAATGCTCTTAACGAAGACAGGACCCCACTAGCCCTTTGGGGAGACAGAGGGAGAGTTTGCCAGCACACACCAAAGCGCTATATATGACAGGGATAGCCTTATAATAAGTGCTCCCTGTATAGCTGCTTTTATAATATAATTTTTGCCACTATTTTGCCCCCCCTCTCTTGTTTTACCCTGTTTCTGTAGTGCAGTGCAGGGGAGAGACCTGGGAGCCGTCCTGACCAGCGGAGCTGTGTAAGGAAAATGGCGCTGTGTGCTGAGGAGATAGGCCCCGCCCCTTTTCCGGCGGGCTCGTCTCCCGCTCTTTAGTGGATTCTGGCAGGGGTTAAATATCTCCATATAGCCCCCGGAGGCTATATGTGAGGTATTTTTTAGCCAAATAGGTTTTCATTTGCCTCCCAGGGCGCTCCCCTCCCAGCGCCCTGCACCCTCAGTGACTGCCGTGTGAAGTGTGCTGAGAGGAAAATGGCGCACAGCTGCAGTGCTGTGCGCTACCTTTAGAAGACTGAGGAGTCTTCTGCCGCCGATTCTGGACCTCTTCTTGTTTCAGCATCTGCAAGGGGGCCGGCGGCGAGGCTCCGGTGACCATCCAGGCTGTACCTGTGATCGTCCCTCTGGAGCTGATGTCCAGTAGCCAAGAAGCCAATCCATCCTGCACGCAGGTGAGTTCACTTCTTCTCCCCTAAGTCCCTCGTTGCAGTGATCCTGTTGCCAGCAGGACTCACTGTAAAATAAAAAACCTAAGCTAAACTTTTCTAAGCAGCTCTTTAGGAGAGCCACCTAGATTGCACCCTTCTCGGCCGGGCACAAAAATCTAACTGAGGCTTGGAGGAGGGTCATAGGGGGAGGAGCCAGTGCACACCACCTGATCGGAAAGCTTTACTTTTTGTGCCCTGTCTCCTGCGGAGCCGCTATTCCCCATGGTCCTTTCAGGAACCCCAGCATCCACTAGGACGATAGAGAAATACGGTTTCCTTATTGGTTTAACTCTTATTAAAATTAAGGCAGCAGAACAATAGTGACTTTACTGACATACTGCAATTCATTTGAAGGCAATAGCAGCTGGAGGCTATGAAACTCATAAATGGAGAGTAATTAGTAATCCTTATGGTTATTATAGGGAACGTTAGGAAAAGAAAGTCATAAACTAGAGAGATAATGTACCAGCCAGTCAGCTCCTAACTGCCATGTCACATGTTGTATTTGAAAAATTAGTTAGGAGCTGATTGGTCTATACATGGTTTGTGTTCTATCAAAGGGAAACAACATACAGATGTGGACACATTAGTTAGTACCCTTATAGCCAATTGAAACAATGCTTCATTCCTCCTGAAAAGTAATGAAATTATATAAAAATTAAAAACTATTGTCTCATATATCTGCTTGACTTTGCTATTTCACAGAATAAAGCAAATACATGTCTCCAAAGATAAACTAAACTGGCTTGAACATAATTATTATTATTATTATTATCTTTAATTTATATGGCGCCACAAGGGTTCCGCAGCGCCCAATTACAGAGTACATAAACAAATAATCAAACAGGAGAACAGCAACTTACAGTTGATAACAGTATAGGACAAGTACAGGGTAAATAAACATAGTTACATCAGCAGATGACACTGGAATAAGTATCAGGTGGCAGAAGACTGATGGATTTGGTGCAGTGGAAGATTATTAAAGTAAGAAAGGATAAGCACATGAGGGAAGAGGGCCCTGCTCGTGAGCTTACATTCTAAAGGGGAGGGGTAGACAGACAGGGGTGACACAGATGGGGTACATAGAGAGCGTAGAACAGAGGGTTAGGATGAGATTTGGCTGGGTTTGGTGAAGAAGTGGGTCTTGAGAGCCCGTTTGAAGTTTTGTAGAGAGGTGGAGAGTCTGAGGGGGAGAGGTAGGGAATTCCAAAGAAGTGGTGCAGCACGTGAAAAATCTTGGAGGTAAGAGTGGGAGGAAGTAATCCGTAGGCAGGAGAGTCGGCGTGCATTAGTAGAGCGAAGAGGCCGGGTGGGAGTGTAAAGGGAGGCAAGGTCAGAGATGTAGATGGGAGAGGAGTGGGTGAGGGCTTTGTAAGCGAGTGTGAGAAGCTTGAAATGGATTCTGAAAGGGAAGGGGAGCCAGTGAAGGTGAGCCAGTGAAGGTCTAGTAAGAGAGGAGAGGTGGACGTAGTGCGTTTGGTGAGGAAGATGAGCCAGGCAGCAGCATTGAGGATAGATTGGAGTGGAGAGAGGTATTTGTCAGGAATGCCAGTCAGGAGGAGATTACAGTAGTCCAGTCGGGAGATGACCAGTGAGTGGATAAGAGTCTTAGTAGCATCCTGGGTCAGAAAGGGTCTGATCCTGGAAATTTTTTTTTTTTTATGAAAATGGCAGGTTTGTGAGAGGTGCTGAATGTGTGGTTTAAAGGAGAGGGAGGAGTCAAGGATTACTCCAAGACAGCGCACTTGGGGGCTAGAGGAGATAGTAGTGCCATCAATAGATAATGAGATTGTAGGAGGTGAGGTTATACGGGAGGGAGGGAAGATGATCAGCTCGGTCTTAGACATGTTAAGTTTAAGAAAGCGCTGGGACATCCAGGAAGAGGTAGCAGAGAGACAGTTGGAGATACGAGTGAGGAGAGCAGGGGAGAGGTCTGGAAAGGAAAGATAGATTTGGGTGTCATCAGCATAGAGATGATATTGGAAACCAAAAGAACTAATGAGCTTACCTAGTGAGGACGTATAGAGAGAGAAGAGAAGAGGACCAAGGACAGAACCTTGGGGTACCCCTACAGTTAGTGGAAGTGAGGGGGAGGTGGAGTCATGAGAGGAGACAGAGAAAGAACGGTCAGAAAGGTAGGAGGATAGCCAAGAGAGGGCAGTGTCACGCAGACCAATGGAGTGAAGAATTTGCAGTAGGAGAGGATGGTCCACAGTGTCAAAAGCAGCAGAGAGATCAAGTAGAATAAGTATAGAGTAGTGTCCCTTAGATTTAGCAGCATGGAGGTCATAGCATACTTTTGTAAGGGCAGTTTCAGTGGAGTGGAGAGGACGGAAGCCAGACTGGAATGGGTCAAGCAGTGAGTGTGAGGAAAGAAAGGAAGTAAGGCGGTTGTAGACAATACACTCAAGGAGTTTGGAGGCAAAAGGGAGGAGAGAGATGGGTCGGTAGTTGGAGAGTGTTTGGATCAAGTGTAGGTTTTTTAAGAATAGGAGAGATGAGAGAGGAGAGGAGAGATAATTGTTGGTATTCCTTAGAAAAGAATAACTGGATTGTAACTAATTGCTTTGACTTAGCATAACACGTCTTCAATCTTCTGATCAGTCATTTAGTCTATTTAAATGGAAAAAAATAGTCACTCTGCTGTTTAGTATCATCGTGAGCACCAGACTGAACATGGAGCAGAGAAAGCAAAAGGAGAGAGGAGATCAGAAAGACAATTATATACAACCATGTTAAAGGTAAAGGCTACAAGTCATGTCCAAGAAGCTTGACGTTCCTGTGACTACAGTTGCAATTATTGTTAAGAAGTTTAAAGTCCATGAAACTGCAGACAACATCTCGGGATGTGAATGCAAGATGAAAATCTACACCAGATTAAACAGAAGGATAGTGAGAATGGTAACCATTTGATGCTTTTGAGTTACTACGGGCTCCATGAATGAGAACTCCGCTTTTGAAAAAAAAAACAACAACATAAAATTGGCAAACAGCACCTCATGAATATTAAGTCAGGCCTAATGAATAGTAAGTCAGGCTGAGCCTCCGTAACAGAGGACACTAAGGGGGTCATTCCGAGTTGATCGTAGTTGTGCTAAATTTAGCTCAGCTACGATCATTCACACCGACATGCGGGGGGACGCCCAGCACAGGGCTAGTCCGCCCCGCATCTCAGTGCCGGCCCCCCCCCGCAGAAGTGCAAAGGCATCGCACAGCGGCGATGCCTTTGCACTTCAAGAGTAGCTCCCGGCCAGCGCAGCTTTAGCGTACTGGCCGGGAGCTACTCATCGCTCCCCGGCCTGCAGCGGCTGCGTGGGACGTCACGCAGCCGCTGCGGCCGCCCCCTGTTCGGTCCGGCCACGCCTGCATTCGCTGCACCGGACCCACGAAACGGCGGCCAAATGCCGCCGTTCCGCCTCCTCCCGCCCAGCGATCGCCTCTGCCTGTCAATCAGGCAGAAGCGATCGCAGCCCTGCTACGGCCTTCGGCAGTCTGACATGCGCTGGCGCACTACGGCGCCGGCGCATGTGCAGTAGGGACCCGTTCGCTCGGCTGCGACAAAAAGCAGCGAGCAAACGGGTCAGAATGACCCCCCAATTGCAGTGGTTATCCTTTCCGGTTAAATCCAGGGCCAATGTTTCTTCTTTAGTAACAGAATTCCTGTTGAACCTGTCTATTCTACTCCTCTGTGTACATAAATCTACCACGGAAAAGGTATAAAGGTTAAAAGTGCTAGAGTTCATTCCGTCAATATGTCACTATTTCAAAGGGACAATGACCAGAAATACAGAACACGGTATTCAAAGTGTGCATATATTCCTTACAAAGTGCAGCAGACAAGTTTCTATTTTGTGAAACAAGGACATTTCCTAGGTATGGGTTTTTGGTACCAAAAAAAAATAAAAAAATTTCCTGCCACATGTAGTGAATAAGTCATGTCTATTCATTGAGGTAATTATACAACCAGCTAGGCTATGTATCTTCACCTCCATAGTACACAGTACCTACAGCCTGAATTGTTAAGCGACCACCAAGTGGCACTGACAATTACCTCATAGATAGGGAGCGTGTCTGAGTTCCATGCATTTATCCGAGCTTCATTAACATCCACCACAGTCACCTTGATGTCAGGACACATGTGAGCAATGACGCTGCACGTCGGCCCCCCAACATACCCAGCGCCAATGCAGCAGATCTTCTTAATTTGAAACATTGTTCCCCTGCAAGTTAGAGGAAAACAACGAGATCAGTTATAAAATCAAAGATGGGTTTAAGCATCTCCACCAGCAGATTATTTGAATACTTTGCATACACTCCACAATATGTACAAGCCAGTTACATACCCTCCAACTGTACCTTTTTGGCAGGTACAGTACCTTTTTTTATGGTCTGTACCGATTTTTGGCTCTCCAAACTTCCATTGAAAGTATAGGAAAAGCCCATTTACCCGTGACCACGCCCCCTTTTCTAATTTGTACCGATTTTTATGTGTAAAATGTTGGAGGGTATGCAGTTACTGAAGGTCATGTGGAAGTGCAAATCTACCTTAGGGACAAGCTGAATATATGTATTGTTCAGAGACATCTACATGGGTCATCCCAGCAGACTTAGTTACATTTTAGGGATATAAAGGAATATACAGAATTAAGGGGAACATTTACTAAGCAGTGATAAGAGCGGAGAAGTGAGCCAGTGGAGAAGTGCCCATGGCAACCAATCAGCACTTAAGTGACATCTATAATTTGCATACTATAAAATTATACAGAGCTGCTGATTGGTTGATGGGGCAACTTCTCCATTGGCTCACTTCTCCGCTCTTATCACTGTTTAGTAAATGTCCCCGTAACACTCTCACAGACCCCTGTTGGTGCACACAATATTTAAAGGAACTTCAAACAGTTCTCGGCTCAACATACCAGCTCTGTGACACACTGTAGTGTCTATAGTACTTCATAAATGATTTGTTAGTAGGCAGACAATACTGACTGCCAGGGGGAAATTTATCAAACCTTCTAAAGAGGCCAACATCGGATTCTGGTAATCATTTTAAAGTATATATTAGACTAGATAAATGATAACTAGAATCTGATTGTTTCCTGTGGGTAAAACATCCATTGTCCACTATAGAAAGTTTGATAAATCTCCCTTAGAGAGTTTGAAGGCCAGAAGTGAAAGCATGACATGCCATTAATGCCTTTCTAGCCAGAGACCCAGTATGGAAGTCTGGTATTATATGTATTAAAGTGTAACAAAAATCAGGACAGTGACTAGTACTTTCTGTCTCTTCATACAAGCTGTTGGGATGATATCAGAGATTAGTCCGCCAGACACAGGGCACACCCACTTTTACATTTAAGAATGGTCCAAGATTAATGAAATGGATGTCTGTCAGTTTTACACAAGGAGCAGATACAATGTTTGTGCCACATATGAAATGACACAAGGGTATAAGCTACACTTACCAGCAGATGGTTAGCATTAATAAGGGATTGGTTATAGGAGGAAATGTTCGTCATTAGAGGGGGGGGGGGGGGGGAGTGAGTCTGTCAGTACGTCTGCAGCAGTTGTGTAACCACTGGGTACTCAGAAATCTCTGCAGGGAATTGTGTGGGGCCTGATCAGTTGCAGAACATACAGTGATGTAATGCACAACTTTTATAGCTTAATACAGAGCAGCATAACATTTCTCGAGTTCATACTATTGCACCAATATTATTTATTCAGTGGCTGATACAAGCAGAATAGATTAGTGAAATAGATCACTGTTAGTTGTTATAGAGTGACTTTATACGAACAGCAGCTCTTTCACATAAGGTATAAGAACAAAAAAGGGGGGCTGGTCATGTACGCTGCCAGGAGAGCCCCAGAAGAGTATATATTCCTGACACCACCTAGTGACTGTACAGGTAGTAAATGTCGCCTTTCATTCCTTACAGAGCAGTTCACAGAGGGAGCATTCATCCAAGCACTGGGAGACCGTCCAGTGTAATCATCAGGATGTGGCCACAAGGAGAATTCCAGTGTTAATAGAAAGCTCTTCTGCCCATTTATAGAACACAGAGCTGCAATCTCTGACGCTTTCAGCAGCTGTAGAACTACAAATACCAGCGTGTACTGTCAGCTGGAGCTGGAAAGTCACAGCTTGCTTCACCTCAGTATCAAACAATGCACTGAAGTTAAAGAACAAAGTTAGCGACCCAAAATGAGCTTTTTACACAGAATAATTCCCTCACTTCTTCATCTGCCTATAATATCCATGCTCTTACGGTTGTACATTATCGTCAAGTAACTGGATAGATTCTATGGTAGCACAGTAGGGAGAAAGTTGGACTCTAGTCCTGGATTCTCAGTACTCCTCCAGGTTGCACCACTTTGTAGCAGACAACCGCCAACTGTGAGGGGACGGTACGGGTACATAGGCCCAAAGGATCACACTGGTGCCCTTATAACACCCATATACTCGTTGGAAACTCTTAGGGTTAACTTACAACTATATCTAAATTAGAGTTAAAAAGAAGTTTCTATCAAGAGCAAAAAGAAGAAAAAAATAATAATATTTTAAACCTACTGGTAAATCTATTTCTCCTAGTCCGTAGAGGATGCTGGGGACTCCGTAAGGACCATGGGGTATAGACGGGCTCCGCAGGAGATAGGGCACCTAAAAGAACTTTGACTATGGGTGTGCACTGGCTCCTCCCTCTATGCCCCTCCTCCAGACCTCAGTTAGAGAACTGTGCCCAGAGGAGATGGACACTACAAGGCAGGATTTAGAAATCCAAGGGCAAGATTTATACCAGCCCACACCAATCATACCATGTAACCTGGATCATACATAACCAGTTAACCGTATGAACAAAAAACAGCAACGGTCCAAGACCGATTCCAACTGTAACATAACCCTTATGTAATCAACAACTATATACAAGTCTTGCAGAGTTTCCGCACTGGGACGGGCGCCCAGCATCCTCTACGGACTAGGAGAAATAGATTTACCGGTAGGTTTAAAATCTTATTTTCTCTTACGTCCTAGAGGATGCTGGGGACTCCGTAAGGACCATGGGGTTTATACCAAAGCATCCAATCGGGCGGGAGAGTGCGTATGACTCTGCAGCACCGACTGAGCAAACGCTAGGTCCTCATCAGCCAGGGTATCAAACTTGTAGAATTTAGCAAAAGTGTTTGACCCCGACCAAGTCGACGCTCGGCAAAGTTGTAATGCCGAGACGCCTCGGGCAGCCGCCCAAGAAGAGCCCACCTTCCTAGTGGAAAGGGCCTTAACCGAATTTGGCACCGGCAATCCAGCCGTAGAGTGAGCCTGCTGAATCGTATTACAGATCCAGCGAGCAATAGTCTGCTTCGAAGCAGGTGCGCCAATCTTATTGGCCGCATACAGGACTAACAGGGCCTCTGTTTTCCTAATTCTAGCCGTCCTGGCTACATAAATCTTTAAGGCCCTGACTACGTCCAGGGATCTGGAATCCTCCAGGTCACTTGTAGCCACAGGCACCACAATAGGTTGATTCACATGGAATGAAGAAACCACCTTAGGCAAAAATTACGGACGTGTCCTCAATTCAGCTCGATCCACATGAAAAATCAAGTAGGGGCTCTTGTGTGACAAAACCGCCAATTCTGATACTCGCCTTGCCGATGCCAAGGCCAACAACATGACCACCTTCCAAGTAAGAAATTTCAACTCAACCTTGTTAAGCGGTTCAAAACAGTGTGATTTTAGGAACTGCAACACCACGTTGAGGTCCCATGGTGCCACTGGAGGCACAAAAGGGGGCTGGATGTGCAGCACTCCCTTTACAAACGTCTGGACTTCTGGAAGAGAAGCCAATTCCTTCTGAAAGAAAAATCGAGAGGGCCGAAATCTGAACCTTAACAGAGCCTAATTTCAGGCCCATATCCACTCCTGTCTGTAGGAAGTGGAGAAAACGACCCAGATGAAAATCTTCCGTAGGTGCATTCTTGGTCTCACACTAAGACACATACTTTCGCCAGATACGGTGATAATGCTTAACCGTCACCTCCTTCCTAGCCTTTATTAAAGTAGGGATGACCTCTTCCGGAATCCCCTTTTTTGCTAGGATTCGGCGTTCAACCGCCATGCCGTCAAACGTAACCGCGGTAAGTCTTGAAATACACAGGGCCCCTGTTGCAACAGGTCTTCCCTCAGCGGAAGAGGCCAGGGATCTCCCGTGAGCATCTCTTGTAGATCTGAGTACCAGGCCCTTCGAGGCCAGTCTGGGACAACGAGTATCGTCTGTACTCTTCTTCGTCTTATGATCCTCAACACTTTTGTGATGAGAGGAAGAGGAGGAAACACGTAGACCAACTTGAACACCCACGGTGTTATCAGAGCGTCTACTGCTACTGCCTGAGGGTCCCGAGACCTGGCACAATACCTCCGAAGTTTTTTGTTGAGGCGTGACGCCATCATGTCTATTTGAGGAGTTCCCCAAAGACGTATTATGTCTGCAAAGACTTCTTGATGAAGTCCCCACTCTCCTGGATGGAGATCGTGTCTGCTGAGGAAGTCTGCTTCCCAATTGTTCACTCCCGGAATTAAGACAGCCGACAGAGCGCTCACGTGATTTTCCGCCCAGCGAAGAATCCTGGTGGCTTCCGCCATCGCGACTCTGCTTCTTGTCCCGCCTTGGCGGTTCACATGAGCCACTGCTGTGACATTGTCTGACTGAATCAGAACCGGTAGGTTTCGAAGAAGACTCTCCGCTTGTCGAAGGCCGTTGTATATGGCCCTGAGTTCCAACACATTGATGTGTAGACATGACTCCTGGTCTGACCAAAGTCCCTGAAAATTTCTTTCTTGTGTGACTGCTCCCCATCCTCGGAGCCTCGCGTCCGTGGTAACCAGGATCCAATCCTGAATTCCGAATCTGCGACCCTCCAGTAGGTGAGCACTTTGCATCCACCACAGGAGAGACACCTTGGCCCCTGGGGACAGAGTTATTTTTCGATGTAAGTGTAGATGGGACCCGGACCACTTGTCCAGAAGGTCCCATTGAAAAGTCCTTGCATGGAACCTTCCGAATGGAATGGCCTCGTAGGCCGCCACCATCTTTCCCCGAACTCGAGTGCACTGGTGAACAGACACCCTTTTCGGTTTCAGCAGGTCTCTGACCATGTTCTGGATGTCCTGGGCTTTCTCCATTGGAAGGAAGACCTTCATTTGTTCCGTATCCAGTATCATACCTAGGAACGGTAATCGAGTTGTCGGAATCAACTGTGACTTCGGTAGATTTAGAATCCAACCATGTTGCTGGAGCACTCTCAGAGAGAGCGCCACACTGCTCAGCAATTTCTCCCTTGATCTCGCTTTTATCAGGAGATCGTCCAAGTATGGGATAATTGTGACTCCATGCTTGCGCAGGACCACCATAATTTCCGCCATTATCTTGGTGAAAATCCTCGGGGCCGTGGAAAATCCAAATGGCAACGTCTGAAATTGGTAATGACAATCCTGTACAGCGAATCTCAGGAATTCTTGATGGGGGGGGATATATGGGGACATGAAGGTACGCATTGATAATGCTGATTTTGATTACCTTATAACCTTCACTATATATGGGTAAGAGACTCAATACGCAATTGGCGTATGGGGTACCGTAAGGGTACGCACTTAGCGTAGCGGACGCTTAGCCGTGATCGAGACGCACGAGCGGCACGCTCGCTCACAGCTTTACGCTTGGTGTCGAACACGCTATAGGCGAGCGACTACCGTAATGCTACGCTACCAGCGTAGCGGACGCTCGAGACCACGAGGAGATCACGAGCGGCGCAGACGCTCACAAGATGACAATCAGTAAACCTTGAAAGTAATACACAGAAAGGATACTCTTATGCTGTAAACCTTGTACTGAAACACTGTAGCGATATAACGCTGCTTAACCTTGTTAACACTAAAGCTGTCTGAGCGATCGAGACGCTCCTATTACCCTCTGCAATGTAATGAACACACGATGCCGTGCTAAGGTTCCAACACCTTTACTAACAAGCTTTTAGTTATATCGAAAAGGGGTAAACAGTTTACAAGTCATACACTACAAGCTAACATATAATTCTAACAGAATATCTAGACAGAAATATACAATAACGTTACAATCTTATACTATAACAGAGAGAGAGAGAATGAATGGCCAATACAAACAAAGAGCGAGTTGATTACAGAGAATTACTTACACACACTGGGAACGATCGCTTCGCTATTCCTGGTACCAGCTCCAAGTTAGTCAATATGAAAACCGTTTGTGGAGTGAGATAGAGAGCTGTCCAGGCTGGCTGATCTTATATACACTGCATACAGTATACTACAAAGGGACCTATAATCTCATTGTTCATTGGACACAGGAATGTCTCCTCGCATCATAACAAAAGGTCATAGGTTAGTTTGAACAGGTGGGCTGTGACTATTACAAACTGCTCAGGTGGGAGGGAATCGCCGGATTCCCGCCGCATGGATAATGAACTGCAATATAAGAAATGTCCAGAAACTACCAATGGCCATAACTATATGTAGGAGCGATTAATCTTTACCTAACCAACACCGGATTGTTGCTATTAAAATACTCTTCGGTTAGGTACCAAACACATCTGCTCAAACCCTGTCTGGCCCTTCGTACAACAAAAAGAGGAATTCCTTTGTCCAGGGACCAACTACACTAACCAAACTTACTGTTACTATTAAGGTGAACATTATCTATTAAACCTGCTATATGGATTTATTAAGTAGCGATTGTGTCGCTCGCTAGACGCACACAAACTCTACCGTAAATGCACATACCATGCGTTCAAGCGCACGCCCGTAGGGTCGCCGTCACGCAACTGCGACTATGTGCACGCACGCCAGAGAAAGTGCATGTGCAGCGGGCGAGCGCATGAGGTGAATATATGGCAACGTGCAGCATGATATTTTTCTGACTTTGACAGCATCCTTTATGTCCAGAGACACCATAAACTCCCCCTCCTCCATATTGGCTATTATCGCTCTGAGCGATTCCATTTTGAATTTGAATCTTTTTATGTACAGGTTTAGAGATTTCAGATTCAAGATAGGTCTGACCGAACCGTCCGGTTTCGGGACCTCAAAGAGGGTTGAGTAATAACCTCTTCCCTGCTGGTTCATGGGAACCCTGATTATCACTTGCTGTATACACAGCGTTTGAATTGCAGCTAACACTACATCCCGTTCAGACGTGGAAACTGGTAGGGCCGACTTGAAAAATCGGCGCGGGGGCACCTCTTCGAATTCCAGTTTGTAACCCTGGGAAACTATTTCTAACACCCAGGGATTCAGGCCTTAGCTGACCCAGACCTAGCTGAAAAGTCGAAGACGTGCGCCCACCGGTGCGGACTCCCTCAGGGGAGTCTTGGCGTCATGCTGTGGGTTTTGGAGTAGCCGGGGAAGACTTTTGTTCCTGGGCGCCTGCCGAAGCAGGTGCTCTTTTGCCTCTGCCCTTACCTCTGGCAAGGAAGGAGGATCCCCGACCTCTTCTGGACTTGTGCGACCGAAAGGACTGCATCTGGTAGGGTGGCATTTTCTTTTGCTGTTGGGGAATATATGGTAAAAAATTTGATTTACCTGCTGTAGCTGTGGAAACCAGGTCCGTCAGCCCATCCCCAAACAATACATCACCCTTATAGGGTAGTACTTCCATATGCTTTTTGGAATCCGCATCACCCGTCCATTGGCGAGTCCATAAGGATCGTCTCGCTGAGATCGACATGGCATTGGCCCTAGAAGCCAGCAATCCAATGTCTCTTTGAGCATCCCTCATAAATAAGACTGCGTCTTTTATATGGGCTATAGTTAAGAATATAGTATCCTTATCCATACTATCAAAATTATCTGTCAGCTCATCTGCCCAAGCTGCAACTGCGCTACACACCCATGCCGACGCAATCGTCGGTCGTAGTACAGCACCCGTATGAGAATAAATACCCTTTAAGGTAGTTTCTTGCCTGCGATCTGCAGGGTCCTTAAGGGCAGCTGTGTCAGGAGACGGTAGCGCCACCTTCTTGGACAAGCGCGTCAGGGCCTTGTCCACAGTGGGAGGCGATTCCCAACTCTCCCTGTCCTGTTTAGGGAAGGGGTATGCCATATAAATTCTTTTGGGGATCTGCAGCCTCTTCTCCGGAGTCTCCCAAGCTTTTATAAAGAATTCATTTAATTCATGAGATGTGGGAAAATTTATAATCTGTTTCTTTTCCTTAAACATGTGTACCCTTGTGTCGGGGACCGAGGGTTCATCCACAATATGCAAGACATCCCTAATTGCCACAATCATACACTGAATGGTTTAAGTCACCCTAGGGTGCAATTTTACTTCGTCATAATCGACACTGGAATCAGAGTCCGTGACGGTAGTAGTGTCTTGTGCTAAGGGACGTTTTTGAGACCCCGACGGGCCCTGTGAATCGGTCCAATCCGAGGATTGAACCCCTGATGTTCCCCTTAATTCAGCCTTATCAAGCCTCTCATGTAAAGATGTCACACTTGCATTTAACCTATGCCACATGCTTATCCAATCCTGAGTCGGCACCAGCGACGGGGACACACCACTCATTTGCTCCACCTCCTCCTTGGAGAAGCCCTTTGCTTCAGACATGTCGACACACACTTACCGACACCCCACACACACAGGGAGTTACCTATAAGGGGATAAAACCCCAACCAGGCCCTTAGGGGAGACAGAGAGAGAGAATGCCAGCACACACCCAGCGCCCAAACACTGGAATATATGACCAGATAGCGCTTTTATATATTTATAATGTTAATCTCCAATCACTGCGTCGCCAATGTGCCACCCTCCTCTTTTTTCCAGCCTGTGAAGCTCAGCAAGGGAGAGAACAGGGAGCCAGCGTTTTCTCAGGCAGCCTCTGTGGAGAAAATGGCGCTGGTTAGTGCCGAGGATCAAGCCCCGCCCACCCGACGGCAGGCTTCGGTCCCCTCATGATATTGTAAGAAAATGGCGGGGGTCTGTGGATTTACTGTCCCACAGCCTAATCCAACATATTTATGCCCAAATTGAGGTTTATTGCTGCCCAGGGTGCCCCCCCCCCCCCCTGCGCCCTGCACCCTACAGTGCCTCTTGTGTGTGTGTGACTGGGAGCAATGGCGCGCAGCTTACCTCATGAAGATCTGATGTCTTCTGCCGCCTGAAGTCTTTTCCTCAATACTCACCCGACTTCTATCTTCGGCATCTGTGAGGAGGACGGCGGCGCGGCTCCGGCACGAACCCCAGGTGAGGCCTGTGTTCCGACTCCCTCTGGAGCTAATGGTGTCCAGTAGCCTAGAAGCAGTGCCCAACCTTACAAGCCAGCTCTGCTTCTCTCTCCTCAGTCCCACGATGCAGGGAGCCTGTTGCCAACAGGACTCCATGAAAATAAAAAACCTAACAAAATTCTTTAAAACAGCAAACTCTTGAGAGCTCACTGCTTTGTACCCTTTCTCCTCTGGGCACAGAATCTAACTGAGGTCTGGAGGAGGGGCATAGAGGGAGGCGCCAGTGCACACCCATAGTCAAAGTTCTTTTAGGTGCCCTATCTCCTGCGGAGCCCGTCTATACCCCACGGTCCTTACGGAGTCCCCAGCATCCTCTAGGACGTAAGAGAAATTCTAATTTTATTAAACAGATTTAAGAATATTGCTAATGCAAGAGCTTTGTCACGGCACAGGCGTTTACAGTCTGAGCTGGATATAGGAAACTGGCCCAAATGTATTAAGGCTTAACAAGAGATAAAGTTGAGACGGATAATGAGAGATAAAGTACCAGCCAATCAGCTTTCTAACTGCCATGTCACAGGCTGTGTTTGAAAATGACAGGAGCTGGTTGGCTGGTACTTTATTTGGGCCTATGTTGGCCATACATGTTCTGTTCTAATCCAAATGCTTCAAGAGAAAAAGAGTTATGTTACAGGACCACTGCCCAATAAGACTGCATACGCAGCTGTAGCCGAGCCAACAATGAGCCATGTTACAGCAGGCATCAATGGATGCTGAGCACCTTCCAACAATTGCACAATGACCAACAAGTAGTCTATTCATTTCTACAGGATCATTAACAGCCAATGTAGTAGGTTTGGGACCACACTCAATATTTGGAGTCATTTTAAGGCCTAGATAAAGACATGATTAACAGAAAGTATGGGACTAAAGATTATTGGAGAGATGTATCAAACCTCGGGGAGAGAGAAAGTACAAACCAATCAGCTTTTATAATTTTTTCAAACACAGCCTGTAACATGGCAGTTAGGAGCTGACTGGTTGGTACTTTATCTCTCTCCATGGCTTGGTACATCTCCCCCCTAGGCTCACAGGCAATCCATTGGTCACTGACTTCTAGGCACCTCTCTTATGATCTGATTCCTAGCTAAAGGTATAAGGTCTAATGCTGGGATTCCTTTCCTGGTGAGGCCAGGGTACATGTTAGCCCTGATGAGATCAGCAGCACAGGCCACGATGGTAAGCACTGAGGCAGATTAGATTTCTATAACATTAATACAGTTCTCAATTACTATGGCACTAACAGGCAACTTCACATTCCCACATTAAATAAATGGTTACAGTAGGGGTCAAATGAATAAACTACCCCCATCTTCCGAACTGTAATGTAATAAAGAATTACTTTAGAAACTGTACAAAGGAGGGCAACTAAAATGGTGCATGGCCTACATCACGAAACATACCCAGAAAGACTAAGAAATCTCAATATGTATAGTTTGGAGCAGAGAAGGGAAAGGGGGGACATGATAGAAACTTTCAAATATATCAAGGGTTTTAACAAAGTCCAGGAGGGAAACATTCTCCAAATGAAGAGAAGCAAAAGGACACAAGGACATGCACTGAGACTGGAGGGGGGGAGGTTCAGGGGAAATTTGCGGAAAAATTATTTCACAGAAAGGGTAGTGGACAAGTGGTGGTAGAGGCTAAGACAGTAGAGCAATTTAAACATGCCTGGGATAGGCATAAGGATATCCTTACAAAGAAATAAGGATCAAATAAGGTTAGAGATAAAAAATAATATAAAAAAAAAAAAAAAAGGCAGACTAGATGGGCCAAGTGGTTCTTATCTGCCGACAAATTCTATGTTTCTATGTTACTTAACAGAGAACATCAGAGCCCTGCACAATCCATACATTCCGTAAGTAGCAATCTTACTTCCCAGCACTGTAAAACATCAGGACTGCAGCACTGTGCAGGCCTCTGTGCAAGATCAAGTTTCATGTGTAAAGTTAAAGACCGCTGCAGAGAGAGGTATGTCCAGGTTTCCTGCATCAGACACAGGAGCCATTCTACTTCCTCGTGAGAGCTATGTGCTGATATGGAGTCAATTAGTGCAGCAGCTTTGGAAGTTATGAGGGGGGAGAAAATCTAACAGCAATTTAATGAACATCAAACAAGACCATGGGGTCTATTTACTAAGCCTTGTATGGAGATAAAGTCACTGGAGATAAAGTACCAGTCAATCAGCTCCTAACTGTCATTTTTCAAACCCAGCCTGTGGCATAGCAGTCAGGAGCCGATTGGCTGGTACTTTATCTCCAGCGACTTTACCTCCATCCAAGGCTTAGTAAATAGACCCCCATATCATAGGAACATAAAAAGCCAATGAATCACTTGTATAATACTGCACACCAGACGGGTATGGGTCATTAGGTCGACCTGACTTAGGTCAACCACTATCGGTCGACATGAGTTGTTGTTTTTTTTACTTTTTTTGGTGTCGTTTTCTTCGGAAAGTGACGGGGAACCCCAATTAGTGCACCGTGTACCCTAGCGCTTCGGGAAAGGTGCCTTGCTGCGCTTGGCACAGGTTACTATTCTCAATCGTAGTCCACGTGGATCATAAAGTATGAAAAAGTTCAAAAAATGATTTTCAAAATTTTTTAAAAACTCATGTTGACTTTTTTCCATGTCGACCTAATGATTGTCAAACTAAGTCTTGTTGACCTAATGACCGTATTCCATCTCCTGCAGTGCTCCCGCTGCCCCACAGAGCAAACCCCATCCCTTGCAGTGCTCCCGCTGCCCCACAGAGCAAACCCCATCCCTTGCAGTGCTCCCGCTGCCCCACAGAGCAAACCCCATCCCTTGCAGTGCTCCCACTGCCCCACAGAGAATACCCCATCCCTTGATGTGCTCCCACTGCCCCACAGAGAATACCCCATCCCTTGATGTGCTCCCACTGCCCCACAGAGAATACCCCATCCCTTGATGTGCTCCCACTGCCCCACAGAGAATACCCCATCCCTTGATGTGCTCCCACTGCCCCACAGAGAATACCCCATCCCTTGATGTGCTCCCACTGCCCCACAGAGAATACCCCATCCCTTGATGTGCTCCCACTGCCCCACAGAGAATACCCCATCCCTTGATGTGCTCCCACTGCCCCACAGAGAATACCCCATCCCTTGATGTGCTCCCACTGCCCCACAGAGAATACCCTATCCCTTGATGTGCTCCCACTGCCCCACAGAGCATACCCCTTCCCTTGCAGTGCCCCCACTGCCCCACAGAGCAAACCCCATCCCTTGCAGTGCCCCCACTGCCCCACAGAGCATAACCTATCCCTTGCAATGCTCCTACTGCCCCACAGAGAATTCCCTTATTCCTTGATGTGCTCCCACTGCCCCAGAGAATACCCCATCTCCTGGGGTGCCCCCACTGCCTCACAGAGCATACCCCATCTCTTGCAGTGCCTGCCAGGGTTCATACTTACCTAGAGAGTGCAGTCGGTGTGCAGGGAAGGATCTCTAGCTCACAGAATCACAGTGCCTGTGGCCGGCACTGGATGTAAAGCCATACACCCGTTAGATACACCCACTGGGGAGGGGATAGGCGGGGACACGAGTGGGTGTGTAGAGGAGGGAGGTTGACGGATAGATGACGCGAGTGGGGTGTGTGATGATGTGAGCGTGGAGCAGCAGGAGGTGATGCAGGGGGATCTGGTGGTGGGGAATGGGGAAGGGATCTAGTGATGGCTGAGCCGGGATTAGAACCTCCTATTGCTCCGGATGTAGATGTCCGACTGCGAATCCTCCCATACAGTGCACCGAGCATATCTGCCGCTGTGCCCTCATCCATCATTAGAGAGAGTGTAAGCTCCGCGGGCAAGCGGCGCACTGGCTTATCCCACATCAACAATACACAGTTCATTAGAGTGTAAACTCTCCGGGCTAGCACATACGAGATAGCTCAGCAGGTTACTGTGTCATGTATAGCTATTATGTAGTTATTGTTCTTGTTTTAAGTAGGGTAAATAAACAAACGTTGCGGGGTATATTTTCCACTACATTAATGTAACGTGTAACTGCAGCCTGTGACCTGACCAGGAAAGAAGCTGGGTCATATGATACTGCTTACCCTCCCGGAAGCTGCGGGAGACTCCCCATTTTTGGGGTAGTCCCCCGCAGCCCCGGAAGAGTAGGAGGCTGTGGCTCTCCCCCTTGCCCCTTCCTATAAACTGGGAGCATTTGCTCACAGGAGAACTACATCAGCTGCTGAGCATTAATGTTTTCCAACATATTTAGAAAGTGCACTTTCCAGAAAAATTTGGTGGAACCTATAGTACTTATAGGTGTCAGAGGTGTATGTGATGGCGGTCAGTCCATGGTTACTAGGGACTGCTTTATTAACCAGGTAGAACACAGGATGTGAGATAACACATGGTTACTGCAGCATAACTCATGCAATGCAAGGTAGCAGTGCCGAATGAGCCAGTGTGGTAGAGTGTGAGCAGCAGCAGGGGTATATGCAATTGCGGTCGAATTCCCGAAATTGTCGAATTTCGGGAATTTTTCGCCCCCCCAAAAAAATCGTCAATGCAATTCAGTGCTTTCCGTCCAAAAAACGGACTTTCAAAATTCAACTTTTTGAAATTCGACTTTTGTCAAATTCGACTTTTCTGCAATAATACAAGTGCTGCAATTCGACCAAAGTGTATTCAATTGAAGTTTGGAAATTCGACAACAGTGCTTTTAGACAGTAAATTCGACATTTTCAATCCGCCACACTTTGGTGGGTGAAACTAATAAAAAAAAATGTAAAACATGTTTTTTTTTGTGTTTTTTTTATTGATAATAGCATATCTATTTATATTAGAAGGGATTAGGTACTTGGTTTGTCTTTTTTGGAGGCACAAGTATTATTTATATACTTTTTTAAAATAATATATATATATTTTTTTTATTTTTTTTTAGATGGAATGGTAAAATTCAGAAAAAAAATGGCGAGGATTTATATCTGGACACTGGATTGAGGTGAGTATAATTATCTTTTATTTTCAGGTACCCGTGGATTCTACTTGGAGAAGAGGACCGACTGCTTCGTGTCAACATAGGTAAGTATGTATGTGTGTCGGCAGTGTGTAATAAAGTTGTACTTGTCACGGTGTGTGTCTCCTGTTTTTATTTGGGTATTTTTTCCCCAGTAGTACTACAGGTACCAGCGGGCCCGTTTTTCTCCCGCATGCTGGTACTTGTGGTTCTCCAAGTACCAGCTTGCGGGGGAGGCTTGCTGGGACTTGTAGTACTATTGGAAAAAACAATATTCTGTCATTTTACTCAAGGCTATCAGCCTCCCATCCGCAGCCCTTGGATGGGGGGGGACAGCCTCGGGCTTCACCCCTGGCCCTTGGGTGGCTGGGGGGGGACCCCTTGATTGACGGGGTCCCCACTCCCCCAGGGTACCCCGGCCAGGGGTGACTAGTTGGATATTTAATGCCACGGCCGCATGGCACTGTATAAAAGTGACCCCCGGCTGTGGCATTATCTGTCCAGCTAGTGGAGCCCGATGCTGGTGTAAAAAATACGGGGGACCCCTACTCTTTTTGTCCCCCGTATATTTTGCACCAGGCGCAGAGCCCGGTGCTGGTTTTAAAAATACGGGGGATCCCCAGTCAATTTTCCCCCCGTATTTTTAGAACCAGGACCAGCTCGAAGAGCCCGAGGCTGGTTATGCTTTGGAGGGGGGACCCCACGCCATTTTTTTCCGGGTTTTTCCCCGTTTTTTTAAATCGCGGCAAAATCCGGCAAATCGGCCGTTTTTCGCCCGCGGGACCGTCGAATCCGTTTTTCATTGAATATGGTGAATTCCGGAAGCCACCTGTCGAATTGTGTCGAATTAAAAAACGGCGATAATTTGCCGTGATTCGCCGCTAATTGCATATACCCCTATATCATACACACCGACGCACAACAGATTGCTGAGCAGATGATTGGCTAAGCTGGGCTACTACAGCGGCTGATTTGCTGACGGAGAAGTCGGGATGGAAGATAATTAATGTTGTGTATTGCAGGCTGCGCAGTTGATTGACAGTCTGTACTCCGGCATGATTGGTTGGCTGAGAGCAGTGGCGCGTTTTGGTTGGTTGGACGTGTTGCATACTAATCCCTGATTGGGCGATACGCTGCGAGGCAGGGAGTTATCAGTGAGGACGCCGCTGTGGAAGGGAAAGCGGAGTACGAGGTGCGGCGGGGGCCGGATGAGGTGATGGCACTGTGCTACTGAAGCGGTGGGAGACGGGATGGCGCGGACTCAAGGCCCCTTGGAACGGGGATGTGGGCAGTTGCCCCCTCAGGATGACTGCGCTGTGTGCCAGGCACCGCTGGCACACACGTAGTTACGGCCCTGCAAGGTAGATCCAGCCTGGAAGTGGTTCATAGTCATACAGGTGGTGTGTGGATGAATGGGGTTTTGCCCCTGGGATGTATGCTGTTGTGGCAGTAGTACTTGTAGAACCCCTAGCGGCGGTGACACCGCCGTGTCAGTATGGCACAGCAGCGGAGAAAGACACTTGTGGGCATGTTCAATCTGGAGAACGGAGGAAGAAGAACATGCAGTAATGCACACTGAGTCAGATGATACACATGAACCGTACTGCACCACTGCGCTATGGGGGCACAGTACCAATAAAAAAGACAGCGCAGAGCTCTCTCCTCAATTATTTTTTTTTTTTGCAACTACCACACAACTTTTTATTAGGCTGGAAAGCTAAGGTCCCTTAAAAGCTTCATCCTATAGTTTGCAAGCTTGCGAGCAGGTCCTTCCTACCTCTATGACTGTTATTACCCAGTTTGTTCTATCACGGTTGTTTTCAGTGGTAATGTGCAACGGAATTTGCTGTGCTATATAAGAAACTTAATAATCATAATGTTGTATCCATGCAGTGTTACTGTGCATGTGTGCCAGTCAGCCACACAGTAGGCTTCGAGAGCTAGAGGGAGCAGAGGGATCTGAATTTCCATAGAGAAGACTTGCTAACACCATCTTACAATGGCATAAACTATTGGAGACAAATTCAAAAACTTATAATTGTTGTAGGTTAATCAATAGCCCAATGACATCATCTCCATACATGAAATGGGGGCATTTGTGCCGCCATGATATCTCCAGCATTTTAGGCTTGATAAATAGGAACTTTAGTTGTTTGCGACAATTGTATTCGGTCCCGAAAGGCTTGATAAATAGGCTGTTTACTCTTTTGTAAATTAGGAGGAGATTAGGATTGTTTATAAATAGACCCCTCACTGTTTCAGTTTCATTGAATATGAAGGGGAAAAGTCTGGTTTTTGATACCAAGGGATTGTTTAAATGACATGTTTACATACATGGCACACGTACAATAAGGCTTTGTTCAAACCTCTTGGCCATAGTTTATCTGTCACCTTTGCTACTTGTCAGATAAGATTTTTTTAAATTCTTTTTGTCAAGTGCAGTTTTGTATTTCTGCCCTTTGATCCAGAAGTGTGATGTCTGTGTACACGTGTTTTCATTCTTTGCTGTTATCAGGAGATAGGGGTCTACTCCCGTTACCATGGAACAGTGATGTGAACATCTCTCTCACAGCATGCCCACTGATAGAGCAGGAGTTTGGTGCTCCTCTTCTGTGCCTTAAACAGTGAATGGACCATTGTCTCGGCTTGGTGTCTACAGATAGGGGCGTATTAAGAGAGGAGGGGGCTCGTGTGCAGTCTCCATCTGGAGATATATCTAAAGCCGGGTCGGGCAGTGTGCTGTGCATACATAATGCCCGATCCGTCGGGACTGACGCCATGAACTGGGTGGGCATTTATACACGCCCACCCAGTTCAGCTGTCAGTCACCGCCGGCTGCCGCAGCATGTATACGAACAATATATTGGTCGTCGGCTGTGCAGCAGGGTCTGTGAACGACAGAGTTCACAGACGTATCGCTCGTACACACTCGCTGACGAACCCGCAATGTACACACCTTCAGGTTTGCAAGGCTATATCTGAACGACACACAATTTCTAGAACAAAGTCCCCTGGAAGAATAAAAAAAAATACAAATTACAAAAATATGTTTCTCTAACGTCCTAAGTGGATGCTGGGGACTCCGTCAGGACCATGGGGAATAGCGGCTCCGCAGGAGACAGGGCACAAAAATAAAGCTTTAGGATCAGGTGGTGTGTACTGGCTCCTCCCCCTATGACCCTCCTCCAAGCCTCAGTTAGGTTTTTGTGCCCGTCCGAGCAGGGTGCAATCTAGGTGGCTCTCTTAAAGAGCTGCTTAGAAAAAGTTTTTTATTTTTTTTATTTTCAGTGAGTCCTGCTGGCAACAGGCTCACTGCATCGAGGGACTTAGGGGAGAGAATTTCAACTCACCTGCGTGCAGGATGGATTGGATTCTTAGGCTACTGGACACCATTAGCTCCAGAGGGAGTCGGAACACAGGTCTCACCCTGGGGTTCGTCCCGGAGCCGCGCCGCCGACCCCCCTTAAAGATGCTGAAGATTGAAGGTCCGGAAACAGGCGGCAGAAGGCTCTTCAGTCTTCATGAAGGTAGCGCACAGCACTGCAGCTGTGCGCCATTGTTGTCACACACTTCACACCAAGCGGTCACGGAGGGTGCAGGGCGCTGCTGGGGGCGCCCTGGGCAGCAATATTTTATTACCTTAAGGCAAAAGAATACATCACATATAGCCATTAAGGCTATATGTATGTATTTAACCCATGCCAATTATCTAAATCCACGGGAGGAAAGCCCGCCGAAATAGGGGGCGGGGCTTATTCTCCTCAGCACACAGCGCCATTTTCCTGCTCAGCTCCGCTGTGAGGAAGGCTCCCAGGACTCTCCCCTGCACTGCACTACAGAAACAGGGTAAAACAGAGAGGGGGGGGCATTTTTTGGCGATATACTGGATATATTTAAGCTGCTATAAGGAACAACACTTATATAAGGTTGTTCCCATATATATTATAGCGCTTGGGTGTGTGCTGGCAAACTCTCCCTCTGTCTCCCCAAAGGGCTAGTGGGGTCCTGTCTTCGATAAGAGCATTCCCTGTGTGTCTGCTGTGTGTCGGTACGTGTGTGTCGACATGTATGAGGACGATGTTGGCGTGGAGGCAGAGCAATTGCCGATAATGGTGATGTCACCCCCCAGGGAGTCGACACTGGAATGGATGGCTTTGTTTATGGAATTACGTGATAATGTCAGCACATTACAAAAATCAGTTGACGACATGAGACGGCCGGCAAACCAGTTAGTACCTGCCCAGGCGTCTCAGACACCGTCAGGGGCTGTAAAGCGCCCTTTACCTCAGTCGGTCGACACAGACCCAGACACTGAATCTAGTGTCGACGGTGATGAAACAAACGTATTTTCAAGTAGGGCCACACGTTATATGATCACGGCAATGAAGGAGGCTTTGCATATCTCTGATGCTGCAAGTACCACAAAAAGGGGTATTATGTGGGGGGTGAAAAAACTACCTGTAGTTTTTCCTGAATCAGAGGAATTAAATGATGTATGTGATGAAGCGTGGTTTAACCCAGATAGAAAAATGCTAATTTCAAAAAAGTTATTAGCATTATACCCTTTCCCGCCAGAGGTTAGGGCGCGCTGGGAAACACCCCCTAGGGTGGATAAGGCGCTCACACGCTTATCAAAACAAGTGGCGTTACCGTCTCCGGATACGGCCGCCCTCAAGGATCCAGCTGATAGGAGACTGGAAACTACCCTAAAAAGTATATACACACATACTGGTGTTATACTGCGACCGGCCATCGCCTCAGCCTGGATGTGCAGTGCTGGGGTCGTCTGGTTGGATTCCCTGACTGAAAATATTGATACCCTGGATAGGGACAGTATTTTATTGACTATAGAGCAATTAAAGGATGCTTTCCTTTATATGCGAGATGCGCAGAGAGATATTTGCACTCTGGCTTCGAGAGTAAATGCGATGTCCATATCTGCCAGAAGGAGTTTATGGACGCGACAGTGGTCAGGTGATGCGGATTCCAAACGACATATGGAAGTATTGCCGTATAAAGGGGAGGAATTATTTGGCGTCGGTCTATCGGATCTGGTGGCCACGGCAACTGCCGGAAAATCCACCTTTTTACCTCAGACCCCCTCCCAACAGAAAAAGACACCGTCTTTTCAGCCGCAGTCCTTTCGGTCCTATAAGAACAAGCGGACAAAAGGACAGTCATATCTGCCTAGGGGCAGAGGAAGGGGTAAGAGAGGGCAGCAAGCAGCCCCTGCCCAGGAACAGAAGCCCTCCCAGGGTTCTGCAAAGCCCTCAGCATGACGCTGGGGCCTTACAAGCGGACTCAGGAACGGTGGGGGGTCGACTCAAGAATTTCAGCGCACAGTGGGCTTGCTCACAGGTGGACCCCTGGATTCTGCAGGTAGTATCTCAGGGTTACAGGTTGGAATTCGACAAGTCTCCCCCTCGCCGGTTCCTAAAGTCTGCTTTGCCAACGTCTCCCTCAGACAGGGCGACGGTATTGGAAGCCATTCACAAGCTGTTTGCTCAGCAGGTGATAGTCAAGGTACCCCTCCTACAACAGGGAAAGGGGTATTACTCCACGCTATTTGTGGTACCGAAGCCGGACGGCTCGGTAAGACCTATTCTAAATCTGAAATCTTTGAACCTGTACATACAAAAATTCAAGTTCAAGATGGAGTCACTCAGAGCAGTGATAGCGAATCTGGAAGAAGGGGACTTTATGGTGTCCCTGGACATAAAGGATGCTTACCTGCATGTCCCAATTTGCCCTTCACATCAAGGGTACCTCAGGTTCGTGGTGCAAAACTGTCATTATCAGTTTCAGACGCTGCCGTTTGGATTGTCCACGGCACCTCGGGTCTTTACCAAGGTAATGGCCGAAATGATGATTCTTCTGCGAAGAAGAGGCGTATTAATTATCCCTTACTTGGACGATCTCCTGATAAGGGCAAGGTCCAGAGAACATCTGGAGGACGGAGTAGCACTAACCCAAGTAGTGCTGCAACAACACGGGTGGATTCTGAATTTTCCAAAATCTCAGTTGACCCCGACAACACGTCTGCTGTTCCTGGGAATGATTCTGGACACGGTTCAGAAAAAGGTGTTTCTTCCGGAGGAGAAAGCCAGGGAGTTATCCGAACTTGTCAGGAACCTCCTAAAACCAGGGACAGTGTCTGTACATCAATGCACAAGAGTCCTGGGAAAGATGGTGGCTTCTTACGAAGCGATTCCATTCGGTAGATTCCACGCAAGAACTTTTCAGTGGGATCTGCTGGACAAATAGTCCGGATCGCATCTGCAGATGCATCAGCGGATAACCTTATCGCCACGGACAAGGGTGTCTCTTCTGTGGTGGTTGCAGAGTGCTCATCTGTTAGAGGGCCGCAGATTCGGCATACAGGACTGGGTTCTGGTGACCACGGATGCCAGTCTGAGAGGCTGGGGAGCGGTCACACAAGGAAGAAACTTCCATCGAGTATGGTCAAGCCTGGAGATGTCTCTTCACATAAATATACTGGAGCTAAGAGCGATTTACAATGCTCTAAGTCTGGCAAAACCCCTGCTTCAGGGTCAGCCGGTGTTGATCCAGTCGGACAACATCACGGCAGTCGCCCACGTAAACAGACAGGGCGGCACAAGAAGCAGGACAGCAATGGCAGAAGCTGCAAGGATTCTTCGCTGGGCGGAAGATCATGTGATAGCACTGTCAGCAGTATTCATTCCGGGAGTGGACAACTGGGAAGCAGACTTCCTCAGCAGACACGATCTACACCCGGGAGAGTGGGGACTTCAACCAGAAGTCTTCCACATGATTGTGAACCGTTGGGAAAAACCAATGGTGGATATGATGGCGTCCCGCCTCAACAAAAAACTGGACAGGTATTGCGCCAGGTCAAGAGATCCTCAGGCAATAGCTGTGGACGCTCTGGTAACACCGTGGGTGTTCCAGTCAGTGTATGTGTTCCCTCCTCTGCCTCTCATACCAAAAGTACTGAGAATTATACGGCAGAAGGGAGTAAGAACGATACTAGTGGCTCCGGATTGGCCAAGAAGAACTTGATACCCGGAACTTCAAGAGATGCTCACGGAGGATCCGTGGCCTCTACCTCTAAGACGGGACCTGCTTCAGCAGGGACCGTGTCTATTCCAAGACTTACCGCGGCTGCGTTTGACGGCATGGCGGTTGAACGCCGAATTCTAAAGGAAAAAGGCATTCCGGAAGAGGTCATTCCTACACTGGTAAAAGCCAGGAAGGAGGTGACTGCACAACATTATCACCGCATTTGGAGAAAATATGTTGCGTGGTGTGAGGCCAGGAAGGCCCCCACGGAGGAATTTCAACTGGGTCGATTCCTACATTTCCTGCAAACAGGATTGTCTATGGGCCTCAAATTGGGGTCCATTAAGGTTCAAATTTCGGCCCTGTCGATTTTCTTCCAGAAAGAATTGGCTTCAGTTCCTGAAGTCCAGACCTTTGTAAAAGGAGTACTACATATACAGCCCCCGGTTGTGCCCCCAGTGGCACCGTGGGATCTTAATGTAGTCTTGGATTTTCTCAAATCCCATTGGTTTGAGCCGCTCAAATCGGTGGAGCTGAAGTATCTCACATGGAAAGTAACCATGCTACTGGCCCTGGCTTCAGCCAGGAGAGTATCAGAATTGGCGGCTTTATCATATAAGAGCCCATATCTGATTTTCCATACGGACAGGGCAGAACTGCGGACGCGTCCTCATTTTCTGCCTAAGGTGGTGTCAGCGTTTCACCTGAACCAGCCTATTGTGGTGCCTGCGGCTACTAACGAGTTGGAGGATTCCAAGTTGTTGGACGTGGTCCGGGCATTGAAAATATATATTTCAAGAACGGCGGGAGTCAGAAAGTCTGACTCACTGCTTATATTGTATGCACCCAACAAGATGGGTGCTCCTGCTTCTAAGCAGACGATTGCTCGTTGTATTTGTAGCACAATTCAACTTGCACATTCTGTGGCAGGCTTGCCACAACCTAAATCTGTCAAGGCCCATTCCACAAGGAAAGTGGGCTCATCCTGGGCGGCTGCCCGGGGAGTCTCGGCATTACAACTCTGCCGAGCTGCTACTTGGTCAGGGGCAAACACGTTTGCAAAATTCTACAAATTTGATACCCTGGCTGAGGAGGACCTTGAGTTCTCTCATTCGGTGCTGCAGAGTCATCCGCACTCTCCCGCCCGTTTGGGAGCTTTGGTATAATCCCCATGGTCCTGACGGAGTCCCCAGCATCCACTTAGGACGTTAGAGAAAATAAGAATTTACTTACCGATAATTCTATTTCTCGTAGTCCGTAGTGGATGCTGGGCGCCCATCCCAAGTGCGGATTGTCTGCAATACTTGTACATAGTTATTGTTACAAAAAAATCGGGTTGTTATTTGTTGTGAGCCGTCTGTTCAGAGGCTCCTACGTTTGTCATACTGTTAACTGGGTTCAGATCACAAGTTATACGGTGTGATTGGTGTGGCTGGTATGAGTCTTACCCGGGGTTCAATATCCTTCCTTATTGTGTACGCTCGTCCGGGCACAGTATCCTAACTGAGGCTTGGAGGAGGGTCATAGGGGGAGGAGCCAGTACACACCACCTGATCCTAAAGCTTTACTTTTTGTGCCCTGTCTCCTGCGGAGCCGCTATTCCCCATGGTCCTTTCAGGAACCCCAGCATCCACTACGGACTCCGAGAAATAGAATTATCGGTAAGTAAATTCTTATTTTCTGATGTGTAAATAACGTGGCCAGTATTTCCTATTACTCAGGGACCGCGCGCCATTACAAGGAGCGGGGCTTCCCGGATCGGGACCTGAGACGGGAAGGCGCCATTTCCTGCTGCTGCGGATCGTTCAGGCTGTATGTACGCTGCTCCTCCGGTGACCCACGCTGCTACAAGGCTCTGTACTGGTACCAGGGGGCCATAGAAGGGGGGAGCACACCAGCGGCACGCTGCACTATTGTCAGGTCATACACTTACGTTACACATTTTACTGCTGTGTGCTGGTGTCCGCTCCTCAGTGTCACTCCAGGGGCACTCTAGGGTCTGTGTGGAGGTGTTGGTCAGTGGGCTGCGCTGTATTACAGTTGTGTAAGATGCCTGTTGACATGGTTATGTGTGCTGCTTGTAACTCAACCCCGTCTTCAGCGGGGTCACTCACATGTGTGAACAATGGCCCTCATTCCGAGTTGTTCGCTCGCTAGCTGCTTTTAGCAGCATTGAACACGCTAGGCCGCCGCTGGGAGTGTATCTTAGCTTAGCAGAATAGCGAACGAAAGATTAGCAAAACTGCTACTAAATAATTATTTGCAGTTTCTGAGTAGCTCCAGACCTACTCACAGATTGCGATCAGCTCAGTCCGTTTAGTTCCTGGTTTGACGTCACAATCACGCCCTGCGTTCGGCCAGCCACTCCCCCGTTTCTCCAGCCACTCCTGCGTTTTTCCCTGACACGCCTGCGTTTTTCCCTGACACGCCTGCGTTTTTTAGCACACTCCCGGAAAACGCTCAGTTACCACCCATAAACTGTCAATCATTCACCGATCAGCAGTGCGACTGAAAAGCGCCGCAGGATCCACAGCAAAACTGCTAAGTTTTTAGTTAAATAACTAAGCGCATGCGCCCTGCGTGCCTTGCGCATGCGCAATTAGCAACAAATCGCAGCATAGCGAAAATCGTCAACGAGCGAACAACTCGGAATGACCCCCAATGTTCCTTCTCTCCACAGGGATACAGTTCACAGGCTCCTGACTGGCTGGATAGTTTTAAAAGCATGATTCAGAATGTAAATTCAGAATTAGCTGCATCTAAAAAAGAGAGACAGGTGTTAAAACACTCTATTGATTGTGTGGCCAATGCAGCAGATACCAGAAAGGTTTCTCAGCCCCCTCTAGTGGTTTCTCGTAAACGCTCACTACCTCACCTCAGGAGCTCCAGTCTGATTCTGATCAGCCTGATGTGGATGATGATGATGATGATGATGATGATATGGATGAGTACAGCTCTCTGTCCCCTGGGATGGAGGCTCTTATTTTTGCTGTAAGAGAGGTCCTTCACATACCGGATCAGGAGGCAGAACCAGATGAGGAGTTGTACTTTAATGTTAGACCAAAGACCTCAGCAACTTTTCTTTTGTCTAAAGCATCCACTACGGACTACGAGAAATAGAATTATCGGTAAGTAAATTCTTATTTTTTAATACATAGGCCCAGATTTATCAAGCCTTGGAGAGTGGTAAATAGCACAATGATATAGTACCAACCAATCAGCTCCTAACTGTCATTTTTAATTTAAATACAGCCTGTGACATGGCAGTTAGGAGCTGATTGGTTGATACTTTATCACCGTGCTATTTATCACTCTTCAATGCTTGATAAATGGGGGCCATAATGTGATGCTTAGTAAAGTCTACATAAAGAACTGACCAAAAGAACCTCATTCCAACAGTCAGTGATGCTGGTGGAGAGGTGATGATTTGGGGTTGTTTTGCAGCTACAGGTCCTGCATGCGCCGCAATCATCAACTTCCCCATGAACAAGCAGTTCTTTGTACATGAGTGCAGGGGCAGATGTACCAAACCTTGAAGAGAGATAAAGTACCAGCCAACCTGCTCCTAACTGTCATGTTACAGACTGTGTTTGAAAATGACAGGTATGAGTTGGTTATTGATACTTTATCTCTCTCCAAAGCTTAGTACATCTGCCCCAAAGTACCAACCAGTTCCTGTCATCTTTCAAACACAGCATGTAACATGGCAGTTAGGCAGAGGCAACACAAGGGGTGTGCGGACCACACCCGAGTGTCCACACTTCCAGGGGGTGACACCAAAGTGCCAACTCGACCACAGTAACAGAAGCCAGGTGCTGCAGTGTGACATTATTCTGCAGCACTCTGGTCCTGTCACTCTTTCCATAGTGATGTCCCATTGGGACAACAACAACCTAGTAGCTGAAAGAGGAGATTTTAAGTCGTCAGAATATAGTTACAAAAGTGCAGGTTTACACTTATCATAGCTAGAATCTGGTTGCTATGGGCAACACCTCCACTTTTGTAAACACGCACTTTAGTAAATATACCCCAAGGTCTAGATCCCAACCTCATTGAGATGCTGTGGAAAGGGTACTAAGTTTATAGAGAATACGATTACTTCCATTTAATTCCGCTAAAGCTTGTTTCACAAGCTACTGACTCATGGGGTGTTCACACAGGGTGTCTTGAAATTGGCTTATTTCTGTGGAATGTGTAAAAGTAAAATCAGATATGTAGTTTTAGTCACAAGATTAGATTTATAAAATGTTAGGTCTTGGCGAGGGCATGGTGATAATTATGTCATGACACAGAGTTTCATTTATTTTTCTGACTAAGGGGGACATTTACTAAGCAGTGATAAGAGCGGAGAAGTGAGCCAGTGGAGAAGTTGCCCATGGCAACCAATCAGCACCAAAGTAACATCCATGATTTGCAGTACTATAGACTGATACAGAGCTGCTGATTGGTTGATGGGGCCACTTTTCCACTGGCTCACTTCACCGTACAATCACTTTTCAAGGCTTAGTACATCTGGCCCATGAGTCTGCTAACCAGCCCAGGATATTACGCTCAGGCTCGTTACTTTAATCAGGTGGGGCAAGAGCACAAAGACTTTTATTTAGTGATTGAATGATTCCATTTTTTTTTAAACCCCAATCATTGTATTTTAAGACTTTTTTTTTTTTTTATCTGTAGTACCGACAAAAAGACACCTGAAACATTGGCTGTTTACACTGATCGTGCTGTTCTTTCTTTCTGTGGATGATCATCACATTGAATCCAGCTTAGCGCAATCTTTAGATAATTTTTAACATAAAAAGAAGACACATGACCAAAAGTTGTAATCACTGTTTATTAAGTAAATAGAAAGTGCATAGTACAAGCCCTTTACGCTGAATTATTTGTAATCTACATGGCACAATCAGGAGATTTTGTTTGACTTAATTATGGAAAGCATTTGTAATCAAGTATATATTGTTAACAAGGATACACTGATTATTTAACACAACAATATAGGCACTGCAAACTTTCAGGTACTGTAGGTGTATAATGAGGTGGTCCAGCTATTACAATGGTGACACTACAAGCAGAGTCATCACTGGTGTAATGCAGGAAACAGGTGGATTCTGTATTGGGAGTAAAGCAAGACAGGAGCAACTAGGCACATGGACAAACCAAGCTGCAATACAATGACAAAAACATTTCTATTTTTTGCATGCAGGGTAAATATTGGCTGCTTTTGCATGTAGCCAACAAATGCTGGACAGCTTTATGTTTACACTGAAAATCAGAGTTGAACTAAAGCAGCGCAAACATTATGCAAGTATCATCCTGACCTGCAGATTATATGACCACCCGACATTTCCCGCGTTCCGTCACAGTGGCGGAACGGGGAAATGTTCCCTCACCGGAAAAGGAACCCGATCTCACAGGATGTGGCCACGATATCTGATGGGTTCTGGCTGGTCAGATAAAATGTCTCTCGGTCTAACAGACCCAGCATAAGATATGCATCTCTGAAACCTAAATCTCTCTGCACGTCACATCTGCCCCACCTGCAGTGCAACATGGTTTTATCAAAGTGCAATGTTATATCTTTTGTTATTTTTTATTTTTCTCTGTTCCCAGTTGTGGTTTAGCCTCATATTCTGTAGATCAAGTTATATAATACTGGGGTACTTAGCCTGGATTTAATGCTTTCCTTTATATAATTAGTATATTCATCCTTAAATTCTCTATTTAAGTGAGTGTTTAGTTTAGCAACGATATTATTATATAAAGTGATAAACATGTTGAATTTTTTTTACTGTGAATTAACATTTTATACTTTTATGACATTTATTCATATAACACATTTGAGAGAACAATAGTTATAAGCAAGTAATCATTTCTCATTGTACGTCAAACTAGCAATCTTTTTTGTTTAGAGAAAACAGACCTAAAAGCGGTGATCACCAAACAGGCTCTTGGCTATACCAAGGGGATCTTGGGCTACAAAAACAAACTAGCCAATAGGGACTTGCATTGCATTGTCAAATCCGAAAGATTCCATCGTTCACAGGTCAGGCCAATCATCTGGATTACGCTAGGTACCATGAGCGCAGTGGATAGATAACCACAGACTGCATCCATCATCCACCCGGGATCTGGACCCAGACATCGGTTGACCACTGTCACATGTAGACCATCACGGCCAGTCTCTCTGGGGCTTTTACAGGAAATCTATAGACCCAAGAAACAACTTCATTCCAGATTCTCTCTCTAAAATAATCCTGGAAGCCCTGCACACACAATTCAGTGTTTTCCATCCATCAGCGTAGTTGCTGACTCTGCCAACACGGAGAACTCTGACTTTTTATCTGCAGCTACAAATGTCCTTCACCAAGTTTATTTAGACTGTAATATTTAGTTAACCTGATGGTTACAGCAAGTGGCAGTGCCCCAGGCAGGCATGAGACCTGCAGATCAGACATTTCATCTACCGCACAAATATGACACCTGCAGCTACCAAATAAGGACGCTCTTCCTGGTGGAATCAGACCCTTTACTCTTAAGGCCCATACACACTTGACGATAAAATGAACGACGTCGTTCATTTCAGCCCTCATCAACGACGTCGCTCATTATATCGTCAAGTGTGTATGCATCCGACGACCACCGATGCGCGGCCCCGCAGGACGTTAACGACTCTCGCTTATCTGTGGAGCATGTATGCTCAATTTCCACTATGGTCGTTACCGACCAGAGACGTCGTTGAATGTGTATGGTGTGAAAGACCAACGACCAAGCCACTGTTCACCAGCCCTGTTCCCAGCTCATTATTTTAATAAACTGTTCAGCTTGGATGCTTCAACGATGAATGGTCTATGGTCTTTGGTCTTTCGTCGTTGGTAGTGTGTATGCTCATGTCGTTTGCTCAGCTGTTCAAGGGAAGTCGTTAACGACGTGTGCATCGTCAAGTGTGTATGGGCCTTTAGTATACTAGTGTAGCTTACGTTTTACTATGACACGATACTAGTTTGAGGCTTAAACAATGGAAAATAATCCTATTGTGGTGTGAAATGCCTACTGTCTTACACACAGGAACGGAGTTATGCTACTGAATGGGTTCCCTGTGTAAGAGTTTTATAGGAAAGGTGCATTCCTCCAGGAGAGGACTAGAACCGAATAAAGTCGCTGATCTACCTTTCCTTTTAGTAATTGAATGGCCCCCACCTTGCTCAGCTAACTATACCAGTACATAGTGATTGTGTGCTATGAGTAGCAGGGCTAGATTACAATTGTGCACTACATGTAACAAAACCAAATGTTACAGTAATGGTATGTGTCACTTAATGACAAAATAAACAGCATTTAGTAATACAATTGCCTCTGGTATCCTGCACCTCGAAACTCTGTAGTTATTACTTCGCAGACAGTAGTGGCAGTGGTTCTCAAACTGGGGTGCCTCAGGACACTTGCAGGGGTGCCTTGGATTGGTGGTCCAGGACCAATTCAAATTATTTATAGTCAATGTCACAGGCAAAACCAGTGCTGGTGGCTGTCAATCAAAATATGTGGACAAACAGAAGCAAATCTTGTCCCGCACCACACAGTCTAACCAAAAGGATGACATATAAACACAATTTACTTCATTTAATATTTATGTCTAAAATTCTCAATAAGAAACTTTTTGGCCTAGGGGTGTGCGTGAAAAAAGTTTGATACTCTAGGGCGCCGTGATTCAAAAAAGTTTGGGAACCACTGGGCTATGGCGCTAAACTTACTTCTATGTTAGACACATTGGTACATGTAACAAACATGCAAACCGTTTATCCAATTTATGCTGGTGCGTGATGGCCCTCGAAGAAGCTTGAATTAGGGTTTAAACTTTTTTCTTCTACTTTCAAGTTGAAACATGCAGCGGAAAACGCCAGAGAAGAACAGTGGTGCGTATGTAGACTTAGGGCCGTGCAGCATATATTTACTACATTTATCCCCTATTCTAATCTACTGAAATTCTGTGTGGGGGGGGGGGGGGGGGATCTGGTAACGACTCCTCTATGCAGATTGGGAGGCTGATCACTATGTTACTGTTCTATGATCAATACAATCTTATAAAGCACACAGAACAAAATGTATCTGCACAGTTACCCAATAGCTACTGATTACAACCAATTACTTACTTATATAATATTAGCGGGCTATGCAGATAGACTGTGATGCTACTGACCTGTTAAACTCTCATAGGTGTTTCTTTTCTTAACCAATATAATCTCAAAAATAGAAAAGCTTTTACAAACGTCTGTATAGAACATAAGACACGACCTGGTCACAACCGTTGCAGGAGCGTTGCAAGCTATTTATCGGCTGACGCTCCTGCATCGGCACAGCGTACACACGTATACAATGGACGTCTCAAGAGCACTTTGCAGCGCTACATACACGATGTAGTGCGGGAAAGGTCTTTCCTCGGGTCTGTGTAGCCATGTGTGACGTCAGGTAATGTCGCACTGGGAAACCAAACAGTATTGATTTTTGTATTAAATAGGAATAAAAATAAATTAAAAAAAGAGCATTTTCTCGCTGCATTTTCCTTCCACTAATCTAATTCATATAGGTGTTTACCAGTATAGTAAATATTGGATAGGGACTGGCAAAGACAGACATAATAATATTGTGTAGCTAAGGGCCTGGTTCTGAGTTGGATGCAATGTCAATGTCGGACACAGTTTGCACGGGCATGGCCTCAGGAAGGTCTGAAAATGTATTGGGCGCTCCTGGGTGGTGAGAGGGCGTGGCTGTGCAGAGATGGTCACTGTTACGGGCGTGTTTTTAAATAGGCTGCACACTCAGACACACAATCATTCCCATTGGAGACCGTACTCTCACTGTGAATCTGCACCTAGCAGGGGCGCCGCAGTCCTTGCACATTCAGGGAAGGGCTTGTAGCAGCATTTGTATAAAGTCGCAGTATCAATACCGGCAAAATATGCACCCAGGGGACGCTGTATCGTCAGACTAGGAATCAGCCCTTGAATGCCTCTGGTTTGGATGTGACTGCATGTATGTATGTATGATATATGTTACGTTATGATGTAGGCTAAATGACCTCTTTATGTTGCTGAAAGGAGCTTCCACCTTTTGGATTAGTATAATAACCCAGAGAGACACAAGGCAGCGTATGGGATTACCGATTGGTACAAATATAGCACAGTGGGAAGGTCCCTGTAAAACCTTAAAGTACTGATCACTATGTTACTGTTCTATGATCAATACAATCTTATAAAGCACACAGAACAAAATGTATCTGCACAGTTACCCAATAGCTACTGATTACAACCAATTACTTACTTATATAATATTAGCGGGCTATGCAGATAGACTGTGATGCTACTGACCTGTTAAACTCTCATAGGTGTTTCTTTTCTTAACCAATATAATCTCAAAAATAGAAAAGCTTTTACAAACGTCTGACCCTTTCATCTAAGTACTGATCAGGACATTCATTAATAAATTCAAACAAAATTAATGATTTACAGGTATATAACAATATAATATAACAAGCAAAGCTGTGAGACAAGGATTGTGGATGAGGCTCTCTTACTGATCCACATGACAGTATTTAGTCAACACCATAAGAAAAATAGGATTTTGGTACTTACCAGGTAAATCCTTTTCTTTGAATCCATAGGGGGCACTGGAGTACTCTTGGGATATGGACGGTTCCACAGGAACTAGGCACTGAATAGTTAAAATTTGACTATACCTCCCCTCCATATCCCAGAGTACCTCAGTGTTTTTTTACTGAGCCGAACTGGAGCTATAGAGGTTGACAATGGAGAAATACATATAACCAAAAAACGGACAACAATCAAGTTGACACAAAACAAACCTGACAACTAACAGTTGACACCAACCCGATAGAATTTCTAATTTGAAACAGTCGGTAAGAGTGTGTTACCATAATATTCCCTGCACTTACCACAACCAGGTAAACAACTGCTCTGGGTGGGCGTCCAGTGCCCCCTATGGATTCAAAGAAAAGGATTTACCTGGTAAGTACCAAAATCCTATTTTCTTTTTCATCCACTAGGGGTCACTGGAGTACTCTTGGGACGTACCAAAGTTTCCCCCGTGGGCGGGAGAGCTATTTGGCACCTGTAACACTAAACGGCCAAAGCTAGATGCTGATGCCGCAAAAGTATCAAACTTATAAAAGCGCACAAACGTGTGCACTGACGACCATGTAGCCGCACGGCAAAGCTGTGTCGTAGAAGCTCCACGACCAGCTGCCCATGAAGTTCCCACAGAACGTGTGGAATGAGCTGTTACCGATGTAGGCGGCTGTAACCTAGCCGGAAGATAAGCCTGACGTATGGTCAGTTTTATCCATCTGGATAAGGTCTGCTTAGAGGCTGACCAACCCCTCTTGGCAGCATCAGAGAACAAACAACGTATCCGTCTTACGAACTGTAGACGTTCGGGATACATAAACGCGTAAAGCGCGTACCACATCCAGAGTTTCAAAATGTCCTGTTAACACAGGAACTACTATTGGTTGGTTGATGTGAAAAGATGACACTACTTTTGGTAAGAAAGCGGGATTCGTCCGAAGTTCCGCTCTGTCATCATGAAACACCAAATACGGTGGCTTGCATGACAAGGCACCCAAATCTGAAACCCGCCTTGCCGAAGCCAAGGCTAGGAGAAAAATTGTTTTCCAAGTGAGAAACTTAATATCCACTTGTTGTAACGGTTCAAAATGAAAAGACTGTAAGAAATCTAAAACCAGATTCAAGTCCCATGGCGCAGTAGGTGGAGTAAATGGAGGCTGTACTCTGAGGACACCCTGCATAAAAGGTGTGTACCGACGGCAATAGAGCCAATTGTCTTTGAAAGTAAATTGACAAAGCAGATATCTGCACTTTTAGTGTGGATAAACGTAGACCTCCATCTAACCCCATCTGTAGAAATAACAAAAGACGGGATAACTTGAAAGAAGAGGTCGGAAACTTCCGAGCGTCACACCAACCTATATAGGCACGCCAAATTCTGTAATAATGAGCTGCCGTAACCGGCTTCCTAGCTCGTAACATGGTTGGAATGACTGATTCTGGAATGCCCTCTCTTCTTAAGAGGGCGGTCTCAACAGCCACCCCGTCAAACGCAGCCGCGCTAAATCGGGGTAAAGGAACGGACCCTGTTGTAACAGGTCCGGACGTAGTGGGAGCGGCCAAGGATCGTCTGCGAGTAATCCGCGAAGATCCGAGAACCAAGCTCTCCGTGGCCAATGAGGCGCCACTAGTATGACTGTGACGGACTCTCTTTTGATCCGTTTTAGCAATAGAGGGAGCAGCGGAAACGGTGGAAACATACACTAGACTGTATGGCCACCTGACTGTGAGAGCATCCACCGCCACTGCCTCTGGATCTCTCGTTCTGGACACATACTGGGGCGTTTGATGATTGTGGCGAGATGCCATCAGGTCCACCTGCGGGTAACCCCACCTCTGGACCATCATGTGAAACACTTCTGGATTTAACGCCCATTCTCCTGGATGAAAATCCCGACGACTGAGATAATCCGCCTCCCAGTTGTCCACTCCCGGAATGAACACTGCCGACAATATTACTTGGTGATATTCGGCCCAATTGATGATTCGAGCTACTTCCCGCATTGCCATGCGGCTTCTCGTTCCGCCCTGTTTGTTGATGTATGCGACCGCCGTCGCATTGTCTGACTGCACCTGAACAGCCTGAGCCTGCAGCATGTGCACTGCTTGTCGCAATGCATTGTAAATTGCCCGGAGTTCCAGGACATTTATAGACAGCAATCTTTCGTGATCCGCCCAGAGACCCTGGAGCTGAAAATTTTGAACTACAGCTCCCCAACCTCTGAGACTTGCGTCTGCCGTGAGAATTATCCAATTCCAGGCGCCGAACCGTTTCCCTGCGGTTAGATTCTGTACTTTGAGCCACCAGAGTAGAGACACTCTGGTCCTTGGAGACAACCTTACCCTGTGGTGAATCTGTAAATGCGAGCCCGACCACTGTGCGAGCACATCTAGTTGAAAAGGACGTGAGTGAAGTCTTCCGAACTGAAGCGCTTCGAAAGCCGCCACCATTGTGCCTAAGAGGCGAATGCACAAACGAACCGAGACCGTGCGTGGCTTGAGCACTAATTGTACCAGATGACGAATGACCTGTACTTTCTGTTCGGGTAGGTAAATTCTTTGATCTACCGTATCGAGAACCATACCTAGGAATTGAAGTCGTTGAGATGGAACTAGATGTGATTTCTTGAAGTTGACAATTCAACCGTGGTGAACCAGTACATTGTATGTCAGCAATGCCTGTTGAAGGAGGATTTGTTGAGACGGAGCTTTGATGAGTAAGTCGTCCAAGTACGGAACTATTATCACTCCTAGGGATCTGAGATGAGCTATCATCACAGACATCACCTTGGTGAATACCCGAGGCGCTGACGAGAGGCCAAACGGTAGAGCCTGAAACTGGTAATGGTTCTGTCGTATTGCAAACCGCAAAAACCTTTGATGAGGAGGCCAAATCGGAATGTGCAAGTACGCATCCTTGAGATCCAGCGCAATCATAAATTCCTGTGGCTCTAGACCTGCAATTACTGACCGTAGAGATTCCATCTTGAATCTGTAGTAAGTGACGTACTGATTGAGGCCCTTTAAGTTCAATATTGGCCTGACCGAGCCATCCGGCTTCAGTACCACAAACAGACTGGAATAATAACCCTGACCCTGTTGGTGCACAGGGACCGGAATCAAAACTGCTGCGTCCAGCAGAGACTGAATGGCAGTCTGCAGAATCGCCCTCTTGCCGTCCGACAGAGGCAGTCCTGTCCTGAAAAAACGCATTGGCGGGAGACAGTCGAACTCTATTTTGTAACCTGTTAAAACTAAATTGCGGATCCACCCATCTGTGGACGTCTGAAGCCACGCCAACTGGAATGACTGAAGACGTGCTCCCACAATAGGAGATCCGAGATGGGCTGGGAGCCCGTCATGCCACTGGCTTACCGGTGACTTTAGTATCCTGACGAGTGGTATTGGTTCGTTGGAAACTACGTCCCCGACCTCGTCTACCTGGTGTGGCCGTTCCCCTGCCACTCCCGCGAAAGGACTGAGGTGTAAAGGATTTGAACGCCGGTCCAGAATACCTTTTTCTAGGTACTGTTGGAGGAAATGGTAAGAAAACCGACTTTCCTCCCGTGGCCTCAGAAATCCATTTGTCCAATTCAGGACCGAATAACTTCTCGCCCTCGTAAGGTAACGCTTCTATTCCTTTTTTGACCTCTGTCTCCGCTCGCCAAGAACGTAGCCAGAGCGCACGTCGTGCTGTGACTAGTGATGAAGAAAGGCGAGAAGTAAGCTGACAGACGTCAGTAGAAGCTATACATAAATAGTCAGCCGCTTCCCAGATTTGATCAGCGAGAAGTATAAGATGATCATCAGTTAAGGCAGATCTGAGTTCTGTTATCCATACCATTAGAGCCTTAGTTACCCAAATGCCACTCAACCCAGGTCTAAGCAGCACTCCTGCTGCTGTATACATGGACTTCAGCATAACTTCTATTTTATGGTCCGAAGGGTCCTTGAGTGTAGTTGCAGGTGGTACAGGTATGGTTAATTTCTTTGGAAGTTTAGACACAGATGAATCCACCAACGGCGGATTCTCCCATGTAGCTGTCACAGACTCTGGAAACGGATAACTAGACCTAAATCTGTGAGGTACAGAAAACCGTTTATCCGGATTCTTCCTTGTTTCTAGTAACATTTTATTAAGGGATTCTGAAACAGGGAAACATATTGGAGTTCTCTGTCGTTTAGTAAAAACGACCTCATCATTTGTCAGAGGCTCCTCAGTTTCTGTAAAATTCAGAGACTGACGCACCGCTCTGATGAGATTATCAATGCCCGGGCTGTCAAAATCGTCACCATCTGACTGCTGGTCTACTTCGCCCTCCTCACCCACATCTTGTACTGTGAGGTCTGGCGAAGAATCATCAGACAGTAACATAGCAGAAACCGGTAGTTTATAAGAAAAATGAAACTTATCCCCCTTAGTCAAAGAGGATCTGGACCTTTGGTAAGGCTGAGACCCCTCTGGTAGTTCTAGCGGTCTCACCCTAGATTCAGATCTTGCCGCCTCTCGCTCCTGCCGAGAGGCGGCCAACTATGATTGCAATCCAGCTAAGACATCTGCTAATATAGCCCATGGCGGGTCCGGGGTTGAAATTGGATTTGAAACCGAAGCAAAAATTGTATTTGTTTCTGAATTTACAAAACATACTTTACATGTGGTAAATCCATCAGGTAATACACCCTTACAGACATGGCAGTAAAACTGCTTTTTGGACTTTGCTGATGTTTTACTCATTATGCAAACAGACAATACAAAATACAAAGACAAACAACCTGCGCGACTCAGTAAATAGCACTAAGGTGTCTCTATATCTCTGGCCAAGTGTGCCAGCAATATAAAAAAAGGGGGAAAGATCTGTGGATAGAGAGAACCTCGGTTCAATTATTGGTTAAGCCATTGCAATTTAAACAACCAAAGGTGTCTTGATAAATGATCTTTTAATTAATTTGCTACTGATTGCATTGATTAAACATGTGAGTGTTTTATTGTGAGCACTTTAAATAGAGCAGACACTGCCACAGGAGTCATCTTTGAAAAAGTCACGGGTTGCGTGACGAAACGCGTCAGGACTCCTCCCCTTTTCTCACATACCGACCGCATGTTCTGGGACACTACCTACAGCCTCATCTCACCGGCTATAGGAACAAGCGGTACGCGTCTCAACATAGGACGAAGCCGCTCTATCAGCTCCGCACGCTGGTAGTGGCCGGACATCAGCCTCCCTCCCTCTCATCACCTACGGACGGCGCACGTCCAGGGAGTATTGGAGAAGCTTGATGAAGTGCTGGATCCCTGCAGCGGCTTTCATTTAATCAGCCGCGCACCTGCCTTTCCCCACACACTGCAGCGGGCGGTGCACGCCCAGGGGAATAACAATACAACAGTGGGATCCCGGCCTGCACGGACAGACCCTCCGACTTCATTATTTATTGGGCAATTTGAACTTACCCGAGGACGCTCGGGTTTTGCAGCCCTGTTGGAGAGGTAATTCATTACTCTACTTTTATTTATACATTGGCTTCTGGATTTTTGAGGTGATGCACAATATAGCCCAACATCTATAGAGTTTATTTATTCCCTCAACAATTATATCCAGTAACACTGTTTCATCCAAACAGTTTCATACAAACAGTCTTGGCTACAGTGTTGCAATAGCTGATACATTTGGACTGCTGGCAGCTGTTCAGTCTGCATCATTGTTCTTAAACGTTTACTGAAACATTATAGGCAATTTATGTGAGCGCTTCATCTAACATATGTGGCATTTCTGTGAGAATAGGGATCACGAAATGTGTTTTATACATAAGCTTGTGCTTAACAAAGTGTAATTTTATATTGGTTTATTTTAATAATAAATACTTAAATTTATTTTAATTTATTCTGACTCTTTGGTTGTGATGTATTAGGATTTTACAGTGTCAGAATGAAATGAGCGCCTCTATTTAATCTCTCTGTGCCAGCAATATGCCTGATCCCAAAATCCCCCTAACACCCCTGCGCCTTCAATGGCGGAGAGATGTAATACAGGAATTCTGGAAAAGAAAACAGGAAAAACAGGAAGCATGGTTAATATGTCCCCATGCTCACAGAATATCACAAAAGTGCAGACTTATAACTTATGTAGCAGATTTATAATTCTTTATATACACATTCCTGTTAAAAAGGCTTAAAAACCTATTTATGCAGCGCTGCTGGCCCAGTGCTAGGCTCCATACACACTCGATATTGAAGTGCGTCTCCCCCTCTCCCCCGTGCTCCGTGTACCGCTCTCTGTACACGGAGACCGGGCAATGACACTGTGCCTCCGGAAGCGCATCGGAGCAGGTGAACATGCCGCATAGAGCCGTGGAGCGGCCTATGCAAAATCAAAAGACCGGCGTGGCTCAGAGCTGCGGGAGAAGCATTTACACAGCGGCGCTGGAAGCGGCGGCGGGCGGCTGAGGACAGCGGCGGGCAGCACATACACACACAGTAATTCCACACAGCGGGGCGGCAGCATGAGCTGACCGCCCCGAACAACATACCTGGACCCTGTGGTGAGGGCAATGACGGGGCTTCTCTGTAAGCACTGTCAGCCTTTTACTGCAGGTGTCCTGCACATGGTAGTGAGGGAGCTCTTCTAGAGAGGTCCGACACCCACAGCTGCTTCAGCAGCTTTCACTATCCCAGAACGTCGCCTTCCTGGAAGGGGGAAAGGGATGTGGCTTCCAAGAAAAAAAAATAAAAAAATCAATAATTGTGGACCAACTTCCACAAGCCTAGTTGCTCGGTGAGCACCGAAAAAACACTGAGGTACTCTGGGATATGGAGGGGAGGTATAGTCACATTTTAACTATTCAGTGTCTAGTTCCTGTGGAACCGTCCATATCCCAAGAGTACTCCAGTGACCCCTAGTGGATGAAAAAGAAAAGGTAAAGGGGTAAATGTAATAGGGTGCGAGAATCTGTGAGGTGTTTCAGTTTGTAAAGCGGCAATACTTTACAAGGCAAAACCAACCTGGTTTTACCTTGTAAATGATTGCCGATTTAAAAATACGGGCATTGTCGCACAAACTCCTGCACCTCCGGGTTCTCACACCCTATTACATTTACCATAAAGTATTTGTTATAAAATATGGTTGAATTTGGGATGCATTATGGTCCTACTATTCCTCTTACAAATGGGCAGCAAAAACAATTGTTTAAACAGTCTATGAAACTGATGATTATAATGCATTGATACTTGGGTAATTGTATGATGTTCATACAAGATAGGCAATGCAACGGTTTTAACAATTAGAACATAATAAAACATTCCAAACAAAATGAATGCAAATGTATATTAAATGTAATTCTCCCTTTTACGTATGCCGCCGTGGGAAACGCCTCTGAGTTTCTGTGATAATGTATAAGTAGCGTCTTCAGCTGTGGCCTATCTCCTTGTGGCACATACAGTACAGTCCACCGTGCATTAGAACATTTAAGCATGCTTCATAGGTTGGCCAACAGATTTGGCACTTTAGCGCACGGTATTTGCAGAAGATTAATCGCACTGGTGTATAGTTTCTAGGTATAATATTTTCAAGTTCATCCATGTTACGAAGTAGCAAACCAAGATTCTTATGTAACAGAAAGGAAAGGAAATCTGATTACAGATTAAACACCCTTTGTAAACTATAGTCCACTACACGTCTGAATGTAAACCGTTTTCACCTAAAATGTGGGACAAGGCTGCAGGTAAAACCCGCATTTGTATTCTGCTGGCAGAACTGCTGATAAATGCATAGCAAAAAATGGGTGCCATAAGTTCTATCAACCATAAACTATAAATATAACTATGATAACATTTAGGAAGACAAGTATACGTAAAAAAAAAATCTATATAGAAAAAAAGAGAAAGATATGCCCTTTACTCGCTGAAAGTTAGCAGCCCAACTGAAAGATCCCCTGTTAGTAGGAACTTAAAAAACAGACATACACAATAAAAACAGAGTGCGCTAAAACATTATATGCTGATTGTGAAATGTTCAATTCAGGATTCGTATTCAAAGATTCTCTTGAATTCTTATCCCTTTGGGAACTTCCCTATTGGGGCCTATAGAAATACCCTCTCACCAAGAGAATAGATCAGCCAACAAGAATTGAAGCAGTTTAATAAAAGTTCATAATCAATGGTTACAGAATTGTATATAACAGTCACACAATTTGATAAACTGAATTGTGTAGAGAGCCGGTGATATGTATTAGAATCCAGTCACATACACTAGATTGTACTTTTGATCATCTAGACCAGCAAACATTTTAAATGCAGCAACCAGGAAGGGAGACGTCTCCCTTCCTGGTTGCTGCAATGAAAGTTCCCATAGGGATAAGAATTCAATCAGCGTATAATGTTTTAGCGCACTCTTTTTATTGTGTAGATAGATAGATAGATAGATAGATAGATAGATAGATAGATCGATAGATAGATAGATAGATGCTAAAAAATAAATGGAAAATTCCATGGCAACCTGACTACATCAGTACAAAATGATTGGCGCTGCATGATTACTGTGACATATTATCTTTTTATTGTTGTAATAACTGAAGGAATGTTTCTTTGTACCCAACAGTATGAAAACTCACACTGAGGTGTCAGGTTCACATTACGATAAACATCTGCAGATCCAATCTTAGTACCAAGTAAATATATGACAAAATACATTGTCTAATGTGTCTGAAGACTTTCAGCCTTAATGCAAGTCCAGACAAAGGTAGAAGTGAAAAGGAAATTTACAGTGTTGTCTACTGCCTAGGTCTGCAAGCAAAGAGCATAAGTATCGCAGGAATGAGTGGAACCAATAAGATGCTCCGGCACAAAGACCCTATATCACTGACGCAAGGATGTGGATCTCAGGATGCCGTTCAGTTGTTGTCAGCCTCATCGGAAAGGAGCAAAAGTATAATTATCAATTTTAGAGTAGTCTGGCCATTCTGTATCCATTTGGTCGTGCAAAACTGTAGCATTTTAGGTATCACTGGAGGCTAATCTACTGGAGGCGCTGGTGGTTCATGGCCTCGATCCTACAAAGAAAAAAGACAATTAATTAGTTATTATTTATTTATTACCAGTTATTTGTATAGCGCACACATATTCCACAGCGCTTTACAGAGAATATTTGGCCATTCCCATCAGTCCCTGCTCCAGTGGAGCTTACACTCTATATTCCTTACCACATGTACACACACACACACACACACACACACACACACACACACACACACACACACACACACACACACACACACACACACACACACACACACAGGTTAATTTTTGTTGAGATTCAATTAACCTACAGGTATATTTTTGGATTGTGGGAGGAAACTGGAGTACCCAGAGGAAACCCACGCAAGTACGGGGAGAATATACAAACTCCACACAGTTACGGCCATGGGGGGAATTAATGATGTACTCTTCACATGCAGTAAGGCCCTATAGTCGCACCTATGTGCATTTGTGAAAGGTAAAAGACACTGGGGTCATTCAGACCTGATCGCTCACTAGCTGGTTTTTGCAGTCCTGCGTTCGCATAGTCGCCGCCCACCGGGGAGTGTATTTTAGCTGTGCAAGTGTGCGATCACATGTGCAGCCGAGCGGTACAAAAAAAAACTTTGTGCAGTTTCTGAGTTGCCCAGAACTTACTCAGCCGCTACGATCACTTCAGCCTGTCCGGGCCCGGAATTGACGTCAGACACCCGCCCTGCAAACGCTTGGACACGCCTGCGTTTTTCCAACCACTCCCTGAAAACGGTCAGTTGCCACCCACAAACGCTTTCTTCCTGTCAATCTTCTTGCGATTGGCTGTGCGAATGGATTCTTCATAAAACCCATTGCATAGCGACAATACGCTTTGTACCCGTGCGACGCACCTGCGCATTGCGGTGCACACGTATGCGCAGTTCTGACCTGATCGCAGCAAAAAAATGCTAGCGAGTGATCAGGTCTGAATGACCCCCACTTTGCACATGTGCACAGCTTGAATCTGTATTTAGAGAGTTACATGTAGTGGAATCAGGTGAGATAACGTGCGAGTGAAGTACATCTGGGATGGCTTAATGTAACACTGTCCTTTGGTCTGGCGTTTCGGGTAGGTTTGTTCAATCAGAATAGGTAAGCTTTCTGTTTCCAGCAATGGTTAGTGTGCAGAATAGCGCGCTGTCAGTGGTGCTGTACTTTGGTACAGACCTGATCCCATTTAGGATGGGACCCTCCGGATACCTCTATGATGCTGCCCCTCTCGAAGTTACTCTCCAGGAAACCCTGTGAGCAGCTGAGGAAGACCTTGGGGTGCCAGCCAACCAGCTCAAAACCGTAATTTTTCAAAAACAGTCTGTAACATTACAGTTAGGAGCTGATTGGCTGGTACTTTATCGCCATCCAAGCTATATCTGTCCAAAACTTTAGTAAATAGACACCCTTAGCTCCAGTTCTGCCTCGGCTCTGGGATCTACAGATACTGGCGCAGACAACAGAATATACTCCGTCCTCTCAGCAGAGTGGCTCACAGCACAGCTGCCATGTCTCCTCACTGACAGGAATTACCACAGCACTCCCACTGTATCTCATCCCATTCCTCTTTCTCCGACAAGGCAAATCACACAGAGCTGTATCACTCCGCCCCTCTTTCTCAGACAGGGCAATTCACAAGGAACTGTATCACTCTGCCTGTCATTCTTTGACAGGGCAAATCCATACCCTCCATCTGTACATTTTTTGGCAGGTACAGTACCTTTTTTTATGGTCTGTACCAATTTTTGGCACTCCAAGCTTCCATTGAAAGTATAGGAAAAGCCTTTACACGTGGCCACGCCCCTTTTCTAATTTGTACCGATATTTGTGTGTAAAATGTTGGCGGGTATGCAAATCACACATAGCTGTATCACTCCGCCCCTCTTTTTGACAGGGCAAATCACACAGAACTGTATCACTGCGCCCCTCTCTCTCATCAAATCAGTCATCAAATATAATTTCACAATATATCTCCTATTGCTGAGGCATGTGCCCCTTCTCTCTCCTTGTGCCGCCTCCGTTAAGTGATGCCCAGTTTTGGGGGTATCACCAGAGGAAGATTTACCACAAGGCAATCAAGGGGGCAGCTTAGGACCCTGTGGGTCTCAGGGGGCCTGCCAATAAGTATGGAGGGCATTTCTGGTGGACTGTGACCTCCGCCGAATATGTCACAGCGCTGAATACTCCTGACAGGCTGCCAGTGACGAGACTGCTGTTGGATGCTGGATCCAGCGCACGCCTGTGTCTACAGTCCTGCAGTATTGTGCATGTGAGGCACTGACTGATAATATATCAATATGCTATTATACTCTATTTTTAGTACTACTGTGTATAGGCAATGTAGGCCTGACTGCTACAATCAGTGGATCACAGATATATAAATCAATACAATCACACTGACTGAAGAGAGTAATAATGGATAATTATAAAATGCTGATATAAAATGCAGTCGGTAAGTGGACATAATGCAATCAGTGAAGGTGGGGGGGGGGGGGGGGGGGGCAGTAATATACTGTAATAGAATATAAGGATGAAAAACAACAAATAATGTAAGAGGCATATACCCGCTTGAAAATATAGCGCTATGGATTATTTGAGGGAAGAGGGACCCAAATCGGTGTCTTTGTTAGGACCCCATGAGGTCTAAATCCACCTCTGGGTATCACAATAATGCTTCTCATGTTTCAATGATATGGGTTTTAAAATAGTATGTTAACTGCAAGTTATACATGTTGCATCAACGAGTGTGAATCGTGATGATGACTGTCGCGTTTTTGCTTCAGTTGTATCAGCTGGCAAGCTCTAAGGTTGCACATATCTTAAGAGGAGGAGACACAAGTCTACAGGTCCATCCTTGCTCATCCGCAAACTGCTAATGCAAAGTCAGGCCCAAATTTTCCCCAGAGGGATGAGACCAAAATGTCAGTGTGCTGCAATGTAACGTTAGGTGAAGCACCCGGCTGCTGTCACTGTGTAGGAACCAGCAGTGCAGACAAACAGTATCCGGGGCAGCCAGCATCCCCCGGCCCTCTTCACAGCGCTCAAACGGGTTTGAGACTCGTAGCCACGTCCGCTCCCACCAAGCCACGCCCCTCTTAACAGCGCTTGAAAATATCGTTCAAAGCCGTATCGGGGGCCATATGTAACAAAGTCCGAGTTGGCTGGAGGTGCGGGTTCCTGGCCGAACTTGCCTTATAAATGATTGCCACTTTACAAAAAGTCCACATTCGGCCATGAACCAGCACCTCTGGCCAGATCGTACTGCATTACATCCGGCCCCGGGTGTCATCAGGGTAAGTGATGCCCCTGCTCTAAATTGGCTCTAGGCTTTAACCTCTTCTGCTGCAGTCCAAGATTGTCATTTTTGTCATACAGGAAAAGTGAAACATTTGGGACAAACTGTTGCATAGATGATATAGACCACACCTGGCCAACCTGCGGCTCTCCAACTGTTATGAAACTACACAACCCAGCATTCCTTGACACAGTTTTGCTATTAGGCAATGTTAAAACTGTGGCAGGGCATGCTGCGTAGCTTCACAACAGCTGAAGAGCCACAGGTTGGCCAGGCCTCATATAGACTGCAAAAAAAAGACAAAAAGAAATTCAATACTTGGTCATTACATCCTGGTCCCACCTTAAAGCCCGGATCTCTCCGTGTGTATGCCCACAGCTATAGCGATGACTAGCCCTGCGCGTTGCTATCGTTGACTCTAGATTTGGCATGGGTGAAATGAGCGGCCGCCCACATCGTGCTGTGTGCTGAGCGTGGGGGAGAGATGTGTGCTGAGTGGTCTGTGCTAGATCGCTCAGCACACATCTCCCCAGTGTGTACGGGGCTTTACACTCTCCAGTCATATCTTTCTCTGCTAAATCACAGTAACCAGTATCACGCGTTGGGCCTGACCTTTACCCTCGGCCAATATTCACGTAAATGGGTCATTTTTCCCCCTATTGTACATGTGTTTTAAGTCCTGATTTTGTACGTACAGAACACAGTAGTAGAAATGTAAGGGCATCCCAGGACAGTGACTGGGAGGTAATAGGGAGGTGGCTGATCAGACGTAAGCTGAAAGCAGTTACATACAGAGACGCATAGCCGCTCATATAGCAGGACATACTCAGGCTGAGAAACTGCTCCTGCCATACAGCTGGTTTAAGTTTCTAAGGTGCGACCTTAAGACGCACCAGGCGGTAATGCAGGGTATATAAACGCTGTGAGTGGGTGTCTCAGTCCTTCCACATTCGGATGTACACCAGGGAATGGCATACCTGCAGGTGCAGACAAAACTGCTACAAAAGAAGCAAGGACGGCTGCGTCTGCATCACCATTCAGAATGAGTCCCTACGTGACATTGTGTTACATATGATCATGTGGGTCATCTTCCAGATAAATAAGAGATAGCAAATTAGTTACAAAAATAAAACTCTCAACATGATTACAAAAAGAAATTCCAATGACATGTACGTACTAGACTCAGGGGTCTATTTGCTAAGCCGTGGAGAGGGATAAAGTAGAGAGAGATAAAGTACCGACCAATCAGCTCCTGTCATTTTTCAATCACAGCCTGTAACATGGCAGATAGGAGCCGATTGGCTGGAACTTTCTCTTTCTCCAAGGCTTAGTAAATAGACCCCTCAGTCTTTCAGAAAAAGATGACTTTGTTGCGTGCAAGTTGTGTATTGTGCTTCCAGCACAGGACAAAGTGAACAGACAATCCTTTAGAACTTTGCTGGAAGAAGGAAAACATGTACATTCGTCACTGGAACTAGGCAGGAACTGCAATGTATGTGACAACACAATGCTAAGACTGCTGCATCACAAATAGAAGATGGACATGAATTAGCCTGATTAAAGTGAGACCAATGTAACACTCACATTGTGTGGACTGGCAGGTTTTCCAATTGCCCTGGGTCTCCGAAGACTTCTGGGTCTGAGCAGGTATAACATGAAACCGATGACGAGCCAGGCCATGGCGATCATTGCAATGCTAACGCCACCATCGCCAGAGGAATTGGGTCCCGGCACTGGGGAGTACAAGAGATGTTGCCACATTCCCAAATTCTATATATTATTAAGCCAGGTCTTGTTTTAAAGGGGCCATCATTTAAAAGGCAAAACCAGGTTGATTTTTATTTTTGAATGATAGCCGCTTGAAATTCACCAATGCCTGCATCTCACAGGATATTACATTTATCTGTTGGGCTTTGATATTATGGGAAAGGATATCCAACAAATATACTGTATGTGTTATACTCAATAACCCAGTTCAATGCAGAGGCAGTCATTTCATGAACAGTTGCAAGACTGTACTAATTCCTATTGGATTTATGCAAAAAGCAGTAAAAGGCACAGTCTGATTCCAGTGCACTAAGAATCAATACAACTTTTCTTAGGGGTATATGCAATTAGCGGCGAATCGCAGCAATTTTTCGGCCGTTTTTTAATTCGACACAATTCGACCGTCTAATTTCGGCAAGTGGGTGCCGAAATTGACCATATTCAATAAAAAACGGATTTGACAGTCCCACTGACGAAAAACGTCCGATTTGACGGATTTTGTTCCGATTTTTAAAAAATGGGAAAAAAACGAAAAAAAATTGCGTGGGGTCCCCCCTCCAAAGCATAACCAGCCTCGGGCTCTTCGAGCCGGTCCTGGTTCTAAAAATCCGGGGGGGAAAAATGTCATGGGATCCCCCGTATTTTTAAAACCAGCACCGGGCTCTGCGCCTGGTGCTGGTGCAAAAAATACGGGGGACAAAAAGAGTAGGGGTCCCCCGTGTTTTTTACACCAGCATCGGGCTCCACTAGCTGCACAGATAATGCCACAGCCGGGGGTCACTTTTATACAGCGCCCTGCGGCCGTGGCATTAAATATCCAACTAGTCACCCCTGGCCGGGGTACCCTGGGGGAGTGGGGACCCCTTCAATCAAGGGGTCCCCCCCCCCAGCCACCCAAGGGCCAGGGGTGAAGCCCGAGGCTGTCCCCCCCCATCCAAGGGCTGCGGAAGGGGGGCTGATAGCCTTTGGAAAAATGAAAGAATTTTGTTTTTTCCAGTAGTACTACAAGTCCCAGCAAGCCTCCCCCGCAAGCTGGTACTTGGAGAACCACAAGTACCAGCATGCGGGAGAAAAACGGGCCCGCTGGTACCTGTAGTTCTACCGGGAAAAAATACCCAAATAAAAACAGGAGACACACACCGTGAAAGTAAAAGTTTATTTCATACATGCCGACACATACATACTTACCTATGTTGACCCGCCGACTGCCACGTCTGCAATGTCGCCGACGATCCGGGGTACCTGTGAATAAAATTATACTCACCTCAATCCAGTGTCCAGGTTATAATCCACGTACTTGGCAAAAAAAAAAAAAAACGAACACCCGGACCAAACGGACTGAAAGGGGTCCCATGTTTACACATGGGACCCCTTTCCACGAATGCCGGGACCCCACGTGACTGCTGTCACAGAAGGTCCCTTCAGCCAATCAGGAAGCGCTACTTCGTGGCACTCACCTGATTGGCTGTATGCGAGTCTGCTGTCAGACAGCGCATTGCAAAGCCTCTCCATTATATTCAATGGTGGGAACTTTGCGTCAGCGGTGAGGTCACCCGCGGTCAGCGGCTGACCGCGGGTAACCCCACCGCTACCCGCAAAGTTCCAACCATTGAAAATAATGGAGGGAGCTGTGCGATGCGCTGTCTGACAGCAGACGCGCATACAGCCAATTAGGTGAGTGCCACGAAGTAGCGCTTCCTGATTGGCTGAAGGGACCTTCTGTGACAGCAGTCACGTGGGGTCCCGGCATTCGTGGAAAGGGGTCCCATGTGTAAACATGGGACCCCTGTTGGTCCGGGTGTTCGTTTTTTTTTTTTGCCAAGTACGTGGATTATAACCTGGACACTGGATTGAGGTGAGTATAATTTTATTCACAGGTACCCCGGATTCTACTTGGACAAGTGGACCGAACGTCGTGTCAACATAGGTATGTGTGTGTTGGCAGGTGTGAAATAAAGTTGTACTTTCACGGTGTGCGTGTCCTTTTTATTTGGGTTTTTTTTTTCAGTAGAACTACAGGTACCAGCGGGCCCGTTTTTCTCCCGCATGCTGGTACTTGTGGTTCTCCAAGTACCAGCTTGCGGGGGAGGCTTGCTGGGACTTGTAGTACTACTGGAAAAAACAATATTCTTTCATTTTTCCAAAGGCTGTCAGCCCCCCATCCGCAGCCCTTGGATGGGGGGGGGGGGGGGGGGACAGCCTCGGGCTTCACCCCTGGCCCTTGGGTGGCTGGGAGGGGACCCCTTGATTGAAGGGGTTCCCACTCCCCCAGGGTACCCCGGCCAGGGGTGACTAGTTGGATATTTAATGCCACGGCCGCAGGGCGCTGTATAAAAGTGACCCCCGGCTGTGGCATTATCTGTCCAGCTAGTGGAGCCCGATGCTGGTGTAAAAAATACGGGGGACCCCTACTCTTTTTGTCCCCCGTATTTTTTGCACCAGCACCAGGCGCAGAGCCCGGTGCTGGTTTTAAAAATACGGGGGATTCCCCCCGGATTTTTAGAACCAGGACCGGCTCGAAGAGCCAGAGGCTGGTTATGCTTTGGAGGGGGGACCCCACGCCATTTTTTTTCCGGGATTTTACCATTCCATTTAAAAAAAATATATATATATTTTTAAAAATATATAAATAATACTTGTGCCTCCAAAATAGACAAACCAAGTACCTAATCCCTTCTAATATAAATAGATATGCTATTACCAATAAAAAAAACACCAAAAAAAACATGTTTTAAATTTTTTTTATTAGATTCCCCCACCAAAGTGTGGCGGATTGAAAATGACGAATTTACTGTCTAAAAGCACTGTTGTCGAATTTCCAAACTTCAATTGAATATACTTTTGGCGAATTGCTGCATTTGTACCATTGCAGAAATGTCGAATTTGACAAATGTCGAATTTCAAAAAGTCGAATTTTGAAAGTCCGTTTTTTTGACGGAAAGTACTGAATTGCATTGTCGATTTTTTTTTGGGGCGAAAAAGTCTTGATTTTCGACAATTTCGGGAATTCGACCGCAATTGCATATACCCCTTAGTTCGTATATTTCTTTAGATTTTGTCTTTTTTTACAAGTATAGTGAAATAACACATTACAATGTGCGGTAAAGGAATGAAAAGGTGTGTAAAACTTAATGTGAGCGGTATTGGGTTTACTTCTGTAGACGTTCTCAGTGGATCTATTCACCAGTCATGTGACCCTTGTTCCATTCACAGTCTATATATTAGTCATGATGCGAATGTTTAACGTCACTGAAGTTATAGTATCTTTTTTCAGGAAATGCATCAATAGAAATCCTGATAATTATAATATTGAAGCATTGGGTACAGAGTCTGGATTTGATGTCTTTACAGTAGTAGTCTGGGGACACTGTCTAGGTACTAGGTTGGTTACTCTTGTCTATCTTGTATTTATTTATCATTAAGTATTCCGCCCTGGATTATACATCAGAGACAGATTATATCAGGGTCCCCTCACCCAAATGTACCTACTGATTCATTCAGTAAATGATCCATATCTCTTCTCCAATATATCACCTGTAGCAGATGAATCCACACACAAACTACATTCAGTCTCCTGAAGCTCTAAAGAAGAAATCCTGTGTTCATCTTTTGTCTAATTGTTTAAGTAGATGTATTCCTAACACCCATTCCTATGGGGAGTGCTTTACACATCCAATGAGATGCGATAAGCTCTCTCTGGTATCCCTTTAGTACAAGTCAATTAGGCATTTCAAGGAGTCTCTCAATGCACTAACACAAACATTTACATATGAGTGATCCCTTGTCTCAGTTATGTCTATCCATTCAGGATTCTCACCCCCAACCCAATCCACAAACACTTCATATGTAAAGTGGAATATCCTCCCATTAGATGAGATGTAGTAAAGGCTAATACAGTAGACCATTTAAACATGCTTAGGATAGACATAAGGATATATTTACAAAGAAACTAAGGATCTAATAGGGCTTGAGTTAAAAAAGGGTCACACTAGATGGGCCTAGTGCTTCTTATCGGATGTCAAATTCATAGTCCCTAATGTAATAGATACAGTGAGAGACGTCTTGAAATCTTTAATTGAAATCTACTACAGAGATGCCAGAAATAGGTTACCAGAGCCAACAATGTATAACATACATCTCCCCCGTAAATGGATGTAAGGAAAACATCTAATGGAACGAATAGACAATAAAGAGTCTGAGGGTGTACACAGGACTCATTCTTTATAGATGAGCAGCCTTCAGTGGCTGGGTACAGATTAGCCACTTGTGGTATATGTATGAGAATACCATAATAAATGTTAGGTTTAAATTAAAAGTGCACTACAATTAGAGCAATGGTTCCAAAATTCGGTCCTCAAGGCACCCTAACAGTCCAGGTTTTAAGGATATGCATGCTTGGGCACAGAGGTTGAGTAACTTTGATGTAAGCATCAGTGCTCAAGCATTGATAACCTTAAAGCCTGTTACGATGCCTTAAAAGTTGGGGAACCAGTGAATTGGACAATTCCTTTTTCTTGATTTTTTTTTATGCATAAATTTGCAGCAAATAGATCTACGAGATTTTATTGATGTCAGTACTTTGTAGGTCCCCCACGTGTAGTGATTACTGCAGACACTCTTCTTGGGAAACGGTCCACAAGTTCCTGGACAACAGCAGGCGGTATGTTTTGCCATTGCGCATTAAGTACAGTGACCAACTGCGATACTGAAGAAGGTCGAGCAGTGCCTAGAACAAACCGGTCGCTCCAATTCGTCCCAGTGGTTCTCATTGGGGTTAAGATCTGGACTCTACGCTGGCCAGTCCATCTGGGTTACCTAAATTTATGTTTACCAGTCCAGCATCTCCCTGGAAACATGGCATTGCGCAGCTTCAGGGCAGCTATCGGGGGGGGGGGGGGGGGGGGGGGGAGACGACTGTGGTGACTGGTGTCCCGGGCCCTTACAGAGAGGGGGACCCACCCCTGGCTCCTGCCGCCAATACCTGTTGAGCTGCACCAGTCTGTGAATCAACAGTGGGCTGATGCGCAGGGGGGACTTCTTATAACAAGCCTTATCTGTACATCAGCTCTCTTTTAACCATTCCTGCAGATCCACAATACTCCACCTATATGTAATGTCCCAATGTATGACATCACATGGGGTGGAGCAGTGCAGCAGAATCTTGTTTTTGGGAAGGAGGGGCCCTGTCTATTTTGTCAGTCCCGAGCCCCACAATTTGCGCAGCCTACAATGATCCCCTGTTCAAACTCTGTTAGTGCCTTCCGGCAAGCGATTTCATTAGCAAATGATCTAGTCCGTGCCCCTCTACCTGTTTTCTACCTTCACGAACACGTGTCTGCTGCAGGAGCATACCATTTCACTTGCGCTTGGAGCGGAGGTTGTCCAATCACTTTTGTCTACATACTGTATCCACAATGAAATCTAAGGGATGTTCAAAATAAGTACTGAAGAGAATATTTCCAGTGCAGATAGTATTTTTTTCTAGTTCTATAATCCTTTTGAAACAGCCAAATAGATATTTAGGAGGGAATTCAATTACCCATGGTAAATTAATGAAGCTAAGTGATCCTCGGGGTGTAATTCAATTATCTCCGATAGCGCATTTTGTATCACCTGCCCGGATGCAGGAGAAAAAAAATCCCTAATAAATGCTGTGTTTTTGTGGCCGTGATTGCGAAAAAACATGGATCTGGGAACTTATTCTGGCTCTTGTGTGTCTTAGTGTGAATACGGACACAATAAAAATCAGGGGGTAATTCAATTAACCCTCACCCCACCCCCACCCCAAAAAAACAAAAACTGCAGTAAAACAAGATTTTGTAAGTAAGGGAAGGGCAGCAGAGCGTTCTCTAGCCTTTGGGCTGTGCATACGACCAACTAATATACAGTCTTCCTTCTCACAAGTTTACAAAAGGAAAATTCTCTGGTACAAATTCCTAGAATAAAAGTCTTATTAAGAGAGAAAACAAACAAAATAAACTATATACAGTAATGAGGCGTGTAAACCAGTATGGCTGGTCTGACCTTCATTCTGGGGAAATAGTCACATTCCTGATCATACCTACGTACTGGAGAGTGACTAATATAGGCGCTACAGGTAATGTTACACAGACCATTATTATACTGTATCTGCCCCAACAATGGGTCAGAGTTGCAGCAGGAAGGTCACTAACACAATACAAATATATTTACAGAACATAGGCCCTCATTCCGAGTTGTTCGCTCGGTCATTTTCTTCGCATCGCAGCGATTTTCCGCTAATTGCGCATGCGCAATGTTCGCACTGCGACTGCGCCAAGTAAATTTGCTAAGAAGTTTGGTATTTTACTCGCGGCATTACGAGGTTTTTTCTTCGCTCTGGTGATCGTAGTGTGATTGACAGGAAGTGGGTGTTTCTGGGCGGAAACTGGCCGTTTTATGGGAGTGTGTGAAAAAACGCTACAGTTTCTGGGAAAAACGCTGGAGTGGCTGGAGAAATGGGGGAGTGTCTGGGCGAACGCTGGGTGTGTTTGTGACGTCAAACCAGGAACGACAAGCACTGAACTGATCGCACTGGAAGAGTAAGTCTCGAGCTACTCAGAAACTGCACAGATAAATATTTTCGCAATATTGCGAATCTTTCGTTCGCAATTTTGCTAAGCTAAGATTCACTCCCAGTAGGCGGCGGCTTAGCGTGTGCAATGCTGCTAAAAGCAGCTTGCGAGCGAACAACTCGGAATGAGGGCCATAATCCCAGCAGATGCGAGTTAAAAATAATGAAGGAATTATATTATGTAGGTTTATTTGTAAGGTGCCATAAATGGTCCGCAGTGCTGTACAAAAGGGCAAACAGAGAAAAGTGGCGTCACTCCCAGGTGTCACCCGCCGAGGGTTGACACCAAAATGCTGGATCCTCATCAGTGACAGGAGCCTGGTGCTGCACTGTAACATTACATGTAGCACTCGGCTCCTGTCACAGGGGCAGCCCAACAGCTCCAGGACCCCCAGAGTGATGAAAACAGGGGTCAGGTTGCAAGACCACGTCCGAAGATCACGTACCTTCCCATAAGACTACACCCCACCCCATGAGGCCACACCCCTTTTGGCACCCCTGTGAGATAGGCCAGTGCTCAGGAAGATTGAGACAGCGGTACACTGAAGGAAGACACAAGGGAACAGAGCACTGCTCATGAGACCTTACATCTTAGAGGGAGGAGGAGACATACATGGGGTGGGTGAGGGTTGAGGGGCACCGAGCAGAGATGGCAGCAAAGGCTAGGAGTTAGGAGGGCTGGTAGGCTTTACTGAAGTGGTGAGTTTTAATCTAACAGGATGTGGGTGTACTGTATGTTAAACAGGTCAGGATCAGCATTCGCAAAGACCTGGAGGTGGGAGATTGAAGAGGTAACCTGCATGGTAGTAGTAGGCATGGCCATCAACGGCTAACAACCATCAGCGGCAGAGATTTGAGGTTTCTCCACCATTGATGGCAGAGAGCCTGGTGATGGTTTTTTCCTCTCCCCTGTTGCTGGAAGCACTGAACTTAGCCCTGCACCCAGCTGTGACATGCGAAGCCCTGCCGTTCCCTGATTGGCCCGCATTCCAGGCGCCTCCACCCTTGGCTGTTGATGGTGTAAACCATTGATTGTCTGATGCCATCAATGTAAATCACCAATTTCACCATTGACAGGAGACCCATTGATGGCCATTTTTAGTAGTGAGACGGTCATTAGCAGAGTGGAGTGGTGGGAGATGGAAGGGAGTGTAGCTAGAAGTTATGGTTTAAAAATGTTTGAGGAAATGGAGATTTGTACTTGATTCTGGAGCCAGTTTGGCAATTGGAGGGTGGTGGGTCAGCTGCGGAAGTGAACAGCAAAATGTAGTACAGACTGAAGATGGGCGATGTTGGAATTGGGAAGGCCAGAGAGAAGGAAGCTAAATCAAGGTGAGAGATGCATGAAGGAGTTTTTACTGTTATATAATGATATAATAATAATAATAATAATAATAATAAATAATACCATGCCTGATCATGCTTGTAACCAGAGGTGGAACTACCATTGGTGCAGAGATCCTGAGATTCAAGGGGCCACTGCTGCCCAGACAAGCAATGACATATCCCCTGGATCGAGAAATGTCTTATGAATGGCCCAGTGCAGAGAACAGGGGGGGCACCACTGCCTGAGGGACCTGCCCCTTACCTAGGGAGACAAGGCTGACCTTGTGTGTGCCAGACTGACAAAGGAGTACGGTCACCTATCAGCGCTGATTATCACAGCCACAAACTGCCTCTAATTAACAGACAGCTGCACATTATTTCTGATTCACACAACCAGTGTAACTGGCACAGTCAGAGTCTGCCTGACAGAGTGCCAAACTGAAAAAAGCACAAGGGGTGTGGGACCCTGTCACAGAGAGAGTAGAGGTCACTGTGTTCCTGTACCATTCGCCACACCACACAGTATATTGTACTTGTACCCCTGTCATCCACTGTCTCTCCTTGTCATCCTCTGCCTCCCATTGCCATCTGTTGTCACTCTGCCTATCTATGTCAACCTTTGCTTCCCCCTGCCTCTCCCTGTCACTTACTGCCATGTGGCATATTGTGAACTTGGGTTGCGGTACAGGAGGGAGCCCCAAATTATATTTCTCTTACGTCCTAGAGGATGCTGGGGACTCCGTAAGGACCATGGGGTATAGACATGGGTACCTATAAAGAACTTTTAGTATGGGTGTGCACTGGCTCCTCCCTCTATGCCCCTCCTCCAGACCTCAGTTAGATCTTGTGTCCAGAGGAGATAGGGTGCATTACAGGGACCGCAGGCAGGAAACTACATTAAAGTCTATTTATACACATACTGGTACTTTACTTAGACCGGCAATTGCGTCGGCATGGGTATGTAGTGCAGTTGCAGCTTGGACAGATACCCTGTCAGCTTACCTTGATACCCTAGATAGGGATACTATTTTGCTAACTTTAGCACATATTAAAGACGCAGTCTTATATATAAGAGACGCTCAGAGACATTGGATTGTTGGTTTCCAGAGCCAATGCCATGGCTATTTCAGCGAGACAATCCTTATGGACCCGCCAATGGACGGGTGATGCGGATTCAAAAAAGCATATGGAGGTTTTTTCCCTATAAGGGTGATGTGTTGTTTGGGGATGGGCTCGCGGACCTGGTTTCCACAGCTACCGCAGGTAAATCTACCTTTTTACCTTTTGTTCCCCAGCAGCAAAAGAAAACTCCACAGTATCAGATGCAGTCCTTTCGGTCGCAAAAGCCCAGAAGAGGTTGGGGCTCCTCCTTCCTTGCCAGAGGTAAGGGTAGAGGGAAAAGAACACCTGCCGCGGCATGACGCTGGGGCTCTCCTGCGGGATTCCGCACCGGTGGGGGCACGCCTTCGACTCTTCAGCCAGGTCTGGGTTCGGTCAGACGTAGATCCTTGGGCGATGGAAATAGTTTCCCAAGGCTACAAGCTGGAATTCGAAGAGGTGCCCCCACGCCGATTTTTCAAGTCGGCCTTACCAGCTTCTACCCCAGAGCGGGAAGTAGTGTTAGCTGCAATTCAAACGCTGTGTCAACAGCAAGTGATTATCGGGGTTCCCCTGAGCCAACAGGGAAAAGGGTACTATTCGACCCTCTTTGTGGTCCCGAAGCCGGATGGTTCGGTCAGGCCCATTTTAAGTCTAAAATCCCTAAATTTGTACTTGAAACGTTTCAAATTCAAGATGGAATCACTCCGAGCTGTAATAGCCAGCCTGGAAGGGGGGGATTTTATGGTGTCACTGGACATAAAAGGATGCTTACCTTCATGTCCCCATATATCCCGCTCATCAGGAGTACCTGAGATTCGCGGTACAGGATTGTCATTTCCAGTTTCAGACGTTGCCGTTTGGGCTTTCAACGGCCCTGAGGATTTTCACCAAGATAATGGCGGAAATGATGGTGATCCTGCGCAGGCAAGGAGTCACAATTATCCCATACTTAGACGATCTCCTGATAAAGGCGAGATCAAAAGATCAATTACTGAAGAACGTGTCACTCTCTCAGAGAGTGCTCCAGCAACACGGTTGGATTCTCAATCTGCCAAAGTCACAGTTGGTTCCAACAACTCGACTATCGTTCCTAGGCATGATACTAGACACGGAACGAAAGAAGGTTTTTCTCCCGTTGGAAAAAGCCCAGGACCTCCAGAACATGGTCAGAGACCTGCTAAAGCCAAAAAGGGTGTCAGTTCATCAATGCGAGTTCTGGGGAAAATGGTGGCAGCCTACGAGGCCATTCCCTTCGGCAGGTTCCATGCGAGGACGTTTCAATGGGACCTTCTGGACAAGTGGTCCGGGTCCCATCTACAAATACATCAGAAAATAACACTGTCCCCCAGGGCCAGGGTGTCTCTCCTATGGTGGCTGCAAAGTGCTCACCTTCTAGAGGGTCGCAGGTTCGGCATTCAGGACTGGGTTCTGGTAACCACGGACGCGAGCCTCCGAGGATGGGGAGCAGTCACCCAAGGAAGAAACTTTCAAGGACTATGGTCATGCCAGGAGTCCTGTCTGCACATCAACGTGCTGGAATTAAGGGCCATATACAACGGCCTTCGACAAGCGGAGGGTCTTCTTCGCAACCTACCGGTTCTGATTCAAATCAGACAATGTCACAGCCGTGGCTCATGTGAACCGCCAAGGCGGGACAAGGAGCAGAGTCGCGATGGCGGAAGCCACCAGGATTCTTCGCTGGGCGGAAAATCACGTAAGCGTTCTGTCAGCTGTCTTCATTCCGGGAGTGGACAACTGGGAAGCAGACTTCCTCAGCAGACACAATCTCCATCCAGGAGAGTGGGGACTTCATGAAGAAGTCTTTGCAGAGATAACGGGTCTCTGGGAAGTTCCTCAAATAGACATGATGGCGTCACGCCTCAACAAGAAGCTTCGGAGGTACTGTGCCAGGTCCCGGGACCCTCAGGCAATAGCAGTAGACGCTCTGGTAACGCCATGGGTGTTCCAGTCGGTCTATGTGTTTCCTCCTCTGCCTCTCATCACAAAGGTGTTGTGGATCATAAGACGGAAAAGAGTACAGACAATACTCATTGTTCCAGACTGGCCTCGAAGGGCCTGGTACTCAGATCTTCAGGAGATGCTCGCAGAAGATCCCTTGGCCTCTTCCGCTAAGGGAGGACCTGTTACAGCAGGGACCCTGCACGTTCCAAGACTTACCGCGGTTACGTTTGACGGCATGGCGGTTGAACGCCGGATCCTAGCTGAGAAGGGTATTCCGGAGGAGGTCATACCCACTCTAATAAAGGCTAGGAAGGAGGTGACGGCGAAACATTATCACCGTATCTGGAAGAAGTATGTATCTTGGTGTGAAACCAAGAATGCTCCTACGGAAGATTTCCACCTGGGCCGTTTTCTCCACTTTCTACAGACAGGAGTGGATATGGGCCTGAAGTTAGGCTCTGTTAAGGTACAGATTTCGGCCTTATCGATATTCTTTCAGAAGGAATTGGCTTCTCTTCCAGAAGTCCAGACTTTTGTGAAGGGAGTGCTACACATCCAGCCTCCTTTTGTGGCCCCAGTGGCGCCATGGGACCTGAACGTGGTGTTACAGTTCCTTAAGTCACACTGGTTTGAACCCCTTAAAACGGTTGAGTTGAAATTTCTCACCTGGAAGGTGGTCATGTTATTGGCCTTAGCTTCGGCAAGGCGGGTGTCTGAATTGGCGGAATTGTCTCACAAGAGCCCCTACTTGATTTTTCATGTGGATAGAGCAGAATTGAGGATTCGTCCTCAATTTTTACCTAAGGTGGTGTCTTCATTTCATATGAACCAACCTATCGTGGTGCCTGTGGCTACGAGTGACTTGGAGGATTCCATGTCCCTGTATGTAGTCAGGGCCTTAAAGATTTATGTAGCCAGGACGGCTAGAATTAGGAAAACAGAGGCTCTGTTTGTCCTGTATGCAGCCAACAAGATTGGCGCGCCTGCTTCAAAGCAGACTATTGCTCACTGGATCTGTAACACGATTCAGCAGGCTTATGTTACGGCTGGATTGCCGTTACCACATTCAGTAAAGGCCCATTCCACTAGGAAGGTGGGCTCTTCTTGGGCGGCTGCCTGAGGCGTCTCGGCATTACAGCTTTGCCAAGCGGCGACTTGGTCGGGTTCAAACACTTTTGCTAAATTCTACAAGTTTGATACCCTGGCTGATGAGGACCTGGCATTTGCTCAGTCGGTGCTACAGAGTCATCCGCACTCTCCCGCCCGATTGGGAGCTTTGGTATAAACCCCATGGTTCTTACGGAGTCCCCAGCATCTTCTAGGACGTATGAGAAAATAAGATTTTAAACCTACCGGTAGATCTTTTTCTCCTAGTCCGTAGAGGATGCTGGGAGCCCGTCCCAGTGCGGAAAATCTGCAAGACTTGTATATAGTTATTGCTTACATAAGGGTTATGTTACAGTTGGAATCGGTCTTGGACCGATGCTGTTGTTTGTTCATACTGTTAACTGGTTTTGGGTATTCCAGGTTATATGGTATTATTGGTGTGGGCTGGTATGAATCTTGCCCTTAGATTAACAAAATCCTTTCCTCGAATTGTCCATCTCCTCTGGGCACAGTTCTCTAACTGAGGTCTGGAGGAGGGGCATAGAGGGAGGAGCCAGTGCACACCCATACTAAAAGTTCTTTATAGGTGCCCATGTCTCCTGCGGAGCCAGTCTATACCCCATGGTCCTTACGGAGTCCCCAGCATCCTCTACGGACTAGGAGAAAAAGATTTACCGGTAGGTTTAAAATCTTATTTTTATGCACCTGGGCCCACCACTCACAAGTTCTACCACTGCTTGTAACAGTAAAGAACTACCAAAAAACGTAAGGACCGAGGTGTTATGCAGAGTTGTGCATGTGTGTATATTTTGCTCAGGGGGTAGGGTGCACTGATGATGATGAAGACAATTAAATCATGCCTGCAGATAGGGGCAGTCTGACTGCAGGGATGTGCATTTACTCTGCACCCAGGCTATTAATTAGTTCCATACAGGAACAGTTTCAGCCAACTTGCATTCAACTCTGCAACAGTTTACCCCCCCATGCAAGCGAAATGGTGTGGTCCTGCAGAAGACACATGTCCATGAAGGTATAACACAGGTAGAGGGACACTGATTAGATCATTTGCTAACTAATCGGCTTGCAAGAAGGAGCTAACAGAGTTTGAAAAGTGGGTAATCAAATTATCCATCCCCTTAATTTTTCGAGCTGATCCCCCTGATAAATTTACTTTGTTACTCAATTTGTCGTCTTCTTCCATATTTCGGGCATCTTTTGGGCATTTCAAGCATCTTTACTCAGATTTGGTGATGGGAAATCCAGAATCATTATGGCATCCAATTTATTTAACCTGGTCAATTGATTTACCAGAGGTTACAAGTTATCAAATCATTCTTTTCCCCATTGCAAATTTTTTTTAAATGCTATGATCCTCCAAATTACAGGAAATTCATCTTAAATGTATCAATAGAGCGTATATTTCCTAATTCCAAATACACCATATGTTTCCAACGGAATCTGGACAATGTCCTAAATGATCAGCATATCATGCTGATTTTATTCATAACATGTGGTCATGCTTTAAGTTCCTTTAATTTGGATTTACCATTTTATCCTATGTCCCTATTTGCAAATTTTAGTATTTGGAGTGCGGCAAATAATATCAACAATTAACTCCCTCTTGACATTGATTGTCACGGTAGCAAAACAAGTAATTCTCTGTAAATGGCTTGATAAAACCTCCCCTCTTATTCATTAAGTTCAAGCTATTCTCTCAGAACTTATTTATTATGACCAACGTTATACTATCAATAGTTTAGAAAAAGGGGTTCAACATTTCTATGAGAAATGGGAACCGTATATCATTATTCTCCCTAATACTGTTCAATCCCGCATATCAACCATTTTTGAATAAACTACTTGGTTCTTGCTGCGCCAAATGAAATGAGTGAAGATGCCTTTTTCTTGCCTTTCTTGTCCGTCCTGTCTTATTAATATAAATATCTTTTTGGACTCCTCAGCCAATTAATTTTCAGTAGGTGTCCTCTTTGGTTTTCTTGACATCACCTGACAATTGAAATTGTATATCTTGTTTCCTTTAAATGTCATTCTATGAGTTTTCGATATATATTGGTATGCTTTATCTAATTCCCTCCCCCCTAGCCTTTCTCCTTCATCCCCAATATCCTTAATATATTCTTGAAAAAGGTGACATTTGTATTTTTCACACTGTTCTCTGTGACAGTGGGTCTAATTCAGATCTGATCGCAGCAGCAGCAAATTTGTTAGCTAATGGGCAAAACCATGTGCACTGCAGAGGGTGGGGGGTGGGGGGGATGAGATATAACATGTGCAGAGAAAGTTAGATTTGGGTGGGTTATTTTGTTTCTGTGCAGGGTAAATACTGGCTGCTTTATTTTCACACTGCAATTTAGATTCCAGTTTGAACACACCCCACCCAAATCTAACTCTCTCTGCACATGTTACATCTGCCCCACCTGAAGTGCGTATGGTTTTGCCCATTGGCTAACAAATTTGGTGCTGCGATCAGATCTGAATTAGGCTCAATATTTTAGCCTTATTGGGACTCACGTTGATGTATTTTTTATCTTGATTGGCATTGTACAGGTTTCCAAAATGTCTGAATAAAAATCGTTAATAAAAAAAAAGAAAAGAAAAGAAAAGAAAAAGGGATCATCGTAGGCTGCGTAATGTCATGTTTCCAGGATGACGCTGGAATAGTATACAAAGAATTCGGTAACCCGGATGGACTGACCAGCTCAGAGTCCAGATCTTAACCCCATTGAGAAGCTCTGGGACGAATTGAAGCGATGGGGGCATTCTAGACCGACACGACCTTCTTCAGTGTCACGGTTGGTCACTGTACCTTGGGGGTCATTCCGACCCGATCGCACGCTGCACTTCCTCGCAGCCGTGCGACTGGGTCGGAACTGCGCATGCGCGGCGGCCGCATTGCACAGGTGCGTTGTTGCCCGGCGAAGGCAGCGACGCCACGAACAAAGAAAGCGGTCGTCGCTAGAAGATTGACAGGAGGAAGGCGGAACCGGGCGGCAACTCACCGTTTTCGGGGAGTGGCGAGTCCAACGCAGGCGTGTCCAGGCATTTGGAGGGCGGTTGTCGGACGTCAATTCCGGGACCTGCATCGCTGGATCGATCGCACAGGGTAAGTAACTCATACCCTGGTCTTCTTTTACAGGAAACCTTTTTTAGCATAGCAGGGCTGCACAAGCGATTGCAGCGCTGCTATGCAGAAATACACTCCCCCATAGGCGGCATCTAGTTGATCGCACGGGCAGCAAAAAGTTGCTACGTGCGATCAACTCGGAATGACCTGCCTGCTGTTGTCCAGGAACTTGTGGACAGTTTGCCAAGAAGGGTGTCTGCAGTAATTACTGCACCTTGTGGACCTACAAAGTACTGACGTCAATAAAATCTTCTTGATATATTTGCTTTCAGTGCCCAATGAATTTTTAGTGTACTTCTTACTCAACTAATATATAATTCTTGTTTTACTCTGCAACTTCTAACAGCGATACCAAATGTGTGTGCTTTTTACGGCTTTAAGGGTATCTGTGGCCTTAATAAAATGTAAATGTAAAAACGTGTTTTGCTGGTCAGGGTTTTAATCGGTTTATTTTTGGTAATTTCTTCTATTCCCTTCCATTTTAGGGGAGTGGTGATGCCAGGATCTCCACCGGAAGACAGAGAATCCTGAACCCTTTGTTGGGTCTACGGCGGCCGGCTTGCGTGACCCCATGGGTCATGAGTTGGCCGATGGCGTCGCAGGTTATCCGATGTTGCGTGATACGCCTCCTGCTGTATTACCACATTAGTGCCATCGCTGCTGCTTCCATGTAAGTACCAGCGATAGCAGCCCCGGCCACATCTGAATCACTCACGGATCCTCAATGTATGACTATGAGGCCCATCTGCTCACTAGGATAAACTGATCTCACCAGGGACTATGGGGGTAATGTATTAAAAACGTCCTAACGGACGTTATGTGTCCAGGGGCGTATCACCACATTATCGTGGTGATACGCCCGCAGCCGCCGCCACAATGTATGATTAAGGCCCCCGCCGATGTGTGAGTGCGTTATCCTACCTGTCCTGCGATAGGGCACTTTCCACATCGGCTGGGCTGGTCTCGCTCCCGGTGTCTATCTGCGCATGCGCGCCCTTTTCCCCTTCTCGCGCTGGCGGCTTGAGGCGCATGCGCAAATAGGCTGGATGCTCGCCGGCGCCGGATGTGTGAGGAAGGGCTGCCTCAGGGAGCAATAGGCGCGGGCGGGACTCTGGCGAGTGGGGCGCTGGTAGCGGGAGTAATAACTTTACAACTGACATTAATATACACATACACACAGAAGCAAAAATGTAGGTATAATAACACACACAAATATAATGGTGTGTCAGAGGCAATTACAAGTACCTGACAGCAGACACTTAAGTACAGTAACTTGTGGACGAACACTGCTGTGAGGTGAATATTGTTTTTGTCCACGAACAATAAAGTTTTCGGGAGAAAAATTCAAGAACACAAAAAAAACAAAACAAGCAAGCTTTAACCTCACATCGCCTGCCTGGGGGAGGCGTTCCGGACCAGCGGCTTCAGGAGACGAAAAGGGACAGCAGAGGCAATCATACATTGCCTCTGCTCTTCGTCTCCCGTTCACTACAGCGGGGTAGCGGTAAGTGGCGGGGGTGCGCGGCGGCCAGGCAATACGGCGTTAACACGCCGTTCATACATATGGATGCAGCGCAAAGTGCTGCCTTAAGGTGCGCTGTGGTAAGCGGGAACCACAGCGCACTTTCACACATCTGGCCCATTATGCTCTGCCAATTTGTGGAATAAACACATATTAGTTATTTCACTAGTGATCCTAGTTCCCAGCCATGAACATGGGCACAGTCTACAGGTGAGCTGCACAAAAATAAGAATTTACTTACCGATAATTCTATTTCTCGTAGTCCGTAGTGGATGCTGGGAACTCCGTAAGGACCATGGGGAATAGCGGCTCCGCAGGAGACTGGGCACATCTAAAGAAAGCTTTAGGACTATCTGGTGTGCACTGGCTCCTCCCCCTATGACCCTCCTCCAAGCCTCAGTTAGGATACTGTGCCCGGACGAGCGTACACAATAAGGAAGGATTTTGAATCCCGGGTAAGACTCATACCAGCCACACCAATCACACCGTATAACTCGTGATATGAAACCCAGTTAACAGCATGATAACAGAGGAGCCTCTGAATAGATGGCTCACAACAAGAACCCGATTAGTTAACAATAACTATGTACAAGTATTGCAGACAATCCGCACTTGGGATGGGCGCCCAGCATCCACTACGGACTACGAGAAATAGAATTATCGGTAAGTAAATTCTTATTTTCTCTGACGTCCTAGTGGATGCTGGGAACTCCGTAAGGACCATGGGGATTATACCAAAGCTCCCAAACGGGCGGGAGAGTGCGGATGACTCTGCAGCACCAAATGAGAGAACTCCAGGTCCTCCTCAGCCAGGGTATCAAATTCGTAGAATTTTGCAAACGTGTTTGCCCCTGACCAAGTAGCTGCTCTGCAAAATTGTAAAGCAGAGACCCCTCGGGCAGCCGCCCAAGATGAGCCCACCGTCCTTGTGGAATGGGCTTTTATTGATTTAGGCTGCGGTAATCCTACCGCAGAATGCGCCAGCTGAATAGTGCTACAAATCCAGCGCGCAATAGACTGCTTAGAAGCAGGAGCACCCAGCTTGTTGGGTGCCATCAGGATAAACAGCGAGTCAGTTTTCCTGACTCCAGCCGTCCTGGAAAAATAAAATTTTCAGGGCCCTGACTACGTCCAGCAACTTGGAATCCTCCAAGTCCCCAGTAGCCGCAGGCACCACAATAGGTTGGTTCAAGTGAAAACCTGAGACCACCTTCGGGAGAAACTGAGGACGAGTCCTCAACTCTGCCCTATCCATACAGAAAATCAGATAAGGCCTTTTACATGACAAAGCCGCCAATTCTGACACACGCCTGGCCAAGGCCAAGGCCAACAGCATGACCACTTTCCACGCGAGATACTTTAGCTCCATGGTTTTAAGTGGCTCAACCAATGCGACTTTAGGAAATCCAACACCACGCTGAGATCCAAAAAAGTGCCACAGGAGGCACAAAAGGAGGCTGAATATGTAGTACTCCTTTAACCAAAGTCTGAACTTCAGGCAGTGAAGCCAGTTCTTTCTGGAAGAAAATCGACAGAGCCGAAATCTGGCCCTTGATGGACCCCAATTTGAGGCCCAAACGTCACCCCTGCTTGCAGGAAGTGCAGGAATCGACATAGTTGAAATTCCTCCGTCGGGGCCTTCATGGCCTCCCACCAAGCAACAAATTTTCGCCAAACGCGGCGATAATGTCTTGCGGTGACATCCTTCCTGGCTATGATCAGGGTAGGGATGACTTCCTTCGGAATACCCTTTTCCTTTAGGATCCGGTGTTCTACCGCCATGCCGTCAAACGCAGCCGCGGTAAGTCTTGGAACAGACAGGGTCCCTGCTGCAGCAGGTCTTGTCTGAGCGGCAGAGGCCAAGGGTCCTCTGCCAGCATCTCTTGAAGTTCCGGGTACCAAGCTCTTCATGGCCAATCCGGAACCCCGAGTATGGTTTTCACTCCTCGCCTTCTTATTATTCTCAGTACCTTGGGTATGAGAGGTAGAGGAGGAGACACATAAACCGACTGGTACACCCACGGTGTCACTAGAGCATCCCCAGCGATCGCCTGTGGGTCCCTTGACCTGGCGCAATATCTTTTCAACTTCTTGTTGAGGCGGGACGCCATCATGTCCACCCGTGGTCATTCCCAACGGTTTACCCGCATTTGGAAAACTTCTGGATGAAGTCCCCATTCTCCTGGGTGTAGGTCGCCCATCGGAGAATCCTTGTGGCTTCTGCCATCGCCATCCTGCTTCTTGTGCCGCCCTGTCTGTTTACATGGGCGACCGCCGTGATGTCGTCTGATTGGATCAGTACCGGCTGGTTCTGAAGCAGGGGCCTTGCTTGGCTTAGGGCATTGTAAATGGCCCTTAGCTGCAGAATATTTATGTGAAGCGAAATCTCCTTGGAAATTTCTTCCCTGTGTGACTGCACCCCAGCCCCGAAGGCTGGCATCCGTGGTCACCAGGACCCAGTCCTGTATTCCGAATCTGCGGCCCACTAGTAGATGAGCCCTCTGCAGCCACCACAGCAGCGACACCCTGTTTCTTGCTGACAGGGTTATCCGCTGTTGTATCTGTACATGGGACCCGGACCATTAGTCCCACAGGTCCCACTGGAACGTCCTTGCGTGGAGTCTTCCGAATGGAATTATGCTTCGTACGAAGCTACCATTTTTCCCAGGACTCGTGTGCATTGATGTACCGACACCTGTCCTGGTTTTAGGATGTCTCTGACTAGAGATGACAACTCCTCGGCTTTTTCCACTGGAAGAAACACTCTTTTCTGGTCTGCGTTCAGAAACATTCCCAGGAACAGAAGACGTGTCGTCGGGACCAGCTGTGACTTTGGAATATTGAGAATCCAGTCGTGCTGTTGTAGCACTTCCCGAGAGAGTGCTACCCCCACTACCAACTGTTCTTTGGACCTCGCCTTTATCAGGAGATCGTCCAAGTACGGGATAATAAAAACTTCCTTCTTGCGAAGGAGTATCATCACTTCGGCCATTACCTAGGTAAAGACCTTCGGTGCCGTGGACAACTCCAACGGCCGCGTCTGGAACTGATAGTGACAGTCCTGTACCACATATCTGAGGTACTCCTGGTGAGGGGGGTAAATGGGGACATGCAGGTACGCATCCTTGATGTCCAGGGAGACCCTGTAATCCCCCTCGTCCAGGCTCGTAATAACCGCCCTGAGCGATTCCATCTTGAACTTGAATCTTCTGATATAAAAGTTCAAGTATTTTAATTTCAAGATGGGTCTCACCGAACCGTTGCGGTACCACAACCACTGGGGAATAGTAACCCCTTCCTTGCTGAAGGAGGGGCACCTTGACAATCACTTGTTGTGATTATAGTGTTGAATATCCACCAACACCGTCTCCCTGGCAGAGGGAGGTGCCGGTAAGGCAGATTTTAGGAAACGGCGGGGGGAAGAACGTCTCGAACTCCAGCCTGTACCCCTGAGATACTACTTGAAGGACCCAGGGATCCATGTGAGAGAGCCCACTGTCCGCTGAAATATCTGAGACGGGCCCCCACCGTACCCGGGTCCGCCTGAGCAGCCCCAGCACCATGCTGTGGACCTACCGGACGCAGGGAGGACTTCTGCTCTTGGGAACTAGCTGTGTGTTGCAGCTTTTTCCTCTACCTTTGCCTCTCGGCAGAAAGGATGAGCCTCTAGCCCTCTTGCTTTTCTGGGGCCGAAAGGACTGTACTTGATGATACGGTGCTTTCTTTTGTTGTGGGGTAGCCTGTGGCAAAAAAATCAATTTCCCAGCAGTAGCTGTGGAAACGAGGTCTGAAAAACTATCCCCAAACAGTTTTACCCCCTTATAGGGCAACTTCCATGTGCCGATTCGAGTCGGCATCGCCTGACCATTGCCAAGTCCATAACCCCCGTCTGGCGGCAATGGACCTAGCGCTTATTTTTGATGCCAGCCGGCAAATATCCCTCTGTGCATCACGCATGTATAAGACCACGTCTTTTATATGCTCTATTTTCAGCAAAATATTGTCCCTATCCATAGTTATTTTCCGACAGGGAATCTGACCACGCAGCGGGAGCACTGCACATCCATGCCGAAGCAACGGATGGTCGCAATATAATGCCCTAGTGTGTGACCATATCTTATAGGGTAACCTCCTGCTTTCTATCAGCAGGTTCCTTCAGGGCGGCCGTACCCGGAGACGGTAGTGCCACCTTTTCTGATAAGCGTGTAAGCGCTGTATCTACCCTATGGGGTGTTTCCCCGCGTGACCTATCCTCTGGCGGGAAAGGGTACGCTGCCAATAACCGTTGTAGAAATTATCAATTTCTTACCGGGGGAAGACCACTCTTCCTCACACACCTCATTTAATTTCTCAGATGCAGGAAAAACTACTAATAGTTTTCTCTCACCAAACACAATACCCTTTTATGTGGTACCTGGGGTATAATCATAAATGTGTAATACATTTTTCATTGTCTCAATCCTGTAACGGGTGGACCTATTTGGAGGGTACACCAGTCTCATCGATGTCGACACTGGAGTCAGTATCCGTGTCGACATCTGTGTCTGTTATCTGAGGTAGCGGGCGATTTTAGAGCCCCCCATGACATTTGAGACGCTGGAACAGGCACAAGCTGAGTAGCCGGCTGTTCCGTGTCGTCGACCTTTTATGTAAGGAGTTGACACTTTCACGTAATCCTTCCATAAGTTCAACCACACCGGTGTCGACCCCGCAGGGGGTGACAACATATTTACAGGCATTCGCTCCGCCTCCACCTCATTATCCTCCACATACCTGTCGACACAGCCGTACCGACACACAGCACACACACAGGGAATGCTCTGATAGAGGACAGGACCCCACAAAGCCCTTTGGGGAGACAGAGGGAGAGTATGCCAGCACACACCAGGGCGCTATATATCACAGGGATAGCACCTATAAAAAAGTGTTTTCCCTTATAGCTGCATATATATTGTATACTGCGCCTAAATTGTGCCCCCCCCCCCTCTCTTTTTAACCCTTTCTGTAGTGTATTAACTGCAGGGGAGAGCCAGGGAGCTTCCCTCCAACGGAGCTGTGAGGGAAAAATGGCGCCAGTGTGCTGAAGGAGATAGCTCCGCCCCTTTTTCGCTGACTTTTCTCCCGCATTTTTATGGAATCTGGCAGGGGTTAATATACATCCATATAGCCCTGGGGGTTATATGTGATGTATTTTAGCCAGCCAAGGTGTTAATATTGCTGCTCAGGGCGCCCCCCCCCAGCGCCCTGCACCCATCAGTGACCGCAGTGTGTGGTGTGCATGAGGAGCAATGGCGCACAGCTGCAGTGCTGTGCGCTACCTTGGTGAAGACTGATGTCTTCTGCCGCCGATTTTCCGGACCTCTTCTTGCTTCTGGCTCTGTAAGGGGGCCGGCGGCGCGGCTCTGGGACCGGACTCCGAGGCTGGGCCTGTGTTCGGTCCCTCTGGAGCTAATGGTGTCCAGTAGCCTAAGAAGCCCAAGCTGGCTGCAAGCAGACAGGTTCGCTTCTTCTCCCCTTAGTCCCTCGATGCAGTGAGCCTGTTGCCAGCAGGTCTCACTGAAAATAAAAAACCTAAAACTAACTTTTATCTAAGAAGCTCAGGAGAGCCTCCTAGATTGCACCCTGCTCGGTCGGGCACAAAAATCTAACTGAGGCTTGGAGGAGGGTCATAGGGGGAGGAGCCAGTGCACACCAGATAGTCCTAAAGCTTTCTTTAGATGTGCCCAGTCTCCTGCGGAGCCGCTATTCCCCATGGTCCTTACGGAGTTCCCAGCATCCACTAGGACGTCAGAGAAAAGTTACATTTACCTTTAAATTACATGATTTTCCTAAATTGTACAGGAGTAGAGATACAAATCAGAAATAATGAGAAGGAACCAAGGTGGAGAGCTGTCAAAGCTTCTATAAAAGGACAAGTGAAGGTGTTACCCACCCATAGCAACCACAATCCAGCTAACACTTCCAGAATGCACTACATACATGATAGCTAAAATCTGATTGGCTGCTTTGGGCAACACCTCCACTTCTCTGTTTTAGAAGGTTTAATAAATCTCCCCCAAGTTATAGAGACCTAACTAGGAATAATAAGAATTTACTCACCGGTAATTCTATTTCTCGTAGTCCGTAGTGGATGCTGGGAACTCCGTAAGGACCATGGGGAATAGCGGGCTCCGAAGGAGGCTGGGCACTCTAGAAAGATCTTAGACTACCTGGTGTGCACTGGCTCCTCCCACTATGACCCTCCTCCAAGCCTCAGTTAGGTACTGTGCCCGGACGAGCGTACACAATAAGGAAGGATTTTGAATCCCGGGTAAGACTCATACCAGCCACACCAATCACACCGTACAACTCGTGATATGAAACACAGTTAACAGTATGAAACAATAGAGCCTCTCAACAGATGGCTCAACAATAACCCGATTTAGTTAACAATAACTATGTACAAGTAATGCAGATAAACCGCACTTGGGATGGGCGCCCAGCATCCACTACGGACTACGAGAAATAGAATTACCGGTGAGTAAATTCTTATTTTCTCTAACGTCCTAGTGGATGCTGGGAACTCCGTAAGGACCATGGGGATTATACCAAAGCTCCCAAACGGGCGGGAGAGTGCGGATGACTCTGCAGCACCGAATGAGAGAACTCCAGGTCCTCCTCAGCCAGGGTATCAAATTTGTAGAATTTTGCAAACGTGTTTGCCCCTGACCAAGTAGCTGCTCGGCAAAGTTGTAAAGCCGAGACCCCTCGGGCAGCCGCCCAAGATGAGCCCACCTTCCTTGTGGAATTGGCATTGACAGATTTTGGCTGTGGCAGGCCTGCCACAGTATGTGCAAGCTGAATTGTACTACAAATCCAACGAGCAATAGTCTGCTTAGAAGCAGGAGCACCCAGCTTGTTGGGTGCATATAGGATAAACAGCGAGTCAGATTTTCTGACTCCAGCCGTCCTGGAAACATATATTTTCAGGGCCCTGACAACGTCTAGCAACTTGGAGTCCTCCAAATCCTTAGTAGCCGCAGGCACCACAATAGGCTGGTTCAGGTGAAACGCTGACACCACCTTAGGGAGAAACTGGGGACGAGTCCTCAATTCTGCCCTATCCATATGGAAAATCAAATAAGGGCTTTTACAAGACAAAGCCGCCAATTCTGATACTCGCCTGGCAGAAGCCAAGGCCAATAACATAACCACCTTCCATGTGAGATATTTCAGATCCACGGTTTTTAGTGGTTCAAACCAAAGTGATTTTAAGAAAACTCAACACCACGTTGAGATCCCAAGGTGCCACAGGAGGCACAAACGGGGGCTGACTATGCAGCACTCCTTTTATAAATGTCTGAACTTCAGGTACTGAAGCTAGTTCTTTTTTGAAAGAAAATCGACAGAGCCGAGATCTGTACCTTAATGGAACCCAATTTAAGGCCCATAGTCACTCCTGCTTGCAGGAAATGCAGAAATCGACCTAGTTGAAATTCCTCTGTTGGGGCCCTTTCGGCCTCACACCATGCAACATATTTTCGCCATATGCGTTGATAATGAGTTGCTGTAACCACTTTCCTGGCTTTAGTAAGCGTAGGAATTACTTCCTCCGGAATACCCTTTTCCTTCAGGATCCGGCGTTCAACCGCCATGCCGTCAAACGCAGCCGCGGTAAGTCTTGGAACAGACAGGGCCCCTGCTGCCGCAGGTCCTGACTGAGTGGCAGAGGCCATTGGTCCTCTGATATAAATTCTTGAAGTTCTGGGTACCAAGCTCTTCTTGGCCATCCACGAGTATCGTTCTTACTCCTCGCCTTCTTATTATTCTCAGTACCTTTGGTATGAGAGGCAGAGGGGAGAACACCTAAACCGACTGGTACACCCACGGTGTTACCAGAGCGTCCATAGCTATCGCCTGAGGGTCCCTTGACCTGGAGCAATATCTTTTTTAGCTTTTTGTTAAGGCGGGACGCCATCATGTCCACCTGTGGCCTTTCCCAATGGTGTACAATCCTATTGGAAGACTTCTGGAGGAAGTCCCCATTCTCCCGGGTGGAGGTCGTGTCTGTTGAGAAGATCTGCTTCCCAGTTGTCCACTCCGGGAATGAACACTGCTGACAGTGCTAACACATGATTTTCCGCCTATCGGAGAATCCTTGTGGCTTCTGCCATCGCCATCCTGCTTTTTGTGCCGCCCTGTTGATTACATGGGCGACTGCCGTGATGTTGTCTGATTGGATCAGTACCGGCTGGTTTTGAAGCAGAGGCCTTGCTGGCCTCAGGGCATTGTAAATGGCCCTCAGATCCAGAATATTTATGTGTAGGGAAATAACCTGACTTGACCAAAGTCCCTGGAAGTTTCTTCCCTATGCGACTGCCCCCCAGCCTCAAAGGCTGGAATCCATGGTCACTAGGACCTAGTCCTGTATGCCGAACCTGCGGCCCTCTTGAAGATGGGCACTCTGCAGCCACCACAGTAGAGATACCCTGGTTCTTGGAGACAGGGTTATCAGCCTATGCATCGGAAGATGCGATCCGGACCACTTGTCCAACAGGTCCCTCTGAAAAGTTCTTGTATGGAACCTGCCTAATGGGATTGCTTCGTAAGAAGCTACCATTTTTCCCAGGACTCGCGTGCAATGATGCACCGCTACCTATTTTGGTTTCAGGAGGTCTCTGACTAGAGATGACAACTCCTTGGCTTTCTCCTCCGGGAGAAACACTATTTCTGGTTTATGTCCAGAACCATCCCCAGGAACAGTAGACGTGTCATAGGAACCAGCTGTGACTTTGGACTGTTTAGAATCCACCTATGCTGTTGTAGCACTTTCCAAAATAGTGCTACCCCGACTACCAACTGCTCCTTGGACCTCGCCCTTATAACGAGATTGTCCAATTACGGGATAATTACAACTCCCTTTTTTTTGAAGGAGTATCATCATTTCGGCCATTACCTTGATAAAACACCCTCGGTGCCATGTACAGTCCAAACGGCAGTGTCTGGACTTGGTAATGGTAATCCTGTACCACAAATCTGAGGTACTCCTGGCGAGGATGGTAAATGGGGACATGCAGGTAAGCATCCTTGATGTCCCGGGATACCATGCAATCCCCCTCGTCCAGGCTTGCAATAACCGCCCTGAGCGATTCCATCTTGAACTTGAATTTTTTTATGTTCAAGGATTTTAAATATAAAATGGGTCACACCGAACCATGCGGTTTCGGAACCCCAACCCGTGTGGAATAGTAACCCCGTCCTTGTTGAAGTAGGGGCACCTTGAGTATTACCTGCTGGGAATACCGCTTATTAATTGCCTCTAGCACAGCCTCCCTGCTTGAGGGAGTTGTCAGCAAGGCATATTTTAGGAAACGGCTGGGGGGAGACATCTCTAATTCCAGCTTGTACCCCTGAAATACTACTTGGAAGAAACAGGGATCCACCTGTGAGCGAGCCCACTAATTGCTGAAATTTTTGAGGCGGCCCCCCACCGTACCTGGCTACACCTGTGGAGCACCCGCGTCATGGTGTGTACTCACAGGAGGCGGGGGAAGAATCTTGATTCTGGGAACAGGCTGACTGGTGCAGCTTTTTCCCTCTACCCTTGTCTCTGTACAGAAAGGAAGCGCCATTTGACCCGCTTGCTTTTCTGAAGCCGAAAGGACTGTACCTTTTTCTGTGAGGAAACCTGAGGTAAAATTATTTCTTCCCAGCAGTTGCTGTGGATACGAGGTCCCAGAGACCATCCCCAAATAATTCCTCACTCTTATAAGGCTCTCTATGCGCTTTTTAAGTCAGCATCACCTGTCCAGTGACAGGTCTCTAACACCCTCCTGACAGAATGGACATTACATTTATTTTGGATGCCAGCCGGCAAAATATCCCTCTGTGCATCCCCCATATATAAGACAACGTCTTTAATATGTTTTTATGTTTGCCAACTATTATCCCTGTTTGACAGGGTCACCAACCACGCTGCAGCAGCACTATCTGCAGGTCTCAGTCTAGTACCTGAGTGTGTAAATACAGACTTCAGGATAGCCTCCTGTTTTTTTTTTTTTTTATCAACAGGTACCTATTAAAGTGGCCGTATGCTAAGACGGCTGTGCCACCTTTTTTGACAAACGTGTGAGCGCCTTATCCACCCTAGGGGATATCTCCCAGCGTAACTTATCCTCCTGGCGGGAAAGGGTACGCCATCAGTAACTTTTTATAAATTACCAGTTTCTTAACGGGGGAACCCATGCTTTTCACACACTTCATTTATTCATCTGATGGGGGAACAAAACACTGCCTGTTTTTTCTCCCCAAACCTAAAACCCATTTATAGAGGTTAAAGTCAGAAATGTATAACACATTTTTTATTGCCGGGATCAAGTCACGGATTGGATTGTGTATATGTCTCCACCTTGTCGACACTGGAGTCAGACTCCGTGTCGACATCTGTGTCTGCCATCTGAGAGAGCGGGCGTTTTTGAGCCCCTGATGGCCTTTGAGACGCCTGGGCAGGCGCGGGCTGCGAAGCCGGCTGTCCCACAGCTGTTACGTCATCCACCCTTTTATGTAAGGAGTTGACACTGTCGGTTAATACCTTTTACCTCTCTATCCACTCTGGTGTCGGCCCCACAGGGGGCGACATCACATATAATCGGCCTCTGTTCCGTCACCATATAAGCCTCCTCATTCAACATGTCGACACAGCCGTACCGACACACCGCAGACACACAGGGAATGCTCTAAACGAGGACAGGACCCACAAAAGCCCTTTGGGGGGACAGAGTGAGAGTATGCCAGCACACACCAGAGCGCTATATACTGCAGGGACTAACTGAGTTATGTCCCCTATAGCTTTATATCTATATATATAATGTATACTGCGCCTAAATTTAGTGCCCCCTCTCTCTTTTTTTAACCCTTGTAGACTGCAGGGGAGAGCCAGGGAGCTTCCCTCCAACGGAGCTGTGAGGGAAAATGGCGCCAGTGTGCTGAGGAGATAGGCTCCGCCCCTTTTTCGCGGCCTATTCTCCCGTTTTTTATGGACTTCTGGCAGGGGTATTTACCTCATATATAGCCCCTGGGGCTATATATTGAGGTATTTTTGCCAGCCAAGGTGTTTTTATTGCTGCCTCAGGGCGCCCCCCCCCAGCGCCCTGCACCCTCAGTGACCGGAGTATGAAGTGTGTGAGAGGAGCAATGGCGCACAGCTGCAGTGCTGTGCGCTACCTTGGTGAAGACTGAGTCTTCATGCCGCCGATTTTCCGGACCATCTTCTTGCTTCTGGCTCTGTAAGGGGGACGGCGGCGCGGCTCCGGGACCGAACATCAAGGCTGGGCCTGCGGTCGATCCCTCTGGAGCTAATGGTGTCCAGTAGCCTAAGAAGCCCAATCCGGCTGCAAGCAGGCGAGTTCGCTTCTTCTCCCCTTAGTCCCTCGCTGCAGTGAGCCTGTTGCCAGCAGGTCTCACTGAAAAGAACAAATTCTAAGACTATAACTTTCTAAGAGCTCAGGAGAGCCCCTAGTGTGCATCCAACCTCGGCCGGGCACGAAATCTAACTGAGGCTTGGAGGAGGGTCATAGTGGGAGGAGCCAGTGCACACCAGGTAGTCTAAGATCTTTCTAGAGTGCCCAGCCTCCTTCGGAGCCCGCTATTCCCCATGGTCCTTACGGAGTTCCCAGCATCCACTAGGACGTTAGAGAAATCTGGGCATGAATAAATATATAGGGAGAAATATATCAGACATCTAAAGTGGACAGGTGAAGTTTCCCATAGCAACCAATAGACTTCTACCTATTACTTTATAGAATGTACTTGGTAAATGATAACCAACAGCTTATTGGTTGCTCTGGGCAACTTCACCACTTGATAAATCTCCCCTATAATGAGCTATTCCTCCTCTACCCACATTCTTATACATTTACCGGAAAAGGTTATTTAAAGCGGACACAATAAAGTACCAATGTATGTAACAAAAACAAACACACAAATAGATTTAAGGTGGGTACACACTGATAGATATATCTGCTGATCAATTGATCTGCAGATATATCTATGGACGGTGTGCTGTGCATACACACTGCCTGATCCGTCGGGGACTGACGTCATGAACTGGGCGGGCGTCAGCTGTCAATCACCACCGGCCGCCGCAGCATGTGAACGGGCGGCCGGCTGGTCGCCCGTACACACAAAGTGATGCGCCACTATAATCGGTAGATATATTGGCCGTCGGCTGTGCTGCGGGGCCGACGATATGTCTGTGAACGACTGAGTTCACAGACATATCGCCCGTACACACTGGCCGACGGACCCGTGATATATCGGCCGTTCAATAGAGCCCTGGCCAAAAGTTGGGAGTATGACACGCTACTATGGTTTAAGAACATATAGCATATCAAATGCTCAAATTATATAGATTTAGGTTGACAGTGGTAATGACCTGTGCTTGATGCAGAACATGGGAGGTGTTCATCCAGACATACTAAAGATTATAGAACAATTTGTACATTGAGAAAGATAGAAAACAGTGGCGAGACATACTCACATTCTTGTAAGCATTCGTTGTCTGTGCAGTAAGACTGAGACTGCCGAAGCTGTATACAGAAATACGGGAGATTTACAGTAAATATTACAGCAGCTTTGCTTGTTTTACATTCATCTCCAATAAATAGAACCTACAAAAGACATGTAATGCTAATACCCTTATAGTAAGAGGCACATAAATAGGATTTAAATGTGCTGCTATTACCTATAATTAGGGATATTATCACTTCTATCACTTGTGCGTTAAAAGGAATTCTGATGGTAGATAATAACACACTACAGAGTTCCTTGAACAGTATCACCACTTTGGCTTGTAATATAATTATAATATACATCTGGGTGTCCATTACATATGTAATCTCATCCATAAACTACTGCACTTGTAGTATTATCATTCAGCAGATCCCTGTCTGCAGGTATATACTGTAGATCGGAAGGTATACCATTCTGTCAATGAAGATTTTGTAGATTTGCTTACTGTGTGGATTGATCTAATCTATGGAATATGGTGAAAAAACATTAAAAACATGCAGTAATAACAATAGGATTTAAGTACTCCATGGCCACATCTTCTCCCCTGTGCAAATGGTTACTATAACCTACTACAATAATCATATTACTCCGAGCTTACCCTGATCTAAGGAGGTTGTGATAACCTTCCTCTACGCCTTCAATGTCTTATGAGACATTATACCTGGATGCTGATCTGACTTTTGAGATGGTTCCTCTTTGTATACTCTTGCTCTTTTTAACTACTGTATATACCACTCGTGTGAGATGGATGCTAGCTATTACTTCTCCATGGATCTGCGGGTATGAATTTGTGGGGTATGCGTATACTCATATTCATAGCTGTACTTATGGATTGTTTAATACACTTACAATTTGTTTCTGTTACTTCTCTCTCGCCTCCCCTTATTGTTTTCTTTAATTACATTACGGATTGGTTGTTACTATGTGGTATGTTTTATATAAGTCTACAATGATATTGGAATTTATGTAATGTGAAAATATCTCAATAAAAATACTTTTGTTGTAAAAAAAAAACCCCAACAACAAACCATGCAGTAATTATTGTATTATTCTTACCAGATTAATCAGTCTTCGCATTGCAAAGTCATGGGTGCAGATGCACTCACAGGGATCAAAATTGCCCTCCGCCATCTTGACTGCTGGGGTGTCTGTATCAACCTGTGAAATGTAGACAATGTTTTACATACACAATAGGAAGAAATAGAAACATAATAGCTGATGCTGCATGTAAAAATATGCTAATAAAATGTGTAAAATCAATTTTCTAAAACTAGGGGCCTAATTCAGAGTTGATCGCAGCAGCAAATTTGTTAGCAGTTGTGCAAAACCATGTGCACTACAGGTGTGGCAGATATAACATGTGCAGAGAGAGTTAGATTTGGGTGGGTTATATTGTTTCTGTGCAGGGTAAATACTGACTGCTTTATTTTTACACTGCAATTTAGATTTCAGTTTGAACACACCCCACCCAAATCTAACTCTCTCTGCACATGTTACATCTCCCAACCTGCAGTGCACATGGGGGGTAACTCCAAGTTGATCGCAGCAGGAATTCTGTTAGCAATTGGGCAAAACCATGTGCACTGCAGGGGAGGCAGATATAACATGTGAAGAGAGAGTTAGATTTGGGTGTGGTGTGTTCAATCTGCAATCTAATTTGCAGTGTAAAAATAAAGCAGCCAGTATTTACCCTGCACAGAAATAAAATAACCCACCCAAATCTAAGTCTCTCTGCAAATGTTATATCTGCCCCCCCCCCCCCCTGCAGTGCACATGGTTTTTCCCAACTGCTAAAAAATTTCCTGCTGCGATCAACTTGGTATTACCCCCATGGTTTTGCCCAACTGCTAACAAATTTGCTACTGCGATCAACTCTGAATTACCCCCTAAGAACTTCAATATAAGCCACAGACTTCAACTCTCACACAATGTGAAACACAATATTAAAAGGAAAGTGCTTAATTTCTGCTGTGGTAGATTACTTACGAAGACGTTTGACGTGTCCACTCTGTAATTCCTAATAAAACATTCTTTCCATTTAAAACAGATGTGCGAGTACTTATATGAAATAAACTCAATCCTGAAAAAGTCTTCAATGTATAGCTTTGAAAGTATATATTTTCAATTAACAATACCTAGGTTGATTGGTAATGCAATATTTACTTACCAGAGAATTTACATGACATTTAATTGTTTTACCACAAGATGGCGACAGCACCCAGATTACATGTGAACAGACTGCATAATTGGTTTGCTCCATATCATGGGAGGAGTTGACCAGAACTGGATTAGATTATTTTGTTTAGCATGTGGGCCTGGCTAGCCTCTGTAATGTAACAGCTTACGCAGAATGATTCATAAACTGCTTATTGTAAATGGTAACAACATCAGAATGGTATAAAGTCTGTATTAGAAAAGCATAATATTTTTTAAATTGTTTAGTTAGAAAACTTTTTGAAGAAAATGTGGCTACTCTACAATAATTTCAGGACCCCATTACAAAGGACATATATAGGGTTTAAAATAAGAATTTACTTACCGATAATTCTATTTCTCATAGTCCGTAGTGGATGCTGGGGACTCCGTCAGGACCATGGGGAATAGCGGCTCCGCAGGAGACAGGGCACATCTAAAGAAAGCTTTTAGGATCACATGGTGTGTACTGGCTCCTCCCCCCATGACCCTCCTCCAAGCCTCAGTTAGGTACTGTGCCCGGACGAGCGTACACAATAAGGAAGGATCTTGAATCCCGGGTAAGACTCATACCAGCCACACCAATCACACTGTACAACTTGTGATCTGAACCCAGTTAACAGTATGATAACAAACGAAGTAGCCTCTGAAAAGATGGCTCACAACAATAATAATAACCCGATTTTTGTAACAATAACTATGTACAAGTATTGCAGACAATCCGCACTTGGGATGGGCGCCCAGCATCCACTACGGACTATGAGAAATAGAATTATCGGTAAGTAAATTCTTATTTTCTCTAACGTCCTAGTGGATGCTGGGGACTCCGTCAGGACCATGGGGATTATACCAAAGCTCCCAAACGGGCGGGAGAGTGCGGATGACTCTGCAGCACCGAATGAGAGAACTCCAGGTCCTCCTTAGCCAGAGTATCAAATTTGTAAAATTTTACAAACGTGTTCTCCCCTGACCACGTAGCTGCTCGGCAAAGTTGTAATGCCGAGACCCCTCGGGCAGCCGCCCAAGATGAGCCCACCTTCCTTGTGGAGTGGGCCTTTACAGATTTAGGCTGTGGCAGGCCTGCCACAGAATGTGCAAGTTGGATTGTGCTACAGATCCAACGCGCAATCGTCTGCTTAGACGCAGGAGCACCCATCTTGTTGGGTGCATACAATATAAACAACGAGTCAGATTTTCTGACTCCAGCTGACCTTGAAATATATATTTTTAATGCTCTGACAACGTCCAGTAACTTGGAGTCCTCCAAGTCGCTAGTAGCCGCAGGCACCACAATAGGCTGGTTCAAGTGAAAAGCCGAAACCACCTTAGGGAGAAAATGAGGACGTGTCCGCAGTTCTGCCCTGTCCGAATGGAAAATCAGATATGGGCTTTTGTACGATAAAGCCGCCAACTCTGAAACTCTCCTGGCTGAAGCCAGGGCCAGTAGCATGGTTACTTTCCATGTAAGATACTTCAAATCTACAGATTTGAGAGGCTCAAACCAATGAGATTTGAGAAAATCCAAAACTACGTTTAGATCCCACGGTGCCACTGGGGGCACAATCGGGGGCTGTATATGTAGTACACCCTTGACAAAAGTTTGTACTTCAGGCACTGAAGCCAATTCCTTCTGGAAGAAGATTGATAAGGCCGAAATTTGAACTTTAATAGACCCCAATTTGAGGCCCATAGACAATCCTGCCTGCAGGAAATGTAAGAATCGACCCAATTGAAATTCTTCCGTTGGGGCCTTCATGGCTTCACACCACGCAACATATTTTCTCCAAATGCGGTGATAATGTTGTGCGGTCACTTCCTTCCTAGCCTTAATCAAGGTAGGAATAACTTCCTCTGGAATGCCCTTTTCTTTTAGAATCCGACGTTCAACCGCCATGCCGTCAAACGCAGTCGCGGTAAGTCTTGGAACATACAAGGTCCCTGCTGAAGCAGATCCCTTCTTAGAGGTAGAGGCCACGGATCCTCCGTGAGCATCTCTTGAAGTTCCGGATACCAAGTTCTTCTTGGCCAATCCAGAGCCACTAGTATTGTTCTTACTCCCCTTTTCCGAATAATTCTCAGTACCTTTGGTATGAGAGGCAGAGGAGGAAACACATATACTGACTGGTACACCCATGGTGTTACCAGAGCGTCCACAGCTATTGCCTGAGGGTCTCTTGACCTGGCGCAATATCTGTCCAGTTTTTTGTTGAGGCGAGACGCCATCATATCCACCTTTGGTTTTTCCCAACGGTTCACAATCATGTGGAAAACTTCCGGATGAAGTCCCCACTCTCCCGGGTGAAGGTCGTGTCTGCTGAGGAAGTCTGCTTCCCAGTTGTCCACTCCGGGATGAACACTGCTGACAGTGCTATGACATGATTTTCCGCCCAGCGAAGAATCCTTGCAGCTTCTGTCATTGCTCTTCTGCTTCTCGTGCCGCCTTGTCTGTTTACGTGGGCGACTGCCGTGATGTTGTCCGACTGGATCAACACCGGCTGACCCTGAAGCAGCGGTTTTGCCAAGCTTAGAGCATTGTATATCGCTCTTAGCTCCAGTATATTTATGTGAAGAGACGTCTCCAGGTCTGACCATACACCCTGGAAGTTTCTTCCCTGTGTGACTGCTCCCCAGCCCCGTAGGCTGGCATCCGTAGTCACCAGGACCCAGTCCTGTATGCCGAACCTGCGGCCCTCTAACAGATGGGCACTCTGCAACCACCACAGGAGAGACAACCTTGTTCTTGGTGACAGTGTTATCCGCTGATGCATGTGCAGATGCGATCCGGACCATTTGTCCAGCAGATCCCACTGAAATGTTCGTGCATGGAATCTGCCGAATGGAATTGCTTCGTAAGAAGCCACCATCTTTCCCAGGACTCTTGTGCATTGATGTACTGACACAGTTCCTGGTTTTAGGAGGTTCCTGACCAGTTCGGATAACTCCCTTGCTTTCTCCTCCGGGAGAAACACCTTTTTCTGAACCGTGTCCAGAATCATTCCCAGGAACAGCAGACGTGTTGTCGGGGTCAATTGAGATTTTGGAAGATTCAGAATCCACCCGTGTTGCTGAAGCACTACTTGGGTTAGTGCTACACCGACTTCCAGCTGTTCTCTGGACTTTGCCCTTATCAGGAGATCGTCCAAGTAAGGGATAATTAATACGCCTTTTCTTCGTAGAAGAACCATCATTTCGGTCATTACCTTGGTAAAGACCCGAGGGGCCGTGGACAAACCAAACGGCAGCGTTTGAAACTGATAATGACAGTCTTGTATCACGAACCTGAGATACCCTTGGTGTGAGGGGTAAATTGGGACATGCAGATAAGCATCTTTTATGTCCAGGGACACCATGAAGTCCCCTTCTTCCAGATTCGCTATCACTGCTCTGAGTGACTCCATCTTGAACTTGAATTTCTGTATGTACAGGTTCAAGGATTTCAGATTTAGAATAGGTCTTACCGAACCGTCCGGCTTCGGTACCACAAATAGTGTGGAATAATACCCCTTTCCCTGTTGTAGGAGGGGTACCTTGACTATCACCTGCTGAGAATACAGCTTGTGAATGGCTTCCAATACCGTCGTCCTTTCTGAGGGAGACGTTGGTAAAGCAGACTTTAGGAACCGGCGAGGGGGAGACCTTTCGAACTCCAACATGTAACCCTGAGATACTATCTGCAGGATCCACGGGTCCACCTGTGAGCGAGCCCACTGATTGCTGAAAATCTTTAGTCGACCCCCCACCGCTCCTGAGTCCGCTTGTAAAGCCCCAGCGTCATGCTGATGGCTTTGTAGAACCCGGGGCGGGCTTCTGGTCCTGGGCAGGGGCTGCTTGCTGCCCTCTCTTACCCTTTCCTCTGCCTCGCGGCAGATAAGACTGTCCTTTTGCTCGCTTGTTTTTATAGGAGCGAAAGGACTGCGGCTGAAAAGACGGTGTCTTTTTCTGTTGGGAGGGGGTCTGAGGTAAAAAAGTGGATTTGCCGGCAGTTGCCGTGGCCACCAGATCCGATAGACCGACCCCAAATAATTCCTCTCCTTTATATGGCAACACTTCCATATGCCTTTTGGAATCCGCATCACCTGACCACTGTCGCGTCCATAAACTTCTTCTGGCAGATATGGACATCGCACTTACTCTTGATGCTAGAGTACAAATATCCCTCTGAGCATCTCGCATATAAAGAAACGCATCCTTTAATTGCTCTAGAGTCAATAAAATACTGTCCCTATCCAGGGTATCAATATTTTCAGTCAGGGAATCCAACCACACTACCCCAGCACTGCACATCCAGGCTGAGGCTATTGCCGGTCGCAGTATAACACCAGTATGAGTGTATATACTTTTCAGGTTAGTTTCCAGCCTCCTATCCGCTGGATCCTTGAGGGCGGCCGTATCAGGAGACGGCAACGCCACTTGCTTTGATAAACGTGTGAGCGCCTTATCCACCCTAGGGGGTGTTTCCCAGCGCGTCCTAACCTCTGGTGGGAAAGGGTATAATGCCAATAACTTCTTAGAAATTAGCAGTTTTCTATCTGGGTTAACCCACGCTTCATCACACACGTCATTCAATTCCTCTGATTCTGGAAAAGCTACAGGTAGTTTTTTCACCCCCCACATAATACCCCTTTTTGAGGTACCAGCAGTATCAGAGATCTGCAAAGCCTCCTTCATTGCCGTGATCATATAACGTGTGGCCCTGTTGGAAAATACGTTTGTTTCTTCACCGTCAACACTAGATTCATCTGTGTCGGTACCCGTGTCGACTGACTGAGGTAAGGGACGTTTTACAGCCCCTGACGGTGTCTGAGACGCCTGAGCCGGTACTGACTGGTTTTCCGGCCGTCTCATTTCGTCTACTGACTTTTGTAATGTACTAACATTATCACGTAATTCCATAACTAAAGCCATCCATTCCGGTGTCGACTCCCTAGGGGGTGACATCACCATTACCGGCAATTGCTCTGCCTCCACACCAACATCGTCCTCGTACATGTCGACACACACGTACCGACACACAGCAGCCACACAGGGAATGCTCTAATCGAAGACAGGACCCCCTTAGCCCTTTGGGGAGACAGAGGGAGAGTTTGCCAGCACACACCAAAAGCGCTATAAATGTATATAAACAACCCTAAAAGGTGTTGTTTTTGTTATAAGCGCTTTTAATATATAAATATCGCCAATTTATGCCCCCCTTCTCTTTGTTACCCTGTTTCTGTAGTGCAGTGCAGGGGAGAGTCCTGGGAGCCTTCCTCACAGCGGAGCTGAGCAGGAAAATGGCGCTGAGTGCTGAGGAGAATAAGCTCCGCCCCTTTTCCGGCGGGCTTTTCTCCCGGGTTTTGAGAAATCTGGCCTGGGTTAAATACATACATATAGCCTTAATGGCTATATGTGATGTATTCTTTGCCACTAAAGGTATTTAATATTGCTGCCCAGGGCGCCCCCAGCAGCGCCCTGCACCCTCCGTGACTGGTCAGTGAGAAGTGTGTAGCAACAATGGCGCACAGCTGCCGTGCTGTGCGCTACCTTCATGAAGACTGAAGAGTCTTCTGCCGCCTGTTTCCGGACCTCCGATCTTCAGCATCTGTAAGGGGGGTCGGCGGCGCGGCTCCGGGACGAACCCCAGGATGACCTGTGTTCCGACTCCCTCTGAAGCTATGTCCAGTAGCCTAAGACTCCAATCCATCCTGCACGCAGGTGAGTTGAAAATCTCTCCCCTAAGTCCCTCGATGCAGTGAGCCTGTTGCCAGCAGGACTCACTGAGATTTAAAACCTAAAAAAACTTTTTCTAAGCAGCTCTTTAGGAGAGCCACCTAGATTGCACCCTGCTCGGACGGGCACAAAAACCTAACTGGGGCTTGGAGGAGGGTCATGGGGGGAGGAGCCAGTACACACCATGTGATCCTAAAAGCTTTCTTTAGATGTGCCCTGTCTCCTGCGGAGCCGCTATTCCCCATGGTCCTGACGGAGTCCCCAGCATCCACTAGGACGTTAGAGAAAATTGTATCTCACCCCAAGGGAAGTGGGGGGCTGGTCTTTGGTGTCAGCTCACCTTAGGACACGTGACCCAGTCAAACTCCCCACCTGCCACGCACAAATGTTACAATGCTATGTCAGGCAGATACTTATCCATCATGCACTACCATCAGGGAGGCGTCTGATTGGCTCCAAATTTATTCTGCAGCAGAAAGACCCCAAACATACAGCCAATGTCATTATGAACTATATTCAGCATAAAGAAGAACAAGGAGTCCTGGAAGTGGTAATATGGCCCCAGGGGTGGATTAGGATGGAAAACCAAGCCAGGAAATGTATGAAAACAGCCCTAATGGGGGCAGGTTCTGTTGTGGGGGTGGGGTCTGTTGAGGAGGCAGGATTCCTCATAAGGTCTGATTCTGAATTGGACGCAGTTGTGGCCTTCCTAGAATCTTTTGCTGCAGTTTCATCTGTGACTTTATGCTACTGACGCTACAATGCAGTTCCCCAGTGTACACCCATGTATTCAAATATGCAAGGACAGAGATGCCCATGTTCAGTGTCTACAGACTCTGCAAACATACTTTCTTTAGATGCCACAATCGGTCGCACCATTGAACCTTTCACCAGCCCTACGCTACGTGCAGATCATCTGTATCGCCTCCAATGTGAGCAATTCAAAGTCTCTATATGCAACCACTTTCAGCAACACGCCCACACTATGTTACATCTGTGTCTGGTTAGACACCTCCCTGTAACCACTCAGGAATGCCCAACACATTTCTAATACACTTCTTGGTGCGTGTGTCTGACCCTGTACTGCAACTCTGTATGAACACTATCATGGTGCATGCACGCGTGGTGCAACTCAGATGCAAGCGCAGATTAAAAAGATTGCACAAGAGAAAAATAAAACACATGGGCACCCACTGAAAATAATAAAACAAATTGGCCTCCACGGGAAAAAAAAAAAAATATATATAAAAATGTATAATATGTATTTATTTATTAACAGTTTCTTATATAGCGCAGCAAATTCCGTTACGCTTTACAATTTGAAATAACAATAACAATAACAAACTGGGTGATAACAGTCATGGGGGTCGATTCAGTTCGGCAACTTATGAATAGCGCCGGGAATTAGCTCCCGATGCTATTCAATTCAGCTGCTAGTGACCCGCAATGGTCGGGAATTCTTCTCTCATCCTCGGGGGATGAGAGAAGAAACCCGACAAAAGTGCTGCCTCGCGGCCGGCGCGAGGCTGATTCTGTCGGGAATCAGCCTCGCGCCAGGGAGTTAAGTCGGAGAATGCCCGTTATCCCGACAATTCAACCTGTTTAGTCGGCGAGAACGGGCCATCGCCGACTTAACTGGAGCTGAATTGAATAGCGTCGGGAGCTAATTCCCGGCGCTATTCATAAGTTGCCGAACTGAATCGACCCCATAGAGGTAGGAAGGCCCTGCTCGCAAGCTTACAATCTATAGTTATTATTTTATTTTCAAAATCCATAACAAGCTTTTGGTATTACAATTTGTTTAAAATTTACACTGTTGTGTGAAAGGGGTTTAGTATAAAATACTTACAATCAAAATCCCGACAACAGCTGACAGACGATCAAAATCCCAACATTTAAAATGTCGACAGGTCCAAAAGTCGACACAAGTTTTTTATTGTTTTTTTGGTGTGTGTATGTTGACATAGGTCGACATGGATACCGTATAAGTGTACCACTGCAGTCGCCATGCTTCGGGCACGGTGCCCGGTGTATTGTACTATATAGTTTGCCCAGGACTGCCGGGGGAGTTCAAGGGAAATCATTAACACGAAATCATCATTTAGAGGTTGTCTAGTGTATGGACACCTTTAGCCCTATGGCCAATCCACCCCTGTACGGCCCTCACTGAGCCCTGATCTCAACATCATCGAGTCATGAAGAGACAGAAGGATTTGAGCAAGTGTCCATCCACAGAATATCTGTGGTTCTCCAAGATGTTTGGAACAACCTCCCTGCCAAGCTCCTTCAAAAACTGTGTGCAAGTGTACCTAGAAGACTGTTGTTTTGAAGGCAAAGGGTGGTCACACCAAACATTGATTTGATTTAGATTTCTCTTCTGTTCATTCACTTTGCTTTTTATTAACTGATTAAAAATAAACTATTAACACTTCTATTTTTGAAAGCGTTCTTATTTTGCAGCATTTTTTCCCCACACTTGCCTAAAACCATTGCACAGTACTGTACATACCATAACTTCTGCAGTGCATGTGAGCCCCCAACCAACGTTAAAGTAAATGGATGGCAGGACTTCCGGGGCGGGGCCAGCTAGTATGGCCGCTTTTTAATATAGCTCCTCAGAGCCGCACAGGGAATCCCTTACAATCCTCCTTTCCAACGGGACTCACTGACAGGAGACTTGTACCCTGCTAATGCTCAGACTCTGCTGATCGTGGGGATGCCTGTGGTGTGGAGGAGGATCGTCAATTGCCCCGAAGCCAAGCCGTCGGAGAGACGGCCAGCATGACCGCCAACGTGGCGTTGGTACAAATACACCCCTGCCTGTAAACCTTGAGGCGGACAGCCGGCACTGGATGAGTGCTGCCACCATCGACTTGAGAGTCATCGCTCCCTGATCATGTACCCACTCCCGCCTATGTGAAGCCGCGGGGACCCACTTGCACTCCGGAGTGCGTAGCTGCAGCAGGAGAGATCGCCCGGCATCGTGACGAGTGAGGGGGCCGGGACGCTTACCGGGACAGAGCCGTGTCTGCAGAGCCGCTGTACTGTTCTGCCCTGCAATTGATCTGTGGCAGCCTGCACGCCTACACGGGTGATCGGGAGAAGATAGCTCAGTCGCGGAACGGCGCGTCACGGACCGTCTGCGGGAGATGCCGAGCCTCTGACCCTGCAGATTGTCCTCTGAAAAGCGGCTGGAACACGGGATCACGCCTTCGTAGCCGGAGGACCTGGCACTGTGCGGCCGCTCACTGCAGCCCTCCTGTCTCAACGGATCTGTTCCTGCCAGGGTCATCCATCCTGTATTTGGCGCAGTAAAAGTATCTGGTGACATACTCGGCCTCCCTATCATACTCCACCACAGCTTACGTCCGCCTGAATGGGATGGCATGCTCTCTTCCCCCCAGTGCTGTGTTTCCATGAGATATATTTGAAGGTATATTGACATACCTGCGGCCCTAGCGCTGGTCTGGAGAGTAGTGGTTTGCCTCTCTTCCATTTTAAATTTTGCACAAGGGCCTGAAAGCTGCAGTGACTCTCGGACACCTGGCCGGCCCCAGACCACTGGCTACGTGGCCCTGCGATTGTAACACACCTAAAGCGCGACCTGCCAGTAGAAGTGGCACGACTACCCTCTACCTCAGCCCTGCACCAACGACACTAACAGACACTGGAGCCCGGCACCCGCGGACGCCATCGTCACCACGTCCCTGAACTGACTGCTGCAATTCCACGCTGCTCTAATACTCTCTCCCCCCAGGTACTAATATTGTTTGTGTGACCCCATCCTTTTCTTTATTATTAACACTCCTTATAACTACTTATATTCCACCCTATACTTTAATCCGTTCCCTCCTTGTGTGTGCTCCGTGCCCTCCCCCCCCCCCCCCCACGCTCTCCCTCCCCATCCAGTGACCCCTCTTATATCTTCTCTGCTCCTGATACCCTTAAAAAACCTGGACGGCGGGACCATTATCTTATCTCTGTTCTCGGGGACACACTGAGAGAGCTGTTATGAACTGCACGGTACTATAAAAGCTCCAGCTGCGGCTTGCATTTAACCAAAAGAAGGTAGGAGCTGACCTATATTCTGAAGAAATACGCCTCTGTCCCCCTGAATTGCAGGGCTACCATAATCATTGTTATTATTTTGTTCCTACCTCTTTTCCTCTCATCCTTCACATATACATATCTGTACACGGCCGGCAGGCTGAAATACAGATATTCTTTTCTATGATTGTATTGCCACCTGGTGGCCGGTTTGAAAATACTTGTTATAATATTCACAGTGTTGCATTATACTTTTGTAGAAACACATTTATAACATCTGTAACTCACTAGATATTAGTGCGGATCATATTCCTTAGACCTTAACACTAGTGTTTCAATTACTACTCAGATTCTGGTACAAATTCCTAAACATACTCACTAGAGTATCATGTTCAGGACCACTTTTACTTTAATGTTTACTCCTTGACTTTTTAAAATGTGACCTTGTCAATTTACAGGAGGGCGGTCTCTTTTCTATCTTGTTACACCAACCCAGGGTGGGAACTGTCTTACCCTTGATACCTTGGAGCTGAGGTCACCTATCTCCTTACCTGGTATATGGACAAGTTTCTTAACAAACCACTGTCCTCACTTCCACCCAGAACTACTCGTACCATGGTTAACCCCAAAAAAACGCCAGCGAAGTCTGGTCCTTCCCCGCCTTCACCGCCGGGTAACTCTTCTCCCGCTCACTCAATAGGGGAAAGTGGAGGTCCTACCGCACCACCCTCAGACGTGGCAGCATCATTACTTAATATGTTGATGCCGAAAATTGAGGAGAAATTTGAGTTGCTCATGCCTATGATTGATGGGAGACTCAAAGATTTCCTCCCCAGATTTGAAGCCAAATTTGACCAACTCATGCCTAAAATTGACAAAAGGTTGGATAAACTACAAACATCCCTAGATTCAGCTTTAACCTCCTTAACTGACCACACCAATAGGCTGAACACACTGGAACAAAGGGTTAGTGACATCGAAGATGACTTACACGCTACACGGTCGTCCAACTCCTCTACCATGGCCTCCTACCAAACACTTGTCGACAAGGTAGACGACTTAGAAAATCGACATAGGCGGAATAACCTCCGCTTCGTGGGCATCCCCGAACAGGTTAGAGGGTTGGCCTTGACAGATTTTATAAGCACGCGATTAGTTGAGGCGCTCAGCCTTGGTAGTGACATGGACGTCCCTCGCATTGAACGAGCCCATAGGTTGGGCCCAGAGCGGGACGGACCTGACAGGAGACCCCGCCCAGTAATAGCCAAATTTCTGGACTACCGTGACAAAGAGAAGATCCTAACTGCCTTTAAAAGGAACCGCGACTTAGTCATTGAGGACCATCGGATCCTCATCTTTCAGGACTTCTCGGCCACGGTGGCCCAGAAACGCAAAGAGTTCTCACCGCTTTGCAAGTTTCTAGCCGACAACAACAAACGTTTTGCATTATTATATCCGGCAAAACTAAAAATCACCGAGAATGGGCAGACATTTATCTTTGACAACCCGTCTGAAGCTCGGGCCCATCTGCAACTGACTCGCCAATCTAGGAATTCACCTGACTGATCGTAATTAGGCTCCCACCTATACTAATGAGCCTTCATGGCTCACTGGAATTGAGACGACATGCTCTCCTGACTTTGTGGTAAACAATAGTAGAGGATTTACCACTATTATGTTAGCACCTATAGTTGGTGTAATGTTAATTTTCCATGCTATGTATTGTTCTTGTCTATACTTGCCACCCACTGAAATGTTATTCAGGGGCTGGCGTGATATTTGTTTGGATGGGAAAAAGTTTGAAAATTTTCTTTTGAAGCTAAAATCCTTATGGTTATATTCAATGTACATGGTTTTATTTGTTATGTTGGGTCCGGATCTGTGCCTAAGATGCGCCCTTGGGATTTTCCCTGCTTGCTGGGACAGGGGTGATCCCACGTACAATAGATATACCCGTAGCTGCATACACCCCCCGACAGGCATAGGATGACATCTTACCACCCTGAACCACACAACCCTACTCAACGATCACCCCGTTCCATCAAAATTACCTCATGGAATGTGGGGGGTCTCAACACCCCAATAAAGCGCAAGAAAGTGACCTCCGCCCTTAAAAAACTTAAACCTGATATTGTCTATACTCAAGAGACGCATTGGAAAAGTGGGGAAGACTCCGCTCTACGTGATGGGTGGATAGGGGATTGCTTTTCTGCACCTTACCGCACTAAATCACGCGGAGTAGCAATAATCTTGGCGCGACACCTCCCCTACACTATCTTAAACACAAACATGGACCCAGAGGGCCGTTATGTTCTCATGGATATCCAAATATATGATGCTAGGTTCACTCTGCTTAATTTGTACGCTCCAAATGTTGACCAACCAGCTTTTTACCAACATATCTCGCAGCTACTCCATAGTAGAAGCAATCACGAGCTCATAATAGGCGGTGATTTCAACACAATTTTAGACCCTCTAATCGATAAATACCCGACTCCAGCGAACCCGATGGCCCCTCAGTGGCGCCAGGTTACTAGGTTACTTGCGGATCATTCTTTAATTGATCCATGGAGAGTGCTTAATCCAACGGATAGATCTTACACGTTCCATTCGGCGGTCCATGGGTCTTTCTCTCGCATAGACCACATACTGTTGTCCACGTCTCTACTCTCTGACACTATAGATACCCAAATAGGGGACATTGCGGTCTCTGACCACGCACCAGTTTCGATCACGCTTAATACCCGTTCCGTGGGCTCACGCCCATTCTTTTGGCGATTCCCCTCTTACCTTTTTCACTCAGAACAATTCAAAAAGTTTCTCAGATTGAAGTGGGCGGAATTCTCGGATGATAATCTGGAACACTGGGACAACCCTGTCTTATTCTGGGAAACATCCAAGGTCGTGATGAGGGGACACATTATGTCGTATGTAGCGAACAGAAATCGGGTGAATAAGGCACAACATGATGATCTATTGAACACTATGCGGACACACCTTGCAGCGTATATTTCAGATCCTACCCCCCTCACTCATAACAACTACATTGAATCACGCCGCCTATACGATAGCTTCTTAGTAACACAGGCCCAGCAAAAACTGGACTACACTAAACAAAAGTACTTCCGCTGGGGAAACAAAACGGGGACATTGCTGGCAAACATGACCAAAAGCTTTAAGCGACATGGACACATATCTACTATACTTGACAGACACACTGACACCCTACACACTAAAACTGCGGACATTGCACGGACATTCCAGAATTATTTCCGTCAGCTTTATGCACCTACCCCACACGACCCGGGCCTGTCAAATAAACTACTAGACGAGGCGAATCTCCCTTGCATAACACCCCTACAGAGGGAAGACCTCGAGAGAGCAATCACAGAGGAGGAGATTGCCAAGGCAATCTCTTCTATGCATCTCAATAAATCACCAGGACCGGATGGTTACTCCATAGAATATTACAAACTCTTACACCACGACGCCATCCCAGCAATTCATACCCTATATAGACATATCCAATCAGAATTTCCTACGTACCCTACTTTTAACCAGGCTTTTACAACTCTTCTACCAAAACCCAACAAAAACCTTTCCCTACCATCCTCATACCGACCATTCACACTTTTGAACGTTGACTTCAAAATCCTAGCTAAGATAATGGCAGATAGGCTCCAATCATTTTTAGCATCTATGCTCACAGATCACCAGCTGGGCTTCACCAAAGGCAGACATTCAGTAAAGGGAATTCGCACTGCCATAGCTGCAGTAATGGCGGCGAATCTCCAGACGGATACCCCAAACATGCTTCTAAGCCTAGATGCAACAAAAGCATTTGACATGGTCTCCTGGCCCTACCTACACGAGATACTAGAGAGGAGGGGCTTTGGACTAACGTTCCAATCTCTAATAAAATTTTTCTATACCCAACCACACACCTCATTACTGATTAATGGAACAAAGGGAGACAAAATCGAGCTTACCAGAGGGACGAGACAGGGTTGCCCCCTCTCGCCCCTACTCTTCAACCTAGCATTAGACCCTATGTTACGGGTGCTACAGAACTGGTCTCAATTCAGAGGCATCAGTGTCGGAGTAGAGGAAGTAAAAATATCGGCATTCGCCGATGATGTCCTCTTGTTCTTATCGGAACCGCGGAGGACCCTGGGGCCGCTGATGGAACGTGTTAGGGAATTTGGAAGAGTGTCGGGATTCGAGGTCAATTTCGAAAAATCCATGGCCCTATATTTAAAACCAGGCTACGCGCGCCCAGCCTGGTTCAGAGAGGCCACAGTTGGATGGACAACTAAAGCGATTACCTATCTAGGAGTACAGATCCCCAAAAATTTGACAAACCTATACAGCCTTAACCTAAAACAAATCATACGCAACATGAGGGAGGATACTGAGCGATGGAGACATCTTAAAATATCGTTTTTGGGCAGAGTGAACCTGGTGAAAATGATTTTATTTCCTAGGCTTCTATATCCCTTGCAATCCCTTCCTATTCTACTCTCTAGAAATGCCACGACAGAAATCAACAAAATAATGCGCACATTCATCTGGAATGGTAAGCGAGCACGAATTAGTTTGATAAAATTGCAACAGCGTAGACACAATGGAGGTGTAAACCTCCCCAATGTGTTGGAATATAGCTACGCCTCCCACTTACGCTATTTGAGAGATTGGTTGCATGGAGGGAACATGTATTCTAACACAACCTTAGAATCTGCCTTCCTGGGTGGTGGCAGTATGACCTCCTTCTTGCACCTACACGAGGAAGAAATATCTTCCTCGGTTCGAGCGAACCCACTACTAATGTCCACCTGGAAGGTCTGGCATATCTTGCGACATAAATGTTCCCTAAATTCACATACGTCCCTTTTCCTCCCCCTAGTCCATAATAATTGCTTTCAAGATGGCAATGCGAGCCACCCTTTCACACTTTGGGAACGGTATGGTATCACCTCTATACGACAACTTGTACATGGTGAGTCAAAAAGACCACTCACACTGACACAGGCAGTGGAACTCTTTCCAATACTAAACGCATTCCCCTTAGCATACCTACAAGCTCAACATTATGTAGCTACTGTCTCTAGAACATTAGCCCCACAGGATTATGACAACCCATTAGACAAATTGTTGCTGGCTGGGAACCCCTCATCCAAGGCTATCTCCACTCTGTATTCATTCTTACACACACCCTTACAATACACTGATACAACGGCGGGACTAGCGCAATGGACAAATCATTTCCCATCCCTTTCTGTAGCGAACTTGCTGAAACACCTTGAGTTGTCCATCAGGCTGATACCTGCTGCATCCTACACTGAACTCTTTTTAAATATATGGCACAGAACATATCTATCACCACACCGTAGACACCTTATGGGTTTATTGGAAAACGCGTCCTGCCTTAGATGTGGTAACCAACGAGCTGAGCTGTTCCACTGTCTGTGGGAGTGCCCAATAATCCGGAGGTTCTAGGTCCAAATATGGAAATATGTCACCCAACACCTAGTAAACTATTTACCGCTCACCCCGGAATGGGCAATATTTGGTATGATGCCGGAAGGCACAAGGATGGCACAGGGCGTTAAAAAATTATTGATGATGATCTCCGCAGCTGCCAAAAAATGCATCCTACAAATGTGGATACAACCCTATGCCCCGCCATTATCACTTTTTTTAGGGAAAATTTTTCACATTTTTAGAATGGAATGGCTGGAGGCTTCCCTACAAAAGGAAAAGTTCACCGAAAGATTTTTCGAAACATGGGAAAGCTACATAGAAACCCTATCCCACCCATTAAAGGAACAAGTGTGGAAATGTTTCCGTAATACTTTATGGTACGAAACCAGAATTTATGAACAGGACCCCCCGGTTTCGTTCGTGGCCGATTAGTTTAAAGGGGACTGAGGCACGGCATCATAGGGGGAAGTGGGTGTAGGTATGGGTGTGGGCATAGATCCGGACTCATTCTATTTCATTTGCTTTTCATAAATAGAAGGAAACTTCGTTACGACATATACTGTAATCTGTCCTAACAATAGACTATTAAGTTAATTTGTCTTGAATATATGTCAGAACAGTGTTCATGTGATAGACCTCATCAACCATGTTTATTAATGTACTTTGTTGTGACTTTTTGATATGCTTCAATTGAAATAAAAAAGTATTTGGAAAAAAAAAAGTAAATGGATGGCAAAATTGGGTCTGATTTAGATTTGTACAGAAACCTAGTGTTCATTCTAGCACCCTGCACCAGTCACAACCGATGCAGTTCCTCTTTTCTGCTTGGGGTCACTCTCTGCTCTGGTGCTTCTAGCACATTCTGGACTGTATTTCAACTAAGATACAGACCTGAATGTGCTAGAAGCACCAGAGCAAGGCGACTACAGCTGGAGAGACACAAGGAGGCTGAAGAGACACAATGGGCGGTATTCAAATGATATATCACACCCAATCTCCTTTCTAAAGTGATCTCCGTTATCACACATATTGCACCCATAGTAATCAGGTTTTGCTGTGTGAAGGGTCGGGCGCCCTCACTGCCCCAGGGGTAGCGAGCTGAAATGATTATACCACTCCCGTCAACAGAAACAGAATGGGTGTGGAAAGGGGTGAAAAGAATTGAATACCGCCCAATGAGGCTGGAATTGGACAGACATTCGGGGCTGGAGCTGAAGAAACACAGGGGGACTGGAGTTGGAAAAACAGAAAGTAGCTGCAGATACACAAGGGGTACCTTGTGCCACCTCACGAGACTGCTAGCAAAAATGGGCTTCTGTGGCAGTCACAGAAGCCCAGAAGCGGGACAAACAACTGAATAGTGCAACAGGAGCTGCGGCAGATCCCCAGGGAACTAAATGGTGGCTTGCAACATATGACAGAGGGTACAGATGAAATGCATTTTGCTGGGATGGATAACAGCCCTATAATACATGTCTTGGTTACATGGATTGTCCTCAGGTGAATATCAAGCTAGGTGCAGATTCTACTTGCAGAGATAATTGACTAAAGGTAAAAGCTCAGGAGCCATCTTCTAAGCAAGTTCTATACAAACTAGCACCAGAGCCAGATTTACATGCAATACATGAGCAAAAGTGTACATCTGGGTATTATACACAGGTGTGGCAGTATGGACTTTTTACTCCAGAGCTTTGACTATAAAAATAATTAGAATAATACAAAGAAGATATTTCTAATATATTCTTTGTATTTTTTTATATACTTTATATCAGGGTTTGACAATCTTTTCTAAAATCTAGGAGCCAATATGAAAGTATAGGAGGCAGACTACCATCACCCCCCACCTAAAAGTAAAAAACCCTGAAACCCCCCTCCCCCCCTCACAGCCACATTACTAAGCAGCCTCTCCCCAGCCCCCAGGCAAACCAACCCCGATGGCAACACACTACAGGATCCCCGCTGACGGGAACCCGGCATCGGCAAGTGCATACACACTTGCCAATGTCAGCAGGGAAGGGAGCGATGGCGGTGAAGGGGTGGGTGGGGGACATGGCTTTTGTTAACGAGGACCTCCCTCATCTATACATGCTCAGACGAGGGAGGGGGTCGTTAACAATACGCGCTCCCGTGCATCGTTAACGACATTGAGTGTACACACTAGATGTAAAAGATTTAGCTCAGATTGGCCCTTCTGAGTGAGATCTTTTACTTTCTCGTCTAGTGTCTATGGGGCTTAAGGGAGTACCCAAAGGCAAACCACCCCACCAGAGCCACCCCCGGGCAAACAATCTCCCCGTCCTCTGGCCACATCACTACCCCGACCGAAGCTGCAAGCCCCAGCCATGCATAGACCCTCTTATCTGAGAGCTCTATGCAGCCGGAGTTTGGAGACAGCAGACAGCGCAGGTCGGGACCGACATGCAAAACAGTCAGCGCAGTTCGGGAAGGGCAGGCACACCAGTCAGCGCAAGTCGGGGCGGAGAGGCACAGCAGTCAGCGCAGGTCAGGGCGGAGAGGCACAACAGTCAGCGCAGGTCGGGACGGACAGGCACAGCGGTAAGCGCAGGTCGGGACGCTCAGGCACAGCGGTAAGCGCAGGTCGGGGCGGACAGGCACAGCAGTCAGCGCAGGTCGGGGCGGACAGGCACAGCAGTCAGCGCAGGTCGGGGCGGACAGGCACAGCAGTCAGCGCAGGTCGGGGCGGACAGGCACAGCAGTCAGCGCAGGTCGGGGCGGACAGGCACAGCAGTCAGCGCAGGTCGGGGCGGACAGGCACAGCAGTCAGCGCAGGTCGGGGCGGACAGGCACAGCAGTCAGCGCAGGTCGGGGCGGACAGGCACAGCAGTCAGCGCAGGTCGGGGCGGACAGGCACAGCAGTCAGCGCAGGTCGGGGCGGACAGGCACAGCAGTCAGCGCAGGTCGGGGCGGACAGGCACAGCAGTCAGCGCAGGTCGGGGCGGACAGGCACAGCAGTCAGCGCAGGTCGGGGCGGACAGGCACAGCAGTCAGCGCAGGTCGGGGCGGACAGGCACAGCAGTCAGCGCAGGTCGGGGCGGACAGGCACAGCAGTCAGCGCAGGTCGGGGCGGACAGGCACAGCAGTCAGCGCAGGTCGGGGCGGACAGGCACAGCAGTCAGCGCAGGTCGGGGCGGACAGGCACAGCAGTCAGCGCAGGTCGGGGCGGACAGGCACAGCAGTCAGCGCAGGTCGGGGCGGACAGGCACAGCAGTCAGCGCAGGTCGGGGCGGACAGGCACAGCAGTCAGCGCAGGTCGGGGCGGACAGGCACAGCAGTCAGCGCAGGTCGGGGCGGACAGGCACAGCAGTCAGCGCAGGTCGGGGCGGACAGGCACAGCAGTCAGCGCAGGTCGGGGCGGACAGGCACAGCAGTCAGCGCAGGTCGGGGCGGACAGGCACAGCAGTCAGCGCAGGTCGGGGCGGACAGGCACAGCAGTCAGCGCAGGTCGGGGCGGACAGGCACAGCAGTCAGCGCAGGTCGGGGCGGACAGGCACAGCAGTCAGCGCAGGTCGGGGCGGACAGGCACAGCAGTCAGCGCAGGTCGGGGCGGACAGGCACAGCAGTCAGCGCAGGTCGGGGCGGACAGGCACAGCAGTCAGCGCAGGTCGGGGCGGACAGGCACAGCAGTCAGCGCAGGTCGGGGCGGACAGGCACAGCAGTCAGCGCAGGTCGGGGCGGACAGGCACAGCAGTCAGCGCAGGTCGGGGCGGACAGGCACAGCAGTCAGCGCAGGTCGGGGCGGACAGGCACAGCAGTCAGCGCAGGTCGGGGCGGACAGGCACAGCAGTCAGCGCAGGTCGGGGCGGACAGGCACAGCAGTCAGCGCAGGTCGGGGCGGACAGGCACAGCAGTCAGCGCAGGTCGGGGCGGACAGGCACAACAGTCAGCGCAGGTCGGGGCGGACAGGCACAACAGTCAGCGCAGGTCGGGGCGGACAGGCACAACAGTCAGCGCAGGTCAGGGCGGACAGGCACAACAGTCAGCGCAGGTCGGGGCGGACAGGCACAACAGTCAGCGCAGGTCGGGGCGGACAGGCACAACAGTCAGCGCAGGTCGGGGCGGACAGGCACAACAGTCAGCGCAGGTCGGGGCGGACAGGCACAACAGTCAGCGCAGGTCGGGGCGGACAGGCACAACAGTCAGCGCAGGTCGGGGCGGACAGGCACAACAGTCAGCGCAGGTCGGGGCGGACAGGCACAACAGTCAGCGCAGGTCGGGGCGGACAGGCACAACAGTCAGCGCAGGTCGGGGCGGACAGGCACAACAGTCAGCGCAGGTCGGGGCGGACAGGCACAACAGTCAGCGCAGGTCGGGAAAGGAAGGCACAACAGTCAGCGCAGGTCGGGAAGGGCAGGCACAGCAGTCAGCGCAGGCTGGGAAAGGCAGGCACAGCAGTCAACGCAGGCTGGGAAGGGCAGGCACAGCAGTCAGCGCAGGCCGGGACAGACACTCAGCACATGCACTCCTGTGAATATGATCACGTCTCAATAAGATTGGGAATAATGGACAATGTTAATCTCAAGCAACTGAATTGCAGTTTTTGAATACATCTGAATTCTAAATATGTGAACAAAATCTCCAAGTGTTACAATGTAATAAGTTCATGCATGCTTTATTGCCAATTTTTCCAAGCATGCAATGGCAATGTGTTTTCCAGTACTATGTATCTAATCTGTTCATTGTAATTGTGAAAATGTGCTACATCTACGCCAGCCTTTGTGTAAAGGAGAACAATTCTGTCACTTCCAACTGTAAACTTGAAAATGCACACACCAAGGGGGATATTTGATAAAGGATGATTTTGATCGATTTAAAAATGTATGAAAATTGATGATGTTGTACTTCCAAAGGACAAAACACACATTTATTAATATGTAAAAATTTATATATAAAAATAAAAAATAAAAAAAATAAGAATTTACTTACCGATAATTCTATTTCTCGTAGTCCGTAGTGGATGCTGGGGACTCCGTCAGGACCATGGGGAATAGCGGCTCCGCAGGAGACAGGGCACAAAAATAAAGCTTTAGGATTAGGTGGTGTGTACTGGCTCCTCCCCCTATGACCCTCCTCCAAGCCTCAGTTAGGATACTGTGCCCGGACGAGCGTACACAATAAGGAAGGATATTGAATCCCGGGTAAGACTCATACCAGCCACACCAATCACACCGTATAACTTGTGATCTGAACCCAGTTAACAGTATGACAAACGTAGGAGCCTCTGAACAGACGGCTCACAACAATAACAACCCGAATTTGTTTGTAACAATAACTATGTACAAGTATTGCAGACAATCCGCACTTGGGATGGGCGCCCAGCATCCACTACGGACTACGAGAAATAGAATTATCGGTAAGTAAATTCTTATTTTCTCTAACGTCCTAAGTGGATGCTGGGGACTCCGTCAGGACCATGGGGATTATACCAAAGCTCCCAAACGGGCGGGAGAGTGCGGATGACTCTGCAGCACCGAATGAGAGAACTCAAGGTCCTCCTCAGCCAGGGTATCAAATTTGTAGAATTTTGCAAACGTGTTTGCCCCTGACCAAGTAGCAGCTCGGCAGAGTTGTAATGCCGAGACCCCCCGGGCAGCCGCCCAGGATGAGTCCACTTTCCTTGTGGAATGGGCCTTGACAGATTTAGGTTTTGGCAAGCCTGCCACAGAATGTGCAAGTTGAATTGTGCTACAAATCCAACGAGCAATCGTCTGCTTAGAAGCAGGAGCACCCATCTTGTTGGGTGCATACAATATAAACAGTGAGTCAGACTTTCTGACTCCCGCCGTTCTTGAAATATATATTTTCAATGCCCGGACCGCGTCCAACAACTTGGAATCCTCCAAATCGTTAGTAGCCGCAGGCACCACAATAGGCTGGTTCAGGTGAAACGCTGACACCACCTTAGGCAGAAAATGAGGACGCGTCCGCAGTTCTGCCCTGTCCGTATGGAAAATCAGATATGGGCTCTTATATGATAAAGCCGCCAATTCTGATACTCTCCTGGCTGAAGCCAGGGCCAGTAGCATGGTTACTTTCCATGTAAGATACTTCAACTCCACCGATTTGAGCGGCTCAAACCAATGGGATTTGAGAAAATCCAAGACTACATTAAGATCCCACGGTGCCACTGGGGGCACAACCGGGGGCTGTATATGTAGTACTCCTTTTACAAAAGTCTGGACTTCAGGAACTGAAGCCAATTCTTTCTGGAAGAAAATCGACAGGGCCGAAATTTGAACCTTAATGGACCCCAATTTGAGGCCCAGAGACAATCCTGTTTGCAGGAAATGTAGGAATCGACCCAGTTGAAATTCCTCCGTGGGGGCCTTCCTGGCCTCACACCACGCAACATATTTCCTCCAAATGCGGTGATAATGTTGTGCAGTCACCTCCTTCCTGGCTTTTACCAGTGTAGGAATGACCTCTTCCGGAATGCCTTTTTCCCTTAGAATTCGGCGTTCAACCGCCATGCCGTCAAACGCAGCCGCGGTAAGTCTTGGAATAGACACGGTCCCTGCTGAAGCAGGTCCCGTCTTAGAGGTAGAGGCCACGGATCCTCCGTGAGCATCTCTTGAAGTTCCGGGTACCAAGTTCTTCTTGGCCAATCCGGAGCCACTAGTATCGTTCTTACTCCCTTTTGCCGTATAATTCTCAGTACTTTTGGTATGAGAGGCAGAGGAGGGAACACATACACTGACTGGAACACCCACGGTGTTACCAGAGCGTCCACAGCTATTGCCTGAGGGTCTCTTGACCTGGCGCAATACCTGTCCAGTTTTTTGTTGAGGCGGGACGCCATCATATCCACCATTGGTTTTTCCCAACGGTTCACAATCATGTGGAAGACTTCTGGATGAAGTCCCCACTCTCCCGGGTGTAGATCGTGTCTGCTGAGGAAGTCAGCTTCCCAGTTGTCCACTCCCGGAATGAATACTGCTGACAGTGCTATCACATGATCTTCCGCCCAGCGAAGAATCCTTGCAGCTTCTGCCATTGCTGTCCTGCTTCTTGTGCCGCCCTGTCTGTTTACGTGGGCGACTGCCGTGATGTTGTCCGACTGGATCAACACCGGCTGACCCTGAAGCAGGGGTTTTGCCAGACTTAGAGCATTGTAAATCGCTCTTAGCTCCAGTATATTTATGTGAAGAGACATCTCCAGGCTTGACCATACTCCCTGGAAGTTTCTTCCCTGTGTGACCGCTCCCCAGCCTCTCAGACTGGCATCCGTGGTCACCAGGACCCAGTCCTGTATGCCGAATCTGCGGCCCTCTAACAGATGCGCACTCTGCAACCACCACAGAAGAGACACCCTTGTCCGTGGCGATAAGGTTATCCGCTGATGCATCTGCAGATGTGATCCGGACCATTTGTCCAGCAGATCCCACTGAAAAGTTTGTGCGTGGAATCTGCCGAATGGAATCGCTTCGTAAGAAGCCACCATCTTTCCCAGGACTCTTGTGCATTGATGCATAGACACTTTCCCTGGTTTTAGGAGGTTCCTGACAAGTTCGGATAACTCCCTGGCTTTCTCCTCCGGAAGAAACACCTTTTTCTGAACCGTGTCCAGAATCATTCCCAGGAACAGCAGACGTGTCGTCGGGGTCAACTGAGATTTTGGAAAATTCAGAATCCACCCGTGTTGTTGCAGCACTAGTCGGGTTAGTGCTACTCCGTCCTCCAGCTGTTCTCTGGACCTTGCCCTTATCAGGAGATCGTCCAAGTAAGGGATAATTAATACGCCTCTTCTTCGCAGAAGAATCATCATTTCGGCCATTACCTTGGTAAAGACCCGAGGTGCCGTGGACAATCCAAACGGCAGCGTCTGAAACTGATAATGACAGTTTTGCACCACGAACCTGAGGTACCCTTGATGTGAAGGGCAAATTGGAACATGCAGGTAAGCATCCTTTATGTCCAGGGACACCATAAAGTCCCCTTCTTCCAGATTCGCTATCACTGCTCTGAGTGACTCCATCTTGAACTTGAATTTTTGTATGTACAGGTTCAAAGATTTCAGATTTAGAATAGGTCTTACCGAGCCGTCCGGCTTCGGTACCACAAATAGCGTGGAGTAATACCCCTTTTCCTGTTGTAGGAGGGGTACCTTGACTATCACCTGCTGAGAAAACAGCTTGTGAATGGCTTCCAATACCGTCGCCCTGTCTGAGGGAGACGTTGGCAAAGCAGACTTTAGGAACCTGCGAGGGGGAGACTTCTCGAATTCCAACCTGTAACCCTGAGATACTACCTGCAGGATCCAGGGATCCACCTGTGAGCAAGCCCACTGTGCGCTGAAATTCTTGAGTCGACCCCCCACCGCTCCTGAGTCCGCTTGTAAGGCCCCAGCGTCATGCTGAGGGCTTTGCAGAACCCTGAGAGGGCTTCTGTTCCTGGGCAGGGGCTGCTTGCTGCCCTCTCTTACCCCTTCCTCTGCCCCGAGGCAGATATGACTGTCCTTTTGTCCGCTTGTTCTTATAGGACCGAAAGGACTGCGGCTGAAAAGACGGTGTCTTTTTCTGTTGGGAGGGGGTCTGAGGTAAAAAGGTGGATTTTCCGGCAGTTGCCGTGGCCACCAGATCCGATAGACCGACGCCAAATAATTCCTCCCCTTTATACGGCAATACTTCCATATGTCGTTTGGAATCCGCATCACCTGACCACTGTCGCGTCCATAAACTCCTTCTGGCAGATATGGACATCGCATTTACTCTCGATGCCAGAGTGCAAATATCTCTCTGAGCATCTCGCATATAAAGGAAAGCATCCTTTAATTGCTCTATAGTCAATAAAATACTGTCCCTATCCAGGGTATCAATATTTTCAGTCAGGGAATCCAACCAGACGACCCCAGCACTGCACATCCAGGCTGAGGCGATGGCTGGTCGCAGTATAACACCAGTATGTGTGTATATACTTTTTAGGGTAGTTTCCAGTCTCCTATCAGCTGGATCCCTGAGGGCGGCCGTATCAGGAGACGGTAACGCCACTTGTTTTGATAAGCGTGTGAGCGCCTTATCCACCCTAGGGGGTGTTTCCCAGCGCGCCCTAACCTCTGGCGGGAAAGGGTATAATGCTAATAACTTTTTTGAAATTAGCACTTTTCTATCTGGGTTAACCCACGCTTCATCACATACATCATTTAATTCCTCTGATTCAGGAAAAACTACAGGTAGTTTTTTCACCCCCCACATAATACCCCTTTTTGTGGTACTTGCAGTATCAGAGATATGCAAAGCCTCCTTCATTGCCGTGATCATATAACGTGTGGCCCTACTTGAAAATACGTTTGTTTCATCACCGTCGACACTAGATTCAGTGTCTGTGTCTGGGTCTGTGTCGACCGACTGAGGTAAAGGGCGCTTTACAGCCCCTGACGGTGTCTGAGACGCCTGGGCAGGTACTAACTGGTTTGCCGGCCGTCTCATGTCGTCAACTGATTTTTGTAATGTGCTGACATTATCACGTAATTCCATAAACAAAGCCATCCATTCCGGTGTCGACTCCCTGGGGGGTGACATCACCATTATCGGCAATTGCTCTGCCTCCACACCAACATCGTCCTCATACATGTCGACACACACGTACCGACACACAGCAGACACACAGGGAATGCTCTTATCGAAGACAGGACCCCACTAGCCCTTTGGGGAGACAGAGGGAGAGTTTGCCAGCACACACCCAAGCGCTATAATATATATGGGAACAACCTTATATAAGTGTTGTTCCTTATAGCAGCTTAAATATATCAAAATATCGCCAAAAAATGCCCCCCCCTCTCTGTTTTACCCTGTTTCTGTAGTGCAGTGCAGGGGAGAGTCCTGGGAGCCTTCCTCACAGCGGAGCTGAGCAGGAAAATGGCGCTGTGTGCTGAGGAGAATAAGCCCCGCCCCCTATTTCGGCGGGCTTTTCTCCCGGAGTTTTAGATATCTGGCATGGGTTAAATACATACATATAGCCTCAATGGCTATATGTGATGTATTCTTTTGCCATAAAGGTATTAAATATTGCTGCCCAGGGCGCCCCCAGCAGCGCCCTGCACCCTCCGTGACCGCTTGGTGTGAAGTGTGTGACAACAATGGCGCACAGCTGCAGTGCTGTGCGCTACCTTCATGAAGACTGAAGAGCCTTCTGCCGCCTGTTTCCGGACCTTCAATCTTCAGCATCTGTAAGGGGGGTCGGCGGCGCGGCTCCGGGACGAACCCCAGGGTGAGACCTGTGTTCCGACTCCCTCTGGAGCTAATGGTGTCCAGTAGCCTAAGAATCCAATCCATCCTGCACGCAAGTGAGTTCAAATTCTCTCCCCTAAGTCCCTCGATGCAGTGAGCCTGTTGCCAGCAGGACTCACTGAAAATAAAAAACCTAAAAACTTTTTCTAAGCAGCTCTTTAGGAGAGCCACCTAGATTGCACCCTGCTCGGACGGGCACAAAAACCTAACTGGGGCTTGGAGGAGGGTCATAGGGGGAGGAGCCAGTACACACCACCTAATCCTAAAGCTTTATTTTTGTGCCCTGTCTCCTGCGGAGCCGCTATTCCCCATGGTCCTGACGGAGTCCCCAGCATCCACTTAGGACGTTAGAGAAAAAGAACCTGTGTGCAAATGCGTGTTTCCGACCCTGCAACCCAACATCGATTAAGATTGGTCAACCTTTAGTAAATTTCCCCCCCAAAACTGCAAAGCCACATACAGTATATATGAATAATATTTTAGGTTAAAGTTTAGCAATAGACATAACTAGGAGCCAATGAAAGTGGGTTGTGGTGTGGGGTATTATGTAAATATCTGTACAGTAGAATTTAAAGTAGGGATGGAGAAATGTCGAGAATTTTTGGCACATAGGATGCACTAAATTAAAATTCTAATGGTAACTATGATTAATCCACAGTTTTTAAGATTAGATGTGAAATAGGAACACACATAACATAATTTACAGATGTAAGTCACAACTTTCCCCAGGATAGAACTATCATTAATGTTGCTTAGAACAGTGGTTCCCAATACTTTCTTAAATCACCGCACCCTAGAGTATTTTTTTTTACAGCACCTCTAGTATAAAAGTTTTTTATTTATAAATTTGTAAAATATAAATCTTAAATGAAGTAACTTGTTCCTATTTGTCATCCTTAGGGTCAGTTATGTCAGGGTATACTACAGTTGTGCTTCTGATTGTCCACGTTTTATAACTCGCAGCAATTAGCACAAGTTTTGCCTATCACTTTGACCATAAATAATGTTATTTGGTCCTGGACCACCAACCCCAGGTACCCTTACAAGAGCCTTGCGGCACTCCAGGGTGCCTAGGCACACAGTTTGGGAACCACTTAAACAATCTGTTGGTATGGGTTTGACTATATTGCATTACTGTATAATGGAATAAAGTTTTTTTGAGCCTCTATAGCTAAAGAAGACCATGTGCACTGCTAAAACGGACAGCAAAAATTTTAACGCACATTTTTCCATAGACGTATAATGGGCATAATTCAGAGTTGATCGCAGCAGCAAATTTGTTAGCAGTTGGGCAAAACCATGAGCACTGCAGGGGGGGGGGGGGGGGGGGGGGGGCAGATATAACACGTGCAGAGGGAGTTAGATTTGGGTGGGGTGTGTTCAAACCAAAATCTAAATTGCAGTGTAAAAATAAAGCGGCCAGTATTTACCCTGCACAGAAACAAAATAACCCACCCAAATCTCACTCTCTCTGCACATGTTGTATCTGCCTGCCCCCCCCCCCCCCCCCCCCCCTCCCCCTACAGTGCACATGGTTTTACCCAACTACTGACAAATTTACTGCTGGATCAACTCTGAATTACCCCGAATATGTACAAACATGGGGGCTAATTCATAAGTGGTTGGAGTTGCTATCAGTGCTACTTACATAGAAGCAGCAGCAATAGCTCTAATATGTTAATGGAGCAGGGGACGCCATGCCTCCTGCATTACTGACCCGAACTTTGGACCTAATTCAGTAAGGATTGCAAATTCTGCTAATTAGTAATCCTTCTGTTCGCATGCTGTGGGCCGCCCATCGCAGGGCAAGGCCGCACAACATGCTGACCGCCGCCCCCCCCCCCCTTCAACAAGCAGAAATTGAGATCGCATCTTAATTTCTGCTTGTTAGCAGAAATTAAGGATGCCTCATGCCATCGCAGCTTAGCTGCGCCCGCAGGAGGCCCGCCGTCATGTCTCCAATCGCGGCGGCTGTGTGTGACGCCACGCAGCCACCGCAATCACACCCCCCATTCGCGCCACACTGCCCCCCATTTGCTGGTCTCCGCCCGCCCCCCCCCCCCCCACACACACAGCCCCGAAACCTCCTCTGCCTGATTGACAGGCAGAGGCGATCGCATTTTCTGCTGCCCCCCGCAGAAAATGCGGGCACATGCGCAGGACGGGTGCTGCGCATGCGCCTGCATATTTTTCTCATTTTTAGCGGTTGGATCGCACACTGCGATCCAACCTGAACACCAAGGATCCAACTTGGACACCAAGGACATAGTATCGGATCTTCCTTGGCACCATCAGTTGGCTGCGTGACCCATGGGGGGGCCAGGAAATCTCCATCCTCTGACCGAGATCCTGACCTCTTCCCTTCCCTGCAACTGTGGCAACATGCCTCCATTTAGCAAAACTGAGGCCATCGACGCCCCCTCCCCACCTCCAAACAGCATTAGACTGTCAATCACTCGACCTCACTGATGCTTTCAGTATTGTCCACTACCCTTTTCTTCTGCAAGTCCTCCACTCCATCGACCTCTATAATACCACAACCTACTGGTGCACCTCTTATCTATCCAATCACACACTCTCCATGTCTACCACCACCACTCGCCCTTCATGTTGGCGTTCACCCAGGTCCTGTCCTTGCTCCTTTACTTTTCTCCCTGTACACCCTGGAATGCCCCTATCCATATGCATCTCTATTTCTATTCAAAAGAGCTGTCTGAAAACAGGTGTATTTACAATGTAAGACCACCCCATTATAACAAGTGGATCTACATCTGCTATATGAACAATTCTGCATCAGTAGTTGTTGTGTGCGCTTGGTTCCAGATCATTCATAATCTTAAAAAATGTGTAAAATATGCTCTGCAATTGAATCTGTGCACAACTCTGCATCAGTTAGGGGTATATGCAATTGCGGTCGAATTGCCGCAAATGTCGAAAAACGGGGCATTTTCGACACAAAAAAAATGATTCGACAATGCAATACAGTACTTTGACAAAAAAACGGACTTTTCAGATTCGACCTTTTGAAATTCGACAGGTGACAAATTCGACATGTCTGCAATGGTAAAAATGCGGCTTTTCGACAAAAGTATATTCAATTGAAAAATGTCGATTCGACAACAGTGCTTTTCGACAGTAAATTCATCTATTTCATTCCGCCTCACTTTGCTGGCAGAATCTAATAAAAAAAATTTAAAACAATGTTTTTTTTTGTGTTTTTTTATTGCTAATAGCATATCTATTTATATTAGAAGGGATTATCTACTTGGTTTGTCTATTAGGAGACACAACTATTATTTATATATATTTTAAAATAATATTTTTTTTTTAACTGACTAAAAAATTGAGAGAGCATGGTTTTCAGTGTGAAGGGGCGGGAATGGGTTAAAATTCTGAAAAAAAATGCGCGGGGTCCCCCCTCCTAAGCATAACCAGCCTCGGGCTCTTTGAGCCGGTCCTAATTGTAAAAATACGGGGGGGAAATGGACTGGGGATCCCCCGTATTTTTAGAACCAGCACCGGGCTCTGCGTCCGGTCCTGGTGCAAAAAATATGGGGGACAAAAAGCGTAGGGGTCCCCCGTATTTTTTGAACCAGCACCGGGCTCCACTAGCTGGGGAGATAATGCCACAGCCGGGGGACACTTTTATACCGGTCCCTGCGGCCGTGGCATTAAATACCCAACTAGTCACCCCTGGTCGGGGTACCCTGGAGTAGTGGGGACCCCTTAAATCAAGGGGTCCCCCCCCTCCAGCCACCCAAGGGCCAGGGGTGAAGCCCGAGGCTGCCCCCCCATCCAAGGGCTGCGGATGGGGGGCTGATAGCCATGTGTAAAAATAAAAGAATATTGTTTTTTGCAGCAGAACTACAAGTCCCAGCAAGCCTCCCCGCAAGCTGGTACTTGGAGAACCACAAGTACCAGCATGCGGGGGGAAACGGGCCCGCTGGTACCTGTAGTTCTTCTGCAAAAAAATACCCAAATAAAAACAGGACACGCACACCTTGAAAGTAAAACTTTATTACATACATGCCGTCACACACATACTTACCTATGTTCACACGCCGACTGTGTCCACGTCTCGGAATCCGGTGGTACCTGAAAATTAAATTATACTCACCTAAATCCAGTGTCCTCTTATTATTTGTAATCCACGTACTTGGCAAAAAAACAAACCGCATTTACCCGATCCACACGGACTGAAAGGGTCCCATGTTTACACATGGGACCCCTTTCCCCGAATGCTGAGACCCCCCGTGACTCCTGTCACAGAGGGTCCCTTCAGGCAATCGGGGAGCGCCACGTCGTGGCACTCTCCTGATTGCCTATGCGCGTCTGAGCTGGCAGACAGCGCATCGCACAGCCCCTCCATTATATTCAATGGTGGGAACTTTGCGGTCAGCGGTGAGGTTACCCGCGGTCAGCCGCTGACCGCGGGTGACCTCACCGCTGACCGCAAAGTTCCCACCATTGAAGATAATGGAGAGGCTTTGCGATGCGCTGTCTGCCAGCTCAGACGCGCATAGGCAATCAGGAGAGTGCCACGACGTGGCGCTCCCCGATTGCCTGAAGGGACCCTCTGTGACAGGAGTCACGGGGGGTCTCAGCATTCGGGGAAAGGGGTCCCATGTGTAAACATGGGACCCCTTTCAGTCCGTGTGGATCGGGTAAATGCGGTTTGTTTTTTTGCCAAGTACGTGGATTACAAAAAAAGAACAGGACACTGGATTTAGGCGAGTATAATTTTCTTTTCAGGTACCCCGGATTCTACTTGGAGACGTGTGGACAGAGTCAGCGTGTCAACATAGGTAAGTATGTGTGTCGGCATGTATGTAATAAAGTTTTACTTTCACGGTGTCTGTGTCCTGTTTTTATTTGGGTATTTTTTTTGCAGAAGAACTACAGGTACCAGCGGGCCCGTTTCCCCCCTGCATGCTGGTACTTGTGGTTCTCCAAGTACCAGCTTGCGGGGACTTGTAGTTCTGCTGCAAAAAACAATATTCTTTTATTTTTACACATGGCTATCAGCCCCCCATCCGCAGCCCTTGGATAGGGGGGGAAAGGGCAGCCTCGGGCTTCACCCCTGGGTGGCTGGAGGGGGGGACTCCTTGATTTAAGGGGTCCCACTCCTCCAGGGTACCCCGGCCAGGGGTGACTAGTTGGGTATTTAATGCCACGGCCGCAGGGACCGGTGTAAAAGTGTCCCCCGGCTGTGGCATTATCTCTCCAGCTAGTGGAGCCCGGTGCTGGTGTAAAAAATACGGGGGACCCCTACGTCTTTTGTCCCCCGTATTTTTTGCACCAGGACCGGACGCAGAGCCCGGTGCTGGTTCTAAAAATACGGGGGATCCCACGTAAATTTTTCCCCCGTATTTTTACAACCAGGACCGGCTCAAAGAGCCCGAGGCTGGTTATGCTTAGGAGGGGGGACCCCACGCAATTTCCCCCCCGGGTTTTTTAACGATTTTTGTGCCGTCCGAAAAGTCGAATCCAGGACGCACTTATCCGTCAATTGGTCCGGTTTTCGATAGCGGGACTGTCGAATCTGTTTTTTATTGAATATGTCGAATTCCGGCACCCGCCGGCCGGAATTCGACGGTCGAATTGTGTAGAATTTAAAAACGGGCGAAAAAATGCCGCAATTCGCCCGGAATTGCATATACCCCTTAGTCTTTAATCAGGATACTAAAGGACTTTGGGGCAGATGTATTAACCTGGAGACGGCATAAGGAAGTGATAAACCAGTGGTAAGTGCACCAGCCAATCAGCTCCAATATGTAAATTGACAGTTAGGAGCTGACTGGCTTGTGCGTTTATCACCTTGCACTTATCACTGGTTTATCACTTCCTTATGCCATCTCCAGGCTTAATACATCTGCCCCTTTATATGCTATAGCCTAGGACTGGGATCAGTATGAGATCCCGGCGCATGGGATCCTGGCACTTGAAATACAATTTTGAAAAAGCCGACAGGGGTGAGTAAGGGGTATTCTCCCCTCTCCCCAACCCCCTAACCCTCCCTACCCATAGCCTAACCCTAACCTCCCCCCTTCGTGCCTAAACCTAACCCTTCTGCCTAAACCTCCCTGCTGCCTAAACCTAACCCTAACCCCCATAGACTAACCCTAACCCTCCGAGCGGGGTGCCTAACCATAACCCTTCCCCCTCGCTGCCTAACTCGAACACCCTGGGATGCAGCCTAAGCCTAGCCCTCCGCCTGCAGCTAGACCTAACCTCCCCCCCCTGTACTGCCAGGTATTCAGGATGGTGCACACATTCTGGATGCCGCGGCCAGCATTCAGAATAGGGTCAGTATTCTGACTGCCGGGATACAGACAGCCGGGAACCTGATTGCTCCCCCTTGGACTGCCATGAGCTTCTCACAAAGTTGAAGTATGATTATACACACACTAACCGCTCGCCTATGAGCACCTTCTAGTGGCAAACACGTCATCCTGCGCAATGCTCTTTAGTTGCTGTTGCTGTGCCACTACTGCAATGCAAGGCAGTTTTAGGGGTATATTACGGAGAGCCAGGGAAAATGGTGAAGCTCTATACACAGACAGTTGGGCCCAGATTTATCAAGCCTTGGAGAGTGATAAATTGCGCGGTGATAAAGTACCAACCAATCAGCTCCTGTCATTTTTCAACCACAGCTTGTGACAAGGCAGTTAGGAGCTGATTGGCTGGTACTTTATCACTTTAAGGCTTAGCACATCTTCCCCCCAAGACTGTAAAAATATCTGTCACTCTTAGCAGCTGCCTGTATAACCAAAATTACTTTGTAGTTAGTTGCTATGCTCTTATAAATCTATGTGAGCCCTCTAGGGTACGGTCATGATTGAGTAGACTATTTACTTATGAAAAGCTTGAAAGCCGGAACGGATTCCTCCTATGAGAGATGGACACGTGGATTAGTAAATAATACATGTGCCAAGAAATTAGGTGGATTTTACATGACGAACTCCTTGCAGGTAGAAGAGGCACGCCTCGCAGCTGATCTGCTGCATGAATGCCCGCACTTCTACTTCTAGCACATTAAAACACAGTATCACAATACACGCGCTCTTTCCCACTTCTCACTGCAGCATTGTAAAATGTGTAAACACATTCAACACTCTCACACACATGCAAATCGGGTCACTCAACAAAGAATACCTACTTTTTGATTAGCTGATGACCAAACATGCAAACTGATGGGTATCTAACCAGGTAAATTCAATCCATATCCAATACAAATTCTTCATTGTCATTAACAATTCACATGCAAGAACAATCAACATAAAATTTCCATGTGCAAGAAACAGAATCCATTAAAAAAATAAGATTTTACTTACCGATAAATCTATTTCTCGTAGTCCGTAGTGGATGCTGGGACTCCGTAAGGACCATGGGGAATAGCGGCTCCGCAGGAGACAGGGCACAATAATAAAAGCTTAAGGATCAGGTGGTGTGCACTGGCTCCTCCCCCTATGACCCTCCTCCAAGCCTCAGTTAGGATACTGTGCCCGGACGAGCGTACATAATAAGGAAGGATATTGAATCCCGGGTAAGATTCATACCAGCCACACCAATCACACCGTACAACTCGTGATCTGAACCCAGTTAACAGTATGATAAACGCAAAGGAGCCTCTGAAAAGATGGCTCACAACAATAATAACCCGAATTTTTGTAACAATAACTATATACAAGTATTGCAGACAATCCGCACTAGGGATGGGCGCCCAGCATCCACTACGGACTACGAGAAATAGATTTATCGGTAAGTAAAATCTTATTTTCTCTGACGTCCTAGTGGATGCTGGGACTCCGTCAGGACCATGGGGATTATACCAAAGCTCCCAAACGGGCGGGAGAGTGCGGATGACTCTGCAGCACCGAATGAGAGAACTCCAGGTCCTCCTCAGCCAGGGTATCAAATTTGTAGAATTTAGCAAACGTGTTTGCCCCTGACCAAGTAGCTGCTCGGCAAAGTTGTAAAGCCGAGACCCCTCGGGCAGCCGCCCAAGATGAGCCCACTTTCCTTGTGGAATGGGCTTTTACTGATTTTGGCTGTGGCAATCCTGCCACAGAATGTGCAAGCTGAATTGTACTACAAATCCAACGAGCAATAGTCTGCTTAGAAGCAGGAGCACCCAGCTTGTTGGGTGCATACAGGATAAACAGCGAGTCAGATTTTCTGACTCCAGCCGTCCTGGAAACATATATTTTCAAGGCCCTGACAACGTCAAGCAACTTAGAGTCCTCTAAGTCCCTAGTAGCTGCAGGTACCACAATAGGTTGGTTCATGTGAAATGCAGAAACCACCTTAGGTAGAAATTGAGGACGAGTCCTCAATTCCGCCCTGTCAGAATGAAAAATTAAGTAAGGGCTTTTATATGATAAAGCCGCCAATTCTGACACACGCCTGGCTGAAGCCAAGGCTAACAGCATCGACACCTTCCATGTGAGATATTTTAAGTCCACAGTGGAAAGTGGTTCAAACCAATGTGACTTTAGAAAACTCAACACAAATTGAGATCCCAAGGTGCCACTGGAGGCACAAAAGGAGGCTGTATGTGCAGCACCCCTTTTACAAATGTCTGAACTTCAGGTACTGAAGCCAGTTCTTTCTGGAAGAAAATCGACAGGGCCGAAATTTGAACCTTAATGGATCCTAATTTTAGGCCCATAGACAGTCCTGTTTGCAGGAAATGAAGGAAACGACCCAGTTGAAATTCCTCTGTAGGGGCCTTCTTGGCCTCACACCACGCAACATATTTACGCCAAATGCGGTGATAATGTTTTGCGGTTACGTCCTTCCTGGCTTTCACCAGAGTAGGGATGACTTCTTCTGGAATGCCTTTTTCCTTCAGGATCCGGCGTTCAACCGCCATGCCGTCAAACGCAGCCGCGGTAAGTCTTGGAACAGACAAGGCCCCTGCAGTAGCAGGTCCTTTCTTAGAGGTAGAGGCCACGGTTCCTCCGTGAGCATCTCTTGAAGTTCCGGGTACCAAGTCCTTCTTGGCCAATCCGGAACCACGAGTATAGTTCTTACTCCTCTCCTTCTTATGATTCTCAGTACTTTTGGTATGAGAGGCAGAGGAGGGAACACATACACTGACTGGTACACCCACGGCGTTACCAGAGCGTCCACCGCTATTGCCTGAGGGTCCCTTGACCTGGCGCAATATCTGTCCAGTTTTTTGTTTAGACGTGACACCATCATGTCCACCTTTGGTTTTTCCCAACGGTTTACAATCAGGTGGAAGACTTCTGGGTGAAGTCCCCACTCTCCCGGGTGAAGGTCGTGTCTGCTGAGGAAGTCTGCTTCCCAGTTGTCCACTCCCGGAATGAACACTGCTGACAGTGCTATCACATGATTTTCCGCCCAGCGAAGAATCCTTGCAGCTTCTGCCATTGCCCTCCTGCTTCTCGTGCCGCCCTGTCTGTTTACGTGGGCGACTGACGTGATGTTGTCCGATTGGATCAACACCGCCTGACCCTGAAGCAGAGGTTTTGCTTGACTTAGGGCATTGTAAATGGCCCTTAGTTCCAGAATGTTTATATGAAGAGATGTTTCCATGCTTGACCACAAGCCCTGGAAATTCCTTCCCTGTGTGACTGCTCCCCAGCCTCTCAGGCTGGCATCCGTGGTTACCAGGATCCAATCCTGAATGCCAAATCTGCGGCCCTCTAGTAGATGAGCACTCTGCAGCAACCACAGGAGACACCCTTGTCCTTGGCGACAGGGTTATCCGCTGATGCATCTGAAGATGCGATCCGGACCATTTGTCCAGTAGATCCCACTGAAACGTTCTTGCATGGAATCTTCCGAATGGAATCGCTTCGTAAGAAGCCACCATTTTTCCCAGGACCCTCGTGCACTGATGCACTGAGACCTGGCCCGGTTTTAGGAGGTTCCTGACTAGCTCGGATAACTCCCTGGCCTTCTCCTCCGGGAGAAACACCTTCTTCTGGACTGTGTCCAGAATCATTCCTAGGAACAGTAGACGTGTCGTTGGAATCAGCTGCGATTTTGGAATATTTAGAATCCACCCGTGCTGACGTAACACTACCTGAGATAGTGCCACTCCGACTTCTAACTGTTCCCTGGACCTTGCCCTTATCAGGAGATCGTCCAAGTAAGGGATAATTAAGATGCCTTTTCTTCGTAGAAGAATCATCATTTCGGCCATTACCTTGGTAAAGACCCGAGGTGCCGTGGACAATCCAAACGGCAGCGTCTGAAACTGATAATGACAGTTTTGTACTACAAACCTGAGGTACCCTTGGTGAGAAGGGTATATTGGGACGTGGAGATAAGCATCTTTGATGTCCAGAGACACCATATAGTCCCCTTCTTCCAGGTTCGCTATCACTGCTCTGAGTGACTCCATCTTGAATTTGAACCTTTTTATGTAAGTGTTCAAGGATTTCAGATTTAAAATTGGTCTCACCGAGCCGTCCGGCTTCGGTACCACAAACAGCGTGGAATAATACCCCTTTCCCTGTTGTAGGAGGGGTACCTTGATTATCACCTGCTGGGAATACAGCTTGTGAATGGCTTCCAAAACTGCCTCCCTGTCGGAGGGAGACTTTGATAAAGCAGACTTCAGGAACCGACGAGGGGGAAACGCCTCGAATTCCAGTTTGTACCCCTGCGATACTACCTGTAGAATCCAGGGATCCACTTGCGAGTGAGCCCACTGCGCGTTGAAATTCTTGAGACGGGCCCCCACCATGTCTGAGTCTGCTTGTAAAGCCCCAGCGTCATGCTGAAGACTTGGCAGAAGCAGGGGAGGGCTTCTGCTCCTGGGAAGCGGCTGCATGGTGCAGTCTTTTTCCTCTTCCTCTGCCCCGGGGCAGAAAAGAGTGGCCTTTTGCTCGCTTGTACTTATGGGAACGAAAGGACTGAGTTTGAAAAGACGGTGTCTTTTTCTGCTGATGTGAAGTGACCTGGGGTAAAAAGGTGGATTTTCCAGCCGTTGCCGTGGCCACCAGGTCCGATAGACCAGCCCCAAATAACTCCTCCCCTTTATACGGCAATATTTCCATGTGCCGTTTGGAATCCGCATCCCCTGACCACTGTCGCGTCCATAATGCTCTTCTGGCAGAGATGGACATAGCACTTACTCTTGATGCCAGGGTGCAAATATCCCTCTGTGCATCACGCATATATAGCAATGCATCCTTTAAATGTTCTATAGTTAACAAAATATTGTCCCTATCCAGGGTATCAATATTCTCAGTCAGGGAATCCGACCATGCGACTCCAGCACTGCACATCCAGGCTGAGGCGATTGCTGGTCGCAGTATAACACCAGTATGTGTGTATATACTTTTTAGGATATTTTCCAGCCTTCTATCAGCTGGTTCTTTGAGGGTGGCCGTATCAGGAGACGGTAACGCTACTTGTTTAGATAAACGTGTGAGCGCCTTATCTACCCTAGGGGGTGTTTCCCAACGCGCCCTAACCTCTGGCGGGAAAGGATATAGTGCTAATAATTTATTAGAAATTAGCAGTTTTTTATCGGGGGAAACCCACGCTTTATCACACACCTCATTTAATTCATCTGACTCAGGAAAAACTATTGGTAGTTTTTTCACACCCCACATAATACCCTTTTTTGTGGTACTTGTAGTGTCAGAAATGTTCAATGCCTCCTTCATTGCCGTGATCATGTAACGTGTGGCCCTACTGGACATTACGTTTGTCTCGTCACCGTCGACACTAGACTCAGTATCTGTGTCTGGGTTTGTGTCGACCCACTGAGGTAACGGGCGTTTTAGGGCCCCTGACGGTGTCTGAGACGCCTGGACAGGCACTAATTGATTTGCCGGCTGTCTCATGTCGTCAACAGTTTTTTGCAAAGTGCTGACATTATCACTTAATTGTTTAAATACAATCATCCAGTCAGGTGTCGACTCCCTAGGGGGTGACATCACTAACACAGGCAACTGCTCCGCCTCCACATCATTTTCCTCCTCATACATGTCGACACACGCGTACCGACACACAGCACACACACCGGGAATGCTCTGATAGAAGACAGGACCCCACTTAGCCCTTTGGAGAGACAGAGGGAGAGTCTGCCAGCACACACCCAGCGCTATATATATATATATACAGGGATAACCTTATATAAGTGTTACTCCCTTATAGCTGCTGTTTATATCGTTATTTGCTGCCAAAAGTGCCCCCCCTTCTCTTTTTTACCCTGATTCTGAAGCAGGACTGCAGGGGAGAGTCAGGGAGCCGTCCTTCCAGCGGAGCTGTGAGGGAAAATGGCGCTTGTGTGCTGAGGAGATAGGCTCCGCCCCTTCACAACGTCCTTATCTCCCGCTTTTTTGTGTAAAAATGGCAGGGGTTAAAATACATCCATATAGCCCAGGAGCTATATGTGATGTATTCTTTTTGCCACCTAAGGTATATTCTGTTATATTGCGTCTCAGGGCGCTCCCCCCCCAGCGCCCTGCACCCTCAGTGACCGGAGTGTGAAGTGTGCTGAGAGCAATGGCGCACAGCTGCGGTGCTGTGCGCTACCTTAGTCTGAAGACAGGATGTCTTCTGCCGCCGATTTCACCGGACCTCTTCGTCTTTTCTGGCTCTGTAAGGGGGACGGCGGCGCGGCTCCGGTGACCCATCCAGGCTGTACCTGTGATCGTCCCTCTGGAGCTAATGTCCAGTAGCCTAAGAAGCCCAATCCACTCTGCACGCAGGTGAGTTCGCTTCTTCTCCCCTTAGTCCCACGATGCAGTGAGCCTGTTGCCAGCAGGACTCACTGAAAATAAAAAACCTAAACTAAACTTTTATTCTAAGCAGCTCAGGAGAGCCACCTAGATTGCACCCTTCTCGGCCGGGCACAAAAATCTAACTGAGGCTTGGAGGAGGGTCATAGGGGGAGGAGCCAGTGCACACCACCTGATCCTTAAGCTTTTATTATTGTGCCCTGTCTCCTGCGGAGCCGCTATTCCCCATGGTCCTTACGGAGTCCCAGCATCCACTAGGACGTCAGAGAAAAAAAAAAAAACATAAAAAAAGGCCATTACTTAAAACCTCCATAAAAACAATTTGTATGACTTAACATTTCTTGATGACTGGACAAAATCTTCCTCTCAACCAACTAGTTCACCATAACATTGACCGGGTTCACTACGGGTGGCCGGCGGTCGGGCTCCCGGCGACCAGCATCCCGGCGCCGGGAGCCCGACCGCCGGCTTACCGACAGCTTGGCGAGCGCAAATGAGCCCCTTGCGGGCTCGCTGCGCTCGCCACGCTACGGGCACGGTGGCGCGCTACGCGCGCCACACTATTTTATTCTCCCTCTATGGATCGGTATACTGAGCGCCGGGAGCCCGACCGCCGGCAAACAGAAGACCACCCCATTGACCTATATCATCTATTTGAAGGTGGAATAGAAAACACTTTGTGGACTGGATGATACAAGTCTCCCAAAATACTTTTCACTTTAGTAAAAAGCCTTTTCACATATACATCCCAGATACTAGGTAAGTGTACACCAATCACTTTACCTTCTGTTTTTAAAACCCTCTTGAGAAACTTACGCGCTGCTGCCGTGCAGTTTCCAAATCACACGACAATTCTGTACATTAAAACACTTTCAGTAATACAAGTATAAGAATTATAATGAATTATATCAGAATCAGCTTTATTGGCCAGGTGTACTCGCGTAAGTATACTTACATATTCCTGACATACGCATTTTCCGTAAAAACAACAACAACAACAAAAAACGGCATGGAGAGTAGAACATGGACCTCACCTCTGAATACTCATCTCTAGACTATTTTATTTTTGACAAATTAAATAATGTGCAATGTTCTTTTCTCTTACGTCCTAGAGGATGCTGGGGACTCCGTAAGGACCATGGGGATAGACGGGCTCCGCAGGAGACATGGGCACTTTAAGAAAGACTTTAGGTATGGGTGTGCACTGGCTCCTCCCTCTATGCCCCTCCTCCAGACCTCAGTTTACTACTGTGCCCAGAGGAGACTGGGTGCATTACAGGGAGCTCTCCTGAGTTTCCTGTCAGAAAGTTTATTTGTTCGTTTTTTTATTTTCAGGGAGCCTGCTGGCAACAGACTCCCTGCATCGAGGGACTGAGGGGAGAGAAACAGACCTACTTTAATGCTAGGCTCTGTTTCTTAGGCTACTGGACACCATTAGCTCCAGAGGGATCGGTACGCAGGTCTCACCCTCGCCGTCCGTCCCAGAGCCGCGCCGCCATCCTCCTCGCAGAGCCGGAAGATAGAAGCCGGGTGAGTATGAGAAGAAAAGAAGACTTCAGAGGCGGCAGAAGACTTCATGATCTTCACTGAGGTAACGCACAGCAGTAACGCTGTGCGCCATTGCTCCCATACACCTCACACACGGCAGTCACTGTAAGAGTGCAGGGCGGGCGCCCTGGGCAGCATATGAACCTCTATTTGGCAAAAATATATATATGTACAGCTTGGCACTGTATATATAAAGAGCCCACGCCAGTTTTTAGTATATTTGAGCGGGACAGAAGCCTGCCGCCGAAAGGGCGGGACTTCTCCCTCAGCGCCATTTTCTCCACAGCACAGCGCTGAGAGGAAGCTCCCCGGACTCTTCCCTGCTTATTCCACAGTGAAAGAGGGGTTTAAAGAAGGGGGGGGGGGGGGCACATAATTTGGTGCATATATCTAATTATATATATATATATATATATATATATATATATATATATATATATATATATATATATATATATATCTAATATATATATCTATATCTATATACCTGGTCTCCACAGCTACACAGCTGGTAAATCAAATTTTTTGCCTTATATTCCCTCACAGCCTAAGAAAGCGCCACATTATCAAATGCAGTCCTTTCGATCACAAAGAAACAAGAAAGTACGAGGTGCGTCCTTTCTTGCCAGAGGTAAGGGCAGAGGGAAAAAGCTGCACAACACAGCTAGTTCCCAGGAACAGAAGTCCTCCCCGGCCTCTACAAAATCCACCGCATGACGCTGGGACTCCGCTAAAGGAGTCCGCCCCAGTGGGGGCACATCTTCGAGTTTTCAGCCATATCTGTGTTCACTCACAGGTGGATCCCTGGGCAATAGAAATTGTTTCTCAGGGTTACAAGCTGGAATTCGAAGAGGTGCCTCCTCGCCGGTTTTTCAAATCGGCCCTACCAGCTTCTCCCCCGGAAAGGGAGATAGTGTTAAATGCAATTCACAAATTGTATCTTCAACAGGTGGTGGTCAAGGTTCCCCTGCTTCAACAAGGGAGGGGATATTACTCAACCCTGTTTGTAGTCCCAAAACCGGCCGGTTTGGTCAGACCCATTTTAAATTTAAAATCCCTGAACCTATACTTGAAAAGGTTCAAGTTCAAGATGGAATCGCTAAGAGCGGTCATCGCCAGCCTGGAAGGGGGGGATTTTATGGTATCTCTGGACATAAAGGATGCATACCTTCATGTTCCCATTTATCCACCTCATCAGGCGTACCTAAGATTTGCGGTACAGGATTGTCATTACCAATTTCAGACGTTGCCGTTTGGGCTTTCCACGGCCCTGAGGATTTTCACCAAGGTAATGGTGGAAATGATGGTGCACCTGCGCAAGCAAGGTGTCACAATTATCCCGTACTTGGACGATCTCATAAAAGCGAGATCAAGGGAGCAGTTGCTGAACAGTGTCTCACTTTCACTGAAGGTGTTACAGCAACACGGCTGGATTCTCAATATCCCGAAGTCGCAGTTGGTTCCTACGACTCGTCTGACCTTCTTGGGCATGATTCTGGATACAGACCAGAAAAGGGTTTATCTTCAGATAGAAAAAGCTCAGGAACTCATGACTCTGGTCAGGAACCTATTGAAGCCAAAACAGGTGTCCGTGCATCACTGCACTCGAGTCCTGGGAAAGATGGTGGCATCATACGAAGCTATTCCCTTCGGCAGGTTCCACGCGAGGACTTTCCAATGGGACCTACTGGACAAGTGGTCCGGGTCACATCTACAAATTCATCAGTTGATCACCCTGTCCCCCAGAGCCAGGGTATCTCTCCTGTGGTGGCTGCAGAGTGCTCACCTTCTAGAAGGCCGCAGGTTCGGCATTCAGGACTGGATCCTGGTGACCACGGACGCGAGCCTCCGAGGTTGGGGAGCAGTCACACAGGGAAGAAAGACCAGGTCTTTGGTCAAATCAAGAGACTTGTCTTCACATCAACATCCTGGAACTGATGGCCATATACAACGCCCTACGTCAAGCGGAGACCTTACTTCGCGACCAACCAGTTCTGATCCAGTCAGACAACATCACCGCAGTGGCTCATGTAAATCGCCAAGGCGGCACAAGGTGCAGAATGGCAATGACATGACCTGCATCCAGGAGAGTGGGGACTTCATCAGGAAGTCTTCGCACAGATTGCAAGTCAGTGGGGACTGCCCTAGATAGACATGATGGCGTCCCGTCTCAACAAAAAGCTACAGAGGTATTGCGCCAGATCAAAAGACCCTCAGGCGGTAGCTGTAGACGCCCTAGTGACACCGTGGGTGTTCCAGTCGGTCTATGTGTTTACTCCTCTTCATCTCATACCCAAGGTGTTGAGAATAATAAGAAAAAGAGGAGTGAGAACAATTCTCATTGTTCCAGATTGGCCACGAAGGACCTGGTATCCGGATCTGCTGGAAATGCTCACAGAAGATACGTGGCCTCTTCCTCTACGAGAGGACCTGTTGTAACAGGGGCCTCGTCTGTTCCAAGACTTACCGCGGCTGCGTTTACGGCATGGCGGTTGAACGCAGGATCCTAGCGGAAAAAGGCTTTCCGGATGAGATCATTCCTACGCTGATTATGTTTAGCTGTCACGTCCTTCCTAGCCTTTATCACCGTATATGGCGAAAATATGTTTCTTGGTGTGAGGCCAGGAATGCTCCTACGGAAGAATTCCATCTGGGCCGTTTCCTTCACTTCCTACAGACTGGAGTGAATTTGGGCCTAAAATTAGGCTCCATTAAGGTTCAGATTTCAGCCTTATCCATTTTCTTTCAAAAAGAATTGGCTTCTCTCCCAGAAGTACAGACTTTTGTGAAGGGAGTGCTGCATATTCAGCCTCCTTTTATACCTCCGGTGGCGCCTTGGGACCTTAACGTGGTGTTGAGTTTCCTTAAGTCGCACTGGTTTGAACCACTTCAAACGGTGGAGTTAAAATATCTGACTTGGAAGGTGGTCATGTTATTAGCCTTGGCTTCGGCTAGGCGAGTGTCGGAATTGGCGGCTTTGTCTCATAAAAGCCCCTATCTGGTTTTCCATATGGATAGAGCGGAATTGCGGACCCGTCCTCAATTCTTGCCTAAGGTGGTGTCAGCTTTTCATATGAACCAACCTATTGTGGTGCCTGTGGCTACGCGAGACTTGGAGGATTCCGAGTACCTTGATGTAGTCAGGGCTTTGAAAATTTACGTGGCCAGAACGGCTAGAGTCAGAAAAACAGAAGCACTGTTTGTCCTATATGCAGCCAACAAGGTCGGCACCCCTGCTTCAAAGCAGACTATTGCTCGCTGGATCTGTAACACGATTCAGCAGGCGCATTCTACGGCTGGATTGCCGTTACCAAAATCGGTCAAGGCCCATTCCACTAGGAAGGTGGGCTCGTCTTGGGCGGCTGCCCGAGGGGTCTCGGCACTACAACTATGCCGAGCTGCTACTTGGTCGGGTTCAAACACCTTTGCACAGTTCTATAAGTTTGATACCCTGGCTGAGGAGGATCTCCTGTTTGCTCAATCGGTGCTGCAGAGTCATCCGCACTGTCCCGCCCGTTTGGGAGATTTGGTATAATCCCAATGGTCCTTACGGAGTCCCAAGCATTCTCTAGGACATAAGAGAAAATAAGATTTTAAACCTACCGGTAAATCTTTTTCTCGTAGTCCGTAGAGGATGCTGGGTGCCCGTCCCAAGTGCGGACTACTTCTGCAAGACTTGTATATAGTTTTGCTTACATAAGGGTTATGTTATAGTTTTCATCGGTCTTGGACTGATGCTATGTTGTTTTCATACTGTTAACTGGTTAGTATATCACAAGTTATACGGTGCGATTGGTGTGGCTGGTATGAATCTTGCCCTTGGATTAACAAAAATCCTTTCCTCGTACTGTCCTTCTCCTCTGGGCACAGTTTCTCTAACTGAGGTCTGGAGGAGGGGCATAGAGGGAGGAGCCAGTGCACACCCATACCTAAAGTCTTTCTAAAAGTGCCCATGTCCCTTGCGGAGCCCGTCTATCCCCATGGTCCTTACGGAGTCCCCAGCATCCTCTACGGACTACGAGAAAAAGATTTACCGGTAGGTTTAAAATCTTAATTTTTTATGCACTTTAGAGAAGTGAACCCCCTTATACACAGACAGCAAAGTGTAATGTGCTACTGACTGAGGATATGACAGTAAATTAAACTTTACTTTCGGCATTACCAGTCTGCCAGTAAACCGTAAAGAATATTTGCATATAAGACATCTGTGGTAAGATTCACTAAGTTTCAACTGCCATGTTCAGTCTGCGTTACACAAAACATTACTTGGAACACAAGTTACACAATAATAAATAATCCTCAGCAAATCATGTCGCCATCACATAACACCCGCAAACGTTTCTTGTACTACTGATATCCTTAGGGTAGTGTCACACAGTGGATTTCTTGTAGCTACGGTTTTCCCAACTTTATTTTTACAAACGATTTTTTGCAGATTATATTTTGTACAAATATTATATATCTTTGTTGGCCATTCCATGGGTCAACATGTGGTCTTCATTGCACCAGAAGATGAATTACCACTGAGGCCTGAGCATCAAATAGCAAATAGGAGGCACACAGCCACTCCTAGAGGGTGCATGGTCACACGTGTGCCCAAGAACAAAGGCCTTTTCCAGAACCAGAAGTAGAAGATTCACTTGGTGAAGGACAGACATGGCGGCCAACAGCTGACGCCTCGACAGCTCTACAGAAACTGGTTCATCTCTCGTGTCTCTCCTCATTCCAACCGTATCACAGGTCCATTAGCATAAATACGCTATCACCAGTAGCAGCTTTATTAGTAGCGGCTGATAATGCTTCCTCCTTATAGTAGCCACACACACTCCCTACCAATAGCTACAGTAGTCTGCTACCGCATGTACAGTGCCTTGCTAAAGTATTCACCCCCCTTTACATATTTCATGTTTTGTTGCCTCACAACCTGGAATTAAAATGGATTGTTTGAAGGTTTGCATCATTTCATTCACAGAACATGGCTACAACTCTGAAGATGTTATTTTTATTTTTAATTGTGAAGCAAACAACAAATAGGACAAAATAAAAGAAAACTTCAGCGTGCATAACTATTCACCCCCCTAAAGTCAGTACTTTGTAGTCACCTTTTGCGGCAATTACAGCTGCAAGTCGCTTTGGATAAGTCTCTATGAGCTTGTCACATCTTGCCACTGGGATTTTTGCCCATTCCTCAAGGCAAAACTGCTCCAGCTCCTTCATGTTGGATAGTTTCCACTTATGAACAGCAATCTTCAAGTCTGACCACAGATTCTCAATTGGATTGAGATTTGGGCTTTGACTAGGCCATTCCAACATATTTAAATGTTTCCCCTTAAACCACTCCAGTGTTGCTTTAGCAGTATGCTTCGGGTCATTATCCTGCTGGAAGGTGAACCTCCGTCCCAGTCTCAAATCACAGGCAGACTGAAACAGGTTTTGTTCAAGGGGGTGTTTAATACAATGGGGAGGGGCGGATAGTGGAGTGGGCTTAATATTTATCATTTTCCGGTGGGAGGGCAGCTTGCTTGACTGCAGATATCTCAAGTTCCTGAAAATATGTCTTAGCTTTGAATGGGATGCAAAAAACTAGAGAGTTCCACCTTTCAGGAGATACTGGGGACTTGGGGATCAGAGTTCAGGAGCCAGAGCAATCCACCAACGAAAATCTAAAACTGCATATTAGGCGTGTGGAGCTGGAGCGGGGACCAGCTTCTAGAATGCTCATATCTCTGGGTCTGGGCATAGTAGAGACAGGTTGCCAGTGTCCACTAAAAGAGGAGAGTCGCAGCTTTTGCAATATACCCTCAGACATAATCTAAGTCAGAAAAAACCCGAGATATCTGTCTGTGAAGAGCAATTAACAGGCTCGGATGGGGCCACTGCTTTCAAGTCGGATATCTCCGGTTCCCCAGGGCCGATTTTCAAAAATCTGGTACCTCTGGAAAAAGGGGACCCTCGGCTATCAGCCTAGGGCCCTTATACTCCTGGGGCCCTTGGGCAAGGGCCCAATGAGCCCATACAAAAAGACGACCCTGGGTTTTGCCCAACTGCTAACAAATTTGCTGCTACTATCAGGTCTGTATTACCCTCTAAGTAATGGCTTTTTTCTGGCCACTCTTCCATAAAGCCCGGCTCTATGGAGTGTACAGCTTATTGTGGTCCCATGTGCAGATATACCAGTTTTTGCTGTGGAACTCTGCAGCTCCTTCACGGTTACCTTTGGTCTCTGTGCTGCCTCTCTGATTAATGCCCTCCTTGCCCGGTCTGTGAGTTTTGGTGGCCGGCCCTCTCTTGGCAGGTTTGTTGTGGTACCATGTTCTTTCCATTTGAAGATGATGGATTTGATGGTGCTCTGGGAGATCATCAAAGATTTGGATATTTATTTATAACCCAACCCTGACTTGTACTTCTCAACAACGTTGTCCCTGACTTGTTTGGAGAGCTCCTTGGTCTTCATGGTGTGATGCCTCTTGCTTAGTGGTGTGGCAGCCTCTGGGGCCTTTCAGAAAAGGTGTGTCTATACTGATAGATCATGTGACACTTAGATTGCACACAGGTGGACTTCATTTCACTAATTATGTGACTTCTGAAGGTAATTGGTTGCACCAGAACTTTTGGAGGGGCATCATAGCAAAGGGGGTGAATACACTGAATACATATGCACATGCCAATTTTCACATTTTTATTTATAAAAATCATTTTTTATATAAATTTTTCTCATTTCACTTCACCAACTTAGACTATTTTGTGCATATCCATCACATAAAATTCAGATAAAAAAGGGGGCGAATACTTTAGCAAGGCACTGTATCAAGAGTTCCTCACACACTGCTTAGATTGTAGGCTTACTTGGGCCTGGCCACCTTTACATCATACTTGTCCACTGGGCTGGAATCACAGGGAGACTCTGGAATAAGTGGATAGGAATGGGGTTGGGGGGGTGGAGGTCATGATTATGTGATTCACTATGAACTGCATAACTGTGGCCCGACCCTAGCAGAACGGTGATAATGCAATTCATAGTTCCTAACCCACTTGGACTTCCACCTCCATGGACCTCTGGGAACTCAGTCCTTCAAAGTTGCCAAGTAAGCTTTAGCTTCTGTCTCATGTTTTATTGATTTAGATCATGACCAGAGGCAGATTGGCCATAGGGCTCACAGGGAAGATTCCCGGTGGGCCGACGCACCCGTGGGGCCTGTTTTGTTTGAGGACATGTGGTCCTTTTTATAGACATAATGAATAAGATGCAAAATAATTTGCATATATGAAAATTACTTTGTCACATAGCCTGTGATTGCAGATGATCTAGTGAATACTCTGTCTGCCTGCTTGGCTGACATACAAGATTAAGTGAATAGTGATTGGGATACGGTTGGTGTAATAAGCAAGAAAATATATCTTTCTAAAGAATGATATAGTTTCCTAAATTCTGAAGGTGTATCATATAATGTGCTCATAACATTTAATTTTATTTCTTTTTAACTTCCCCCTTGATGCTGGACATGCCCACCAGGGCCGCAACTAGGGGGGCCTAAGGGGGCATGCGCCCCAGGTGCAGGATTCTAGGGGGAGCCGAGGAGTTACAGAGGAGTAGGGGTTTTTTTTACCGGCAGTGCTGTGCTGCTCCAGTGAGAAAGCAGACGGCCCCTGGGGCAGTGTCTATGACCCACCTGTCTGCCCACAGCTGGCTCCCCCACTGTGCAGGTCCCCCATTCCATTTAAAGTGGTTCTAGAGGAAGTGGCCTCACTAGTTCATATCAGGGTGCCTCCTGTTTATGTCTTTTGATTTTTTATGACTTTTTAGGTTTCACAGTGTTTGTGAAAATAAATTTTATCTTACCTAAGATGGAATAAAAACATATTTTTTTAATACAATCTGCTGTTCTATCAAATATGTTGGAGCCATCTGTTGGGGGTACAGGAGGTCCATATACAAGCAAGGACCCAAAGATACCTTTCAGCGCACATAGGGCTTGTTCTAAATGTAAGCCATGTTCAGATGGGCCTTATATTACAAACTTGATGTTACATGGAGTTTCAAAGAAACCTTTATGGGAATGTGTCTTTTTTTAGTACAGGTCAGTTTCCAGTGGCAAAATGCAGGATTTATCAAAAGCTTTGAAATCTGCTAATAGACGCATCTTGTATTATGCTTTCTCTTTGAGGAGCACGGGAATATACGGATCTGAATTGTGTATAGCAGTGCTTGGAGATCCCTCTTCTGTATATCATTGTGGCGAGCGCAACAAGCCCGCATGGGGATTAGTTGCACTCCCCCCCCCCACCGGCATTCTGCTGGCATCGGTAACGCATATCCAACCCTAAGGGGATGCAGTGTAGTGATGTAGTGTAGCATATGGAGCATGGGTCTACAGCCTGCGGCCCTCCAGATCCTGTGGAACTGCACATTCCAGCATGCCCTGCCACAGTTTTGCTATTAAGGCATGCTAAAACTGAGCAGGACATGCTAGGATGTGTAGTTCCCACAACAGCTGGAGGGCCACAGATTGAAGACCCATGATATACTGTAGGGTATGTAGTGCAGTTGATAGGGGCATGTTGTGTAGTGATGTAGTTCAGTGTGTAGGGGATGTAGAATAGTGATGTAGTGCAGTGGATAGGGGAATGCAGTGCAGTGATGAAGTGTTATGATATAGTGCAGTGATCTAGTGCAATCTATGGAGAAACACGGGGGCATGTAGAGGAACACCCTGCTGGGGGGGAATGTGACGCTTTGTTTTCAAAATTTTTGATAATCTGATTATTTTAGTCTGACAGGGTTTGTTATTTTTTTTTTTTTTTGGGGGGTGCCAAATTATTGCCTTGCCTCGGGTGATGAAAATCCTAGTTTCAGCCCTGTGCCCACTATCTGGAAAGTCTTGGGGGAAGGGTGCTGCCATGGCAAGACCTTACACCTCTGGTGCTGCCCATGTGGGGCCACTAGTACAAATTTTTCCAGGGCCGCTTTTTGTTCCCAATCCACCCCTGATTATGATCCTCTCAGTGTGCAGCGCTATTTAATGTGTTATAGCTTTATAAATAAGGGATTACATTAATTATAATAATTATTCTGCCACATAAGATGACCACACACATAGAAAGAGGGTAGGGAGTGAGAACTTTAGCACTAACAGGCATGCCTTCTCAAGGTTATGTTTCTATATACCTTTGTATGTTATAAGCTTTTAGAGTGCATATTGCCATACATATTTGAACAGCTCCAACTACGTCATCAATTACAATAGCAAGAGACACTCCGCTATATTTCAGTCTATCAGGTAATGATTTTATGTATGCATATAGCCGTCGTTTTATACATTTCAAAAAGGCGGGGAGGAGGGTTCATGTTGGTCAACTCTTACACCAGGACCAGAGTCACACAAGGGGCTTGTAGAGGAATGACGGACAAAATGCAAAGAGTTTAAGAAAAGAAATAAAGGCCCAGATTTATCAAGCTTTGGAGAGTGATAAATTGCACGGTGATAAAGTACCAGCCAATCAGCTCCTGTCATTTTTCAAACACAGCCTGTGACATGGCAGTTAGGAGCCGATTGGTCGGTACTTCATCACCGTGCAATTTTTCACTCTCCAAGGCTTGATAAATCTGGGTCGAAAAAATAAAATAAATAAATTGACGGTGGCAGAACTCTACAGAGTGGTCTCTGTTACTAGCATCTGATGATAGGAGGACTCCTAAATACTGTATTTTAATTATTCTATGTGAATACTAAAGAGTTTGATTTGCTAGAGTTCAGCACTCAGAGGTTTTGAATAAAACTGTTTAGACATAAGCAGAAAAACAAACAAACACACAAACAACAATATAGAAACTAGACTGTTTGGCCAGGTGGCACTGGGCCCAACACCTGAAAAACTCTTACAGGTCCTGGCAGTCACTGATGCAAAGGCGGCCTCCTGTCCTCTCTTTAATGCCTGCATCACCCTCTTTTTGGCAGGCCACGCAGTATACGAATGGACGTCCAGCTCTCCTGGGAAACCTAGGCCAGGTCATTAGGCTCGCTACCTGTGCTCCAGTGTTCCTGTGTCGTGTTATTGGTATCCTGCCTGACTCCAGTGTATCTCACCCAGCTTATTCCCTATGTGCCTATTATTGGGGGTAATTCAGAGTTGATTGCAGCAGCAAATTTGTTAGCAGTTGGGCAGATATAACATGTGCACTGCAGGGGAGGCAGATTTAACATGTGCAGAGAGAGTTAGATTTGGGTGGGTTATTTTGTTTGTGTGCAGGGTAAATACTGGCTGCTTTATTTTTACACTGCAATTTAGATTTCAGTTTGAACACACCCCACCCAAATCTAACTCTTTTTGCACATGTTATATCTGCCCCACCTGCAGTGCACATGGTTTTGCCCAACTGCTAACAAATTTGCTGCTGCAATCAACTGTGAATTACCCCCCATTGGTAATTTGGATCTGATTTCTGCTCCATTTGGCTCTGACCCTTTCCCTTCTTGTAATCCTCATGTCTTGTCCACAGTCCATCCATGTACCACATCCAGCTAGACAGCAATTATTTGTAGCAGCACCCCACATCTGGAGGCACAGCAAAGGGGTATGACCTATGACCTAAGTGCCCCTTGCTATGGTCACTCGTGAAGACCGGGAGCTGTAGTCTCCGCTTCTCTGTGACTGCCAATCCAGATTGGCGCACTTTAATTCGTTAAACCTGTTTGACATCATTACAGCTTCTGAACACAGGTAAATTCTCTATGAACTACCTGCTAACCCTAATTGTGCATGGCGTGACGGACATTTCCATGGAAACTTGTAGAAATGTCCCTGCAGCAAAACGCATAACTTGACGCTTTATTTCCTTTTTTTAGTTTAATTTCAATGTCACATTACTGAACTACAATTCCCATGATGCACAGCTGCTGAATTGGAGATGCAGCCCTGGCGAAGTACAAGTGAGAGGTAATTCCTGCTTGTATTGCACATCACGTCCATATTCTGGAAGTTGTGCCGCCCCAGCTGTGCCCGGCAGCAGCGGGAGTGCTGAGGTTTCACAATGTTAATACTGTAGCACGGGTGTGGTATAATAGATAGATAGTGTCTAGTTAGACAGTCAATAGATAGACACCATATGTTAGACAGCCATTAGGTCGACAGGGTCAAAAGGTCGACATAAAAAAGGTAGACACCATTTTTGTGGTTTGTGTGGATAGTTTTGTCATCTGGGACCCCAATTGTAGAAAGGCATCCCCTCACCACAGATTGGGTTCAGTGACTCACTGCGCACGCGACAAGGTTTATAACCAACTCTATGCCGACATGGATAGAGAAGGCATGAAATAGTCCAAAAACATGTTACATAAAAAAAAAAAAGTCATGTCGACCTTTTGACCTAATGTCTGTCTAACATATGGTGTCTATCTATTGACTGTCTAACTAGACACTGTCTATCTATCAACCGGATACCCTGTAGCACAGTGACAGAAAAACCTGTGTAGCTTTGGCACGTTATCAAAGGGGTTTTCCACCATTAAATCACTTTATTTTAGTGATCGATCCATGCCCGCCTGGCACCTGCATCATCTACCAGAATTAAACAGCATTTTGTAGTGCACCTTTAGGGTCTGGAGCCAAGCCTTTATATAATATACTACTGCAGTTGCTAGTAGGGTACAACATCAAGCAGCGCTATTAATACAATGGCCAAATCACAGAGCAACAAGTGATAATAGGTTACATCATACCTCCCATCATGACCCTCTCCAGGAGGGACACAATGCTCTGCTCCTAAATTTCTCGCTTACTGTATGATTGCAGGCACCTGTGTTGAACAGGTTAATGGATAAGAAAGGTGTTTCAGCACAGGTGTTGGCAATAATATAGTAAGAGGGAAGTCCAGGAGCAGAGCATTCTGTCCCTCCTGGAGAGGGTCATGTTGGGAGGTATGGGTTACATAGATATATCCTGAAAGACCAGCAGGATGTTAAATAATAAGAATTTACTTACCGATAATTCTATTTCTCGGAGTCCGTAGTGGATGCTGGGGTTCCTGAAAGGACCATGGGGAATAGCGGCTCCGCAGGAGACAGGGCACAAAAGTAAAGCTTTCCGATCAGGTGGTGTGCACTGGCTCCTCCCCCTATGACCCTCCTCCAGACTCCAGCTAGATACTGTGCCCGGACGAGCGTACACAATAAGGGAAGAATTTTGAATCCCGGGTAAGACTCATACCAGCCACACCAATCACACTGTACAACCTGTGATCTGAACCCAGTTAACAGTATGATAACAGGGGAGCCTCTGAAAAGATGGCTCACAATAACACTAACCCGATTTAGTTAGCAATAACTATGTACAAGTATTGCAGATAATCCGCACTTGGGATGGGCGCCCAGCATCCACTACGGACTCCGAGAAATAGAATTATCGGTAAGTAAATTCTTATTTTCTCTATCGTCCTAGTGGATGCTGGGGTTCCTGAAAGGACCATGGGGATTATACCAAAGCTCCCAAACGGGCGGGAGAGTGCGGATGACTCTGCAGCACCGAATGAGAGAACTCCAGGTCCTCTTTTGCCAGGGTATCAAATTTGTAGAATTTTACAAACGTGTTCTCCCCTGACCACGTAGCTGCTCGGCAGAGTTGTAATGCCGAGACCCCTCGGGCAGCCGCCCAAGATGAGCCCACCTTCCTTGTGGAATGGGCATTTACATATTTTTTGCTGTGGCAAGCCTGCCACAGAATGTGCAAGCTGAATTGTACTACAAATCCAACGAGCAATAGTCTGCTTAGAAGCAGGAGCACCCAGCTTGTTGGGTGCACACAGGATAAACAGCAAGTCAGATTTCCTGACTCCAGCCGACCTGGAAACTATATTTTCAGGGCCCTGACAACATCCAGCAACTTGGAGTCCTCCAAGTCCCTAGTAGCCGCAGGTACCACAATAAGCTGGTTCAGGTGAAACGCTGACACCACCTTAGGGAGAAACTGGGGACGAGTCCACAGCTTTGCTCTGTCCGAATGGACAATCAGATATGGCTTTATGAGATAAAGCCGCCAATTCTGACACCCGCCTGGCCGAGGCCAGGACCAACAGCATGGTCACTTTCCATGTGAGATATATCAAATCCACAGATTTGAGTTGTTTAAACCAATGTGATTTTAGGAATCCCAAACTACGTTGAGATCGCCCAGTGCCACTGGAGACATCAAAAGGGGGTTGTATATGCAGTACTCCCTTAACAACTTCTGGACTTCAGGAACTGAAGCCAATTTCTTTCTGGAAGAAAATCGACCGGTCGAAATTTGAACCTTAATGGACCCCAATTTGAGACCCATATACACTCCTGTTTGCAGGAAATGTAGGAATTACCCTAGTTGAAATTCTTCCGTGGAGCCTTCCTGGCCTCACACCATGGAACATATTTTCACCTAAGCGGTGATAATGTTGTGCGGTCACCTCCTTCCTGGCTCTGACCAGGGTAGGGATGACCTCTTCCGGAATGCCTTTTTCCCTTAGGATCCGGCGTTCACCGCCCTGGCGTCAACGCAGCTGCGGTAAGTCATGGAACAGACATGATTCTTGCTGAATCAAGATCCTTTCTAGTATCTCTTGAAGTTCCGGGTACCAAGTTCTTCTTGGCCAAACCGTAGCCACGAGTATAGTTCTTACTCCTCTCCTTCCTATCATTCTCCATACACTGGGTATGAAAGGCAGAGGAGGGAACACATACACCGACTGGTACACCCACGGTGTTACCAGAGCGTCCCAGCTATTGCCTGAGGGTCTCTAGACCTGGCGCTTCATGTGAGACGCCATCATAACCACCTTTGGTCTTTCCCAACGGTTTACAAACATGTAGAAACTTCCAGATGAAGTTCCCACTTTTCCGGGTGGAATTCATTCATGCTGAGGAAATCTTCCTAGTTGTCCACTCCCGGAATGAACACTGCTGACAGTGTTATCACATGATCTTTCGCCCAGCGAAGAATCCTTGCTGTCATTGCCCTCCTGCTTCTTGTGCCGCCCCGTCTGTTTACGTGGGCGACTGCCATGATGATGTCCTACTGGATCAGCACCGGTTGACTTTGAAGCAGAGTTCTTCCTAGGCTCAGAGCATCGTAAATTGCCCTTAGCTCCAGTATATTCATGTGGAGAGAAATCTCCAGACTTGACCACACTTCCTTGGAAATTTCTTCCCTGTGTGACTGTTCCCCAGCCTCTCAGGCTGGCATCCGTGGTCACCAGAACACAGTCCTGAATGCTGAATGTGCTGCCCTCTAGAAGATGAGCACTCTGCAGCCCCCACAGAAGAGACACCCTTGTCCTTGGAGACAGGGTTATCCGCTGATGCATCTGAAGATGCGATCCGGACCATTCGTCCAGCAAATCCCCCTGAAAAGTTTTTGCGTGAGATCTGCCGAATGGAATCGCTTCGTAAGAAGCCACCATTTTTCCCAGGACTCCTGTGCATTGATGCACTGATACTTGGCCTGGTTTTAGGAGGTTTCTGACTAGGTCGGATAACTCCCTGGCTTTCCCCTCCAGGAGAAATACCTCTTTCTGGACTATGCCCAGAATCATTCCTAGGAACAGCAGACGTATCATCGGAAAACAGCTGCGATTTTTGGAATATTTAGAATCCACTCGTGCTGTCGTAGAACTACTTTAGATAGTTCTTTTCCGACCTCCAACTGTTCTCTGGAAACTTGCCCCTTTCAAGATATCGTCCAAGTAAGGGATAAGTAAGATGCCTTTCTTCTTTTAAGAATCATCTTTTCGGCCATTACCTTGGTAAAGGCCCGGGGTGCCGTGGATAATTCAACGGCAGCGTCTGAAACTGATATTGACAGTTCTGTATCACGAACCAGAGGTACCCTTGTTGAGAAGGGCAAATTTGGACATGGAGGTAATCCTTGATGTCCAGGGACACCATATAGTCCCCTTTTTTCCGGTTCTCTATCACTGCTTTGAGTGACTCCATCTTGATTTGAACCTTTTTATGTAAGTGTTCAAAGATTTCAGATTTAGACTATGTCTCACCAAGCCGTCTGGCTTCAGTACCACAATATAGTGTGGAAGACTAATACCCTTTTCCTTGTTGTAGGAGGGGTACTTTGATTATCACCTGCTGGAAATACAGCTTGTGAATTTTTTCCAATACTGCCTCCCTGTCGGAGGAAGCCGTTGGTAAAGCAGGCTTCAGGAACCTGCGAGGAAAAAATGTCTCGACTCTCCAATCTGTACCCCTGGGATAATACTTGTACGATCTAGGGGTCAACTTGCGAGTGATCCCACTGCGCGCTGAGACTCTTGATACTACCCCCCCACTGGTGGAGGGCTTCTTTTCCTGGGAAGGGGCTGCCTGCTGCAGTCTACTTCCCTTTCCTCTATGTCTGGGCAGATATGACTGGCCTTTTGCCCGCTTGCCCACATGGGAACGGAAGGATTGAGGCTGAAAAGACAGTGTCTTTTTCTGCTGAGATGTAACTTGGGGTAAAAAGGTTGGATTTCCCAGCTGTAGCCGTGGCCCCCAGGTCCGATGGACCGACCCCAAATAACTCCTTCCCTTTATACGGCAATACTTCCACGTGCCGTATGGGATCTGTATCACCTGACCACTGTCGTGTCCATGACATCTTCTGGGAGATATGGACAACGCACTTATCTTGATGCCAGAGTGCAAATATCCCTCTGTGCATCTCGCATACATATATATAGAATGCATCCTATTAAATGCTCTATATCAATAAAATATTTTTAGTCAGGGAATTCGACCAAGCCAACCCAGCACTGCATCTCCAGGCTGATGGCGATCGCTGGTCGCAGTATAACCACCGTATGTGTGTATATACTTTTTAGGATATTTTTCCAGCTGCCTATCAGCTGGCTCCTTGAGGGCGGCCGTATCTGGAGACGGTAACGCCACTTGATAAGCGTGTGAGCGCCTTTTCCACCCTAAGGGGTGTTTCCCAACGCGCCCTAACTTCTGGCGGGAAAGGGCATAACGCCAATATTTGCTATCGGGGTAAACCCACGCATCATCACACACTTCATTTTATTTTATCTGATTCAGGAAAAACTACAGGTAGTTTTTTCACTCCCACATAATACCCTTTTTTGTGGTACTTGTAGTATCAGAAATATGTAACACCTCCTTCATTGCCCTTAACGTGTGGCCCTAATGAGGAATACGTTTGTTTATTCACCGTCGACACTGGATTCAGTGTCCGTGTCTGTGTCTGTGTCGACCGACTGAGGTAAATAGGCGTTTTTTTAAAAACCCCTGACGGTGTTTCTGAGACGCCTGGACCGGTACTAATTGTTTGTCGGCCGTCTCATGTCGTCAACCGACCTTGCAGCGTGTTGACATTCTCACGTAATTCCCTAAATAAGCCATCCATTCCGGTGTCGACTCCCTAGAGAGTGACATCACCCTTACAGGCAATTTCTCCGCCTCCTCCAACATCGTCCTCATACATGTCGACACACACGTACCGACACACAGCACACACACCTGGAATGCTCTGACAGAGGACAGGACCCCACTAGCCCTTTGGAGAGACAGAGGGAGAGTTTGCCAGCACACACCAAAAAAACGCTATAATTACATAGGGACAACCTTATATAAGTGTTTCTCCCTAATAGCATCTTTATATATATATTTATATCGCCAATTAGTGCCCCCCCCTCTCTGTTTAAACCCTGTTTCTGTAGTGCAGTGCAGGGGAGAGCCTGGGAGCCTTCTCTCCAGCCTTTCTGTGAGAGAAAATGGCGCTGTGTGCTGAGGAGATAGGCCCCGCCCCTTTTCCGGCGGGCTCGTCTCCCGCTCTTTAGTGAAGTTTGGCAGGGGTTAAATATCTCCATATAGCCTCTGGGGGCTATATGTGAGGTATTTTTAGCCAGTATATAGGTTTACATTTGCCTCCCAGGGCGCCCCCCCCCCAGCGCCCTGCACCCTCAGTGACTGCGTGTGAAGTGTGCTGAGAGGAAAATGGCGCACAGCTGCAGTGCTGTGCGCTACCTTTAGAAGACTGCAAGGGTCTTCAGCCGCCGATTCTGGACCTCTTCTTACTTCAGCATCTGCAAGGGGGCCGGCGGCGCGGCTCCGGTGACCATCCAGGCTGTACCTGTGATCGTCCCTCTGGAGCTGATGTCCAGTAGCCAAGAAGCCAATCCATCCTGCACGCAGGCGAGTTCACTTCTTCTCCCCTCTGTCCCTCGTTGCAGTGATCCTGTTGCCAGCAGGACTCACTGTAAAATAACAAACCTAAGCTAAACTTTCTCTAAGCAGCTCTTTAGGAGAGCCACCTAGAATTGCACCCTTCTCGGCCGGGCACAAAAATCTAACTGGAGTCTGGAGGAGGGTCATAGGGGGAGGAGCCAGTGCACACCACCTGATCGGAAAGCTTTACTTTTGTGCCCTGTCTCCTGCGGAGCCGCTATTCCCCATGGTCCTTTCAGGAACCCCAGCATCCACTAGGACGATAGAGAAAAATAAAATATGCCAGGACGCTGACCGGGTTGCACCTGGGCCCTCCCTCCGGGCGCCGTCTTGCCCTTCCAGGTCTTTATTGGATATGTAATGATACATAACCTGCAGGTATGCTTATACTGTGTTTAGCGTATACACTCTCCATGAATATATCAGATATTTTGCTTCTAATGTGGCATGGAACGGTTCTGTTGTCCCTTTTCTCTCCCTCTTTCTTTGTTCCCCCCCCCCCCCCCCCCCACCACCCTCCTCCCCCTCTATCATTATTCCCTGATGTTCCTGCTTTCTCCATGTATATGCTCCCCGTACCGGGAGAAATTCTTATTTTCCTGTTTCAATATGCACAAAATTATTTGAAAAACCAACACCATGTTGACTGTCTTTCATATTTTATTATGCAATTGATTCTGTATTGTGTATTGTAGATTTTTCAGTCTCTCTTGGTGTAAATAAAATGTTTAAAATAAATAAATAAAATATGTAATTCGTCACAGCTGCTGGAGGACACAGATAAACCAATTCATTGGGGGATATTCAATTGTTTGAAAAGTCAGTTGGGTGTCTGTTTTTTCCTATCTAAACAGACAGGAAAAAACAGACACCCAACCCACTTTTCAAACAATTGAATTCCCCCCTATTAAAGTAATCTGACAATGTATTGGCAGCACGGATGGTGGAATGGTTAGCAGTAGGGTTCAATTCCCACCACAGCCCTACCTGTGTGGAGTTTGTATATTTGCCCCCATGCTCGCTTGGCTTTCCTCCCACAATCCAAAAATATACTAGCAGATTCATTGGCTCCGGTCATAAAAATTAACCCTAGTGCAAACTTTTTTGAATCACTAGTGTATCAGAATTTTTTCATGGCAGTTTCTTCTTGCGAAATTCAGAAAGAAATATTAAACAAAGTAAATTGTGTTCATATGTTCAATTGTGTGGTGAGAGACCAGATTTGCTTCTGTTTGTCCACATACTGTATTTTATGATTGGAAGCCACCAGCACTGGTTTTGCCTATTACAGATAATTTGATTTGGTCCTGGACCAATCCAAGGTACCCCTGCAAGTGCCACGGCACACAGTTTGAGAACCACTGCCATAGTGTATATGTGTGTGAGTGTACATGTGTTAGGAAATATGGGGGCAGATGTATTAACCTGGAGAAGGCATAAGGAAGTGATAAACCAGTGATATGTGCAAGGTGATAAACACACCAGCCAATCAGATCCTAACTGTTAATTTACATATTGGAGCTGATTGGCTGGTGCCTTTATCACCTTGCACATATCACTGGTTTATCACTTCCTTATGCCTTCTCCAGGTTAATACATCTGCCCCATAGATTGTAAGCTCCACTCAAACTCTGTTGCCCGAACAGTGCAGTAATGGAGATTCAGGCACAATGACATTTAGAAGAGAAAAAAATAAATAAATAAAGGCAACGGACTACAGAAAGAATACAAAATATAAAAGATACACTCTTAGGGGTCAATCCTATTAGACGCGATAATTTCATCACGGCGGCCCGAATTCACACCAAAGTGCTCGCTGCCCCATAGGGCTCCAAGTACTTTGGTGCAAATTTAGCCCGAAACCATATATGTTACAAAAAATAGAGTAGTACACAAGCGCTACGGATCCTAAAAACTCAATTAGACAGAAATATTTTTTCTCCCTTTTCAATTACTGCAAGATAGTCCTCTATATCAGATGTTCAATATTCTCCAGGCGGTTCGCACCTCCAAACTGACCTCCTCTCAAGTGATGGTACACATATAAAGGTATCTTTTCACACTATTTCCGATATTCTTCTTCCTCTATAGTCCCTATATCTCTCCTTAGAGACACTCACCTCATATATGAGCCCTATATGCTATGAAAGGTTTCTTCCTCAGGGCATATGCCCTGAGGAAGGATTTTTATCCGAAACGCGTTGGTTTTGATCTATTTTAACTCCGGTCAAAAGGTTTGTCTTCTATTCTTGATCTCCCTACTCAGGACCGAGGCTTTAAGAGCCAAAAAAAACATTTTTTGAGGGGGAGAATTGTCCCCATCAGTTTCCTAGGGGAGTATAGAGGGACAAACCCAGACGGCCTTTTTTGGGGTGTGTTTTTATGTTTTTCTTTCTTAACTGTATGTGGAATTTTTTTTAAATTAAACCTTGAACCTGCACTTTGGACGTATGGTACTTACCTGTGTTTACGGAAATTGAACGTCTGGGATTGGAGATAAGATCACCTCCATTACCTATCCAGTGAAGGTGACAGCAAAAGAAACCTTTCAAGGAACATAGGGCTATGCCCTAAGGTGAGCGTCCTAATAAGTGAGAGGGTGCCTTCAGATTATGGTGGATATGGTGCGGTGTATGAAGACCTAAAAGAAACCTTTCAGAGCATATAGGGCTCATATATGAGGTGAGCGTCTCTAAGGAGAGATATAGGGAATATAGAGGAAGAAGAATATCGGAAATAGTGTGAAAAGATACCTTTATATGTGTACCATCACTTGAGAGGAGGTCAGTTTGGAGGTGCGAACCGCCTGGAGAATATTGAACATCTGATATAGAGGACTATTTTGCAGTAATTGAAAAGGGAAAAAAATTCTGTCTAATTGAGTTTTTAGGATCAGTAGCGCTTGTGTACTACTCTATTTTTTGTAACATATATGTATTCTGGGAGTGGTGTTCCCGAAGGGTTTCAGTGCAAAGCTGCTATAGGGCGCGAGTCATAACTCTCCTTTTTGTTGAAGGTTAGCCTGAAACCAGCCCACAAAGGGTGCGAGATCAGGTGGCGTTGCCGGCGTTTAAACGCCGTGGCAACGGCACTTCGCACCCTTCGCGGGTAACAGTATTAACCTCTTAGTTTTATACAAAGCTGATGTCAGTGTTAGCATTTACGGCCACACTTAGCAGCTCTGTCATGGCCCCATCTGCCTTACACTATAATAATACTGCAGAGGACCTAAAGCAGAGGTTCCCAAACGCAGTCCTCAAGGCACCCCAACAGTCCTGGTTTTAAATGTATCCATGCTTGGCCACAGGTGACTTAATTAACACCTTAGTCAATTTGATTTAACCATCTGCGCTGAGCCATGGATATACCTAAAACCTGGACTGTTGGGGTGCCTTGAGGACCACGTTTGGGAAACTCTGACCTACAGTGAGAAAAACATAAGTGCACAAGCATTTTTTCTTCACTTTTGAAAGTGATGGACGTGACACATTCCAAAATAGAAGAGCCTAAGGCCACTGTGCTCGCCTCAGGGGTTGTAGTGTAGGCAGTAGCGGATCTTGCCACGGGCAAGCAGGACTTTTGCCCGGGGCGCCGCCTTCCGGAGGGCGCTGGCGCCATCCGGAGGGCGCTGGCGCCATCCGGAGGGCGCCGCACCATAGCAAGACACCCGCTGTGTCCCCCGGCTCTGCGGCTGTGGTCCCCTGTGAAGGGAACTAGACGCGTAGCGTCTAGTTTCCCTTCGCGGAGAGGACCTTTACTGAGCGGTGCGCGATGACGTCATCGCGCACCGCACAGCAAAGGTCCTCTCCGCGAAGGGAACTAGACGCTACGCGTCTAGTTTCCCTTCGTGGAGAGGACCTTTTGCTGTGCGGTGCGCGATGACGTCATCGCGCACCGCTCAGCATTTAAGCGGCGCTTCTACTGTACAGGGGGCGTAACTGGCCACGCCCCCTGTTTTAAGCCACGTCCCCATTCCCTGCCCGGGCCGCTGAGGGCCCTCGAACCGGCCCTGAGTATAGGATAGGAAATCACTATCCGGCTGTGGACTACTTGTTGGGCCTAATTTAGAGTTGATCGCAGCAGCAAATTTGTTAGCAATTGGGCAAAACCATGGGGATCATTCTGACCTGATCGCTTGCTGCCGTTCATCGCAGCGATCACGTCAGAAGTGCGCATGCGAGACAGCCGACGGTTGTTGTTGCCCAGCGATCGCCTCTGCCTGCTTGACAGGCAGAGGCGGACGCTGGGCGGGAGGGGGCGGCACGGCGGAGTTTGGCCGCCATTTTGTGGGCGTGGTCTGGCCAACGCAGACGTGACAAGCGGGGCGGACTAGCACGTCAGTGTAAGTGATTTATAGCTGTGCTAAATTTAGCACAGCTACGATCAAGTTGGAATGACCCCCCATGTGCACTGCAGGGGGGGCAGATGTAACATGTGCAGAGAGAGTTAGATTTGGGTGGGGTGTGTTCAAACTGAAATCTAAATTGCAGTGTAAAAATAAAGCAGCCAGTATTTACCCTGCACAGAAACAATATAACCCACCCAAATCTAACTCTCTCTGCACATGTTATATCTGCCCCCCCTGCAGTGCACATGGTTTTGCCCAACTGCTAACAAATTTGCTGCTGCGATCAACTCTGAATTACCCCCAATGACAATAGGGGCCCTGGTTGAAGTACAAAGTCTATTCACATAGGGATTGGGATACGATCATTAGGTCGACCACACTTAGGGCGACAGTCATTAGGTCGACATGGAAAAAAGTCGACATGCGGTTTTCACATTTTTATTCCATTTTTTTTAACTGTTTCATACTTTACGAACCACGTGGACTACGAATGGGAATAGTAACCTGTGGTGAGCACAGCGAGGCAACTTTCCCAAAGTATGGCAAGCAAAGCGAGCCATGCGAGGGGACACGGTGCACCAATTGGAGTTCCCGGTCACTTTACGCAGGAAACGACACCCAAAAAAGTTTTAAAAAAATCTCATGTCGTCCTTTTTGCATGTCGACCTATTTCAGGTGTCGACCAATAGTGGTCAACCCTATGACCCACACCCTAGGGATTAATGACCTCTCTTAAAATCTCTGTCGATGCACGGTTTACTGTTAAGCGACTACCATGGCGTCAATGCCAAATCACTAGCACACTGGCACTAGGAGCAGGAAACCAAGAAATGCAATCCTCAATAGGAGCCTTATTTAAGTGGAACGTAAAACAAACAGGAAATACAGGACTAGCAAAATGAAATGTTGGCAAAATAAAAATGTTATTAATTTTATAAAAATAAAATAAAATAAAAATATGTTACAGTCATTTTCCATCTCAAAATATACAACTTTTGCGTTTAGATGTGATGACATTTCAACAATTTCAACAGCTGCTCTAGATTCTAAACTTAGGGAGGGATTTATCAAGGTTTCAAGAGAGATAAAGTACAAACCAATCAGCTCCTAACTGTCATGTTACAGACTGTGGGGGTCATTACGAGTTGATCGTAGCTGTGCTACATTTAGCACGGCTACGATCAGGCACTCAGACATGCGGGGGGACGCCCAGCACAGGGCTAGTGCGCCCCGCATGTCAATGCCGCCCCCCCCCCCCCCCCCCCCCTCAACCCGCGGAAATGCAAAAGCATCGCACAGCGACGATGCTTTTGCATTTGAGGTGTAACTCCCGGCCAGCGCAGCCTGGGTCGCAAAATGACGGAAGCTGATTGGCTGGTACTTTACCTCTGTCCACTTTATCTCCATCCAAGGCTTAGTTAATAGACCCCTGTGTGAGCATCCTTTTATGGTCTCATTTTGCCCATTTAGCAACGGAAAACGCATTTTGTGTGTGTCATTATTCTGGCAGAATGTTTACATCCTGTAGCCCAACTCTTCAGTCCACTTTATCATACGAGAAAAAGGAGGACGAAAGGTTTCCTGCCAAACAGGCACACCAACGCATCTGCTGCTCCTTATCCCCCAGGAATGAGACAACTGCATAACTCATACTTTTAAGAAAATTATGCACCCCGGATGCCCGCCACCATACAGGTATTATACCCTAGGGCAGGCATGTCCAAACTGCTGCCCTCCAGCTGTTGAGAAACTACACATCCCAGCATGCCCTGACACAGCTTTAGCATCCTCTGACAGCAAAACTGTGTCAAGGCATGCTGGTATATGTAGTTTCACAACAGCTGGAGGGCCGCAGTTTGGACATGCCTGCCCTAGGGTAACAGGACACATCTAGGTGTACCCCAGCATCTCAGGCGGCATTTGTCATAGATCTAGTTGAGGCTTAAAGCATCTGCCAACACTGGACACTAAATGACACAATATTACACATTTATGTGATGTAAGATCCTGACACTGTGGGTAAGGACAGCATGCCAGCCTACACATCACAGCACAAGAAGGTCAAATCAGGAAGGATGAGGGGGACTATGTAACCACATGGGGAACATTCCAAAAGGTACTGGCTGGCACCAGGTGATGCAGATGACAGGGGCTGACCAGTGACATGGGCTGAGCAGAGGAGCACATTGCAGCAATGACATGCTATGTAGAAAGACACACAGCAAGCGGACACCCAACACAACAATGATTACAGAGGATTGCACCAGATGCTAGCACTAATACAACCATAGGGAAGTGTATTGTCTAGGTGTGTGTGTATAATACACACACACACATCATACTTGCCTACCTGACCCTCTCCATGAGGGAGAAAATGCTCTGTTCCTGGACTTTCCTGGTAATGTATGATTGCCATCACCTGTGGTGAATCACCTTTCTTATCAATTAACTAGCTCACCACAGGTAATGGCAATCATACATTACCAGGAAAGCCCAGGAACAGAGCATTTTCTCCCTCATGGAGAGGGTCAGGTAGGCAAGTATGACACATATATTGACCTATATGAACTGTGTTGCATCTCTATCTGAATGCTGGGGGATAACACGCAAGCGGATATAGGAATGCAGCAGCAGGCTAGGCAATTGTCCGTGCGTGATATGGTGGCAATGACATATGCAGCGCCAGGATCCCTCTCACCTGTGTGCAGGAACGAGCCGGGAGCCTCCAGCCTGCAGCACCTGCTCTGTTTTGGTTCTGTTGTACACGTCATGCTCGTGCACGAACCCGGATCTCCCCGGCCGGCGCTCTGCCCCTTCCAACTGGTGCGCGTCCTCGGTTCCACACCGCCGCTCAGCCAAGAGGAGGAGCCAAGAGTAGCCAATCAGCGGCTGCCAGAGCCGGCACACAGCTGGTCTCGCTCTGGGACGGGCAGACGCACAGGAAGAGGAGGCGGAGCGCTGTGCGGCTGTGTGTGTGTGTGAGCAGCCTGACTGACTGCATAGCTATAACCGGCCACTGTCACTGACTACCAGCCTGTGACATGCTCATATGTATCCCACCCAGGCCAGAGCATGTTTATTAGTAGCCACTCCAGTTATCACACATAGGGGGAGATGTACTGAGCCTTGGAGAGAGATAAAGTGGATGGAGATAAAGTTACAGCCGATCAGGTCCTGTCATGTTACAGGCTGTGTTTGAAAACTGACAGGAGCTGATTAGCTGGTACTTTACCTCTCTCCACTTTATCTCTCTCCAAGGCTTAGTACATCTCCCTCATAGTTTTACAGAGTCCGAAAAATTCACTGCAGTCCATGCCCCCAGAGTGATTACTAAAACTTAAGGTCTGAGCTGCATAGATGTCATAAATACCACGTACTGTACATCTGGATTTAGACATGTGTCAGCTTGCAAAACTACCAAAGCCACAAGTATGCAAAACTGGGAACTTAGATGATGCTAAACTGTAATGCTGTCCATTGCTATCTTCAAATATTTAGGGCCTAAATCATACAGAAACAGCGTGACGCCCCACTCTACCCTGACCCCCATTACTGCTTACTTGTGTTAGCGCTGGTTCTTTTCTTTATTATTCTGGTTCTTTTCTTTATTATAGTATGTTTAACATAGGCGTGCGCAGAACATTTTATTAGGAGGTGCACCTGTCAGAGGGGTGTGTTTATCACACCTACTGGGCCAGATACATATGCCCCCAGTGGTGCCAGATACACATATGCCACCAGCGGTGCCAGATACATTAATGCCCCCAGTGGTGTCAGATACATGAATGCCCCCAGCAGTGCCAGATACATATGCCTCCAGTGCTGCCAGATACACAAATGCCCCCAGTGGTGCCAGATACATATGCCCCCAGTGCTGCCAGATACATACAGTATATGCCCCCAGTGATGCCAGATACACAAATGCCCAAAGTGGTGCCAGATACATACAGTATATGCCCCCAGTGATGCCAGATACACAAATGCCCCCAGCAGGGCCAGATACATATGCCCCCAGTGCTGCCAGATACATACAGTATATGCCGCCAGTGCTGCCAGATACACAAATGCCCCCAGCGGTGCCAGATACATATGCCCCCAGTGCTGCCAGATACATACAGTATATGCCCCCAGTGATGCCAGATACACAAATGCCCCCTGTGGTGCCAGATACATACAGTATATGCCCCCAGTGATGCCAGATACACAAATGCCCCCAGCGGTGCCAGATACATATGCCCCCAGTGCTGCCAGATACATACAGTATATGCCGCCAGTGCTGCCAGATACACAAATGCCCCCAGCGGTGCCAGATACATAAGCCCCCAGCGGTGCTAGATACATATGCCCCCAGTGCTGCCAGATACCTACAGTATATGCCCCCAGTGCTGCCAGATACACAAATGCCCCCAGCGGTGCTCTGCTCACCCTCCTCTGCCGCCAATTCCCGTCTCTGATGCTGATGGGAGGAGAGCGCAGCGCGTGTCACTCCTGTGCCTCACCTCACTCACAGTGTCCCTGGCTGTCAGCCAATCAAAGGTCACGGACCTGCAGCCAATCAAGAGCCGGTCCGCGAGCTCTAATTGGCTGACTGCAGAGAGACATTTTAAATTACTGCCAGAGACGGGACACAGTGAGGGTCAGGAGAGACGTGCGCTGCACTCTCCTCCCTTCAGCATCAGAGACAGGAATCGGCGGCGGCAGCAGCAGCAGAAAGCGTGTATGCGGGGGTGCCGGACATTACGGGGTACTTGTGCGCACCAGCCCCCCTGTGCGCATGCCTATGATGTTTAACCTTTTCATGACCACTTATATTATTATATAATTTAAATATGTTTTTCTCATACGTCCTAGAGGATGCTGGGGTCCACTTCAGTACCATGGGGTATAGACGGTTCCGCAGGAGCCATGGGCACTTTAAGACTTTTTCTCTGACGTCCTAGTGGATGCTGGGTACTCCGTAAGGACCATGGGGTATAGACGGGCTCCGCAGGAGACTGGGCACTCTTAAAAGAAAGATTAGGTACTATATCTGGTGTGCACTGGCTCCACCCTCTATGCCCCTCCTCCAGACCTCAGTTAGTATCTGTGCCCGGCCAGAGCTGGATGCACCCTAGGGGCTCTCCTGAGCTTCCTAGAAAAGAAAGTATTTGTTAGGTTTTTTATTTTCAGTGAGATCTGCTGGCAACAGACTCACTGCTACGTGGGACTGAGGGGAGAGAAGCGAACCTACCTGCTTGCAGCTAGCTTGGGCTTCTAAGGCTACTGGACACCATTAGCTCCAGAGGGATCGAACACAGGCCCAGTCCTCGGTCGTCCGGTCCCGGAGCCGCGCCGCCGTCCCCCTTGCAGAGCCAGAAGAACGAAGAGAAGTTGAAAATCGGCGGCTGAAGACTCCGGTCTTCATTAAGGTAGCACACAGCACTGCAGCTGTGCGCCATTGCTCCCTTAGCACACCACACACTCAGGTCACTGATGGGTGCAGGGCGCTGGGGGGGGGGGCGCCCTGGGCAGCAATTAGATTACCTTACTTGGCGAAAAGCACATAATACAGTCTGATAAACTGTATATGTGCATTAACCCCCGCCATTAAAGTACATAAAAGGACAGAAGCCCGCCGCTGAGGGGGCCGGGCCTTCTTCCTCAGCACACCGGCGCCATTTTCTCTTCACAGATCAGCTGGAAGGAAGCTCCCCAGGCTCTCCCCTGCAGTATCCTGGTACACAAAGGGTAAAAAAGAGAGGGGGGGCACATAAATTTAGGCGCAAAACTGTGTATATAAGCTGCTATAGGGGAAAAATCACTCAGTATAGTGTACATCCCTGTATTATATAGCGCTGTGGTGTGTGCTGGCATACTCTCTCTCTGTCTCTCCAAAGGGCCTGGTGGGGGAACTGTCTTCAAATAGAGCATCCCCTGTGTGTGTGGTGTGTCGGTACGCGTGTGTCGACATGTCTGAGGTAAAAGGCTCCTCTAAGGAGGTGATAGAGCGGATATGTGTGTGGGAGGGTGTCTCCGTCGACAACGCCGACACCTGTTTGGATATGTGTAAGTGCTGAGGTAAAATTATTGCACAAAAGGTTAGGGAACAGAAAGGAAATCTACCCTGGTCTGTCCCCATGTCACAGAGTCCTTCAGAGTCTCTCTATGTTCACTATCCAAAATAACAAAGTATCGACACGGAGTTTAACTCCACTGTCGACTACGATAATGCAAAGTTACAGCCAAGAGGGCTAAAAGATATTCAATATATGATTATTGGAATAAAAGATGATTTGCATATCACTGATGACTCATCTGTCCCTGACACGAGAGTACACATGTTAAGGGGAAGAATGCTGAGGTAAATTTCCCTCCTCTCATGAGGAAAAAAAGCGGGAATCTCCAGACAAGAGACGGCAGCTTCCCACAAGAGAATTCTCAGGCTGTATCCTTTCCCCACTAGGGCCAGGATGTGTTGAGAATCTTCCCCTTGGGTGTCCTGTTTGCACTAGCTATTCTCAGGGATCCTGCAGATAGTGTGCACATTCTAGTATACTACCCAGACCGGCGATTGTGTCGGCATGGGTTTATAGCGCTGTGGCAGCGTGGACAGGTACCTTATCAGCAGAGTTTGAGACCCTAGTATGCATATAAATATTTTAAGATGCTGTCTTAAGTGATAGATATATAACTATAAAGCATGCCCAAAGGGACATGAGTATACTGGGTCCTAGAGACAAAAGCTATGTCGATTTCTGCTTGACGTGTCCTGTAGAATATACATTGGACAGATGATGCCGACTTAAGAGGCATATGGAAGGCTGAGGATTGTGTGGAGAAGGGTTCTCGGGCCTGGTCTCCACAGCTATAGCTGGTAATTCTGATATTTTGCCTTATATTCCTGCACAGCCTAGGAAAGCACGACATTATTAAATGCAGCTTTTCGAATAAAGAAACAAGAAAGTCTGAGGTGCGTCCTTTCTTGTCAGAGCCGGGGGCAGAGGAAAGAAGCTGTACAACACAGCTAGTCCCCAGGAACAGAAGTCCTCCCCGGCCTCTACAAAAATCCACCGCATGTCGCTGGGGCTCCACAGGCGGAGCTAGGCCCGGTGGGGACACGCCTTCGTAAGTTCAGCCACAAGTGGGTTCACTCCCTGTTAGATCCCTGGGCAATAGAAATTGTATCGCAGGGATACAGGCTGGACTGTGAGAAGATGCCCCCTCACCGAGGACCCGGCGGGCTTCCCCCCAAGAGAGGGAGCCAGTATTAACTGCAATTCGTAAATTGTATCTTCAACAGGTGGTGGTCAAGGATCCCCTCCTTCAACAAGAGGGTGTTATTATTCGACCATGTTATAATCCCGAAACCAGACGGTTCGGTTAGACCCATATTGTACCAAGGTAATGGCGGATATGATGGTGCTCCTGCGGAAGCAAGGTGTCACTATTATCACATACTTGGATGATCTCCTCATAAAAGCGAGATCAAAAGAGCAGTTGCTGGACAGCGTATCACTGGAAGTGAAACGGCAACACGACTGGATTCTATATATTCCGAAGTCGCAGTTGGTTCCTACAGCTCATCTGCCTCGCCTAGGCATGATCCTAGACACAGACCAGAAGAGGGTTTATCTCCCGACAGAGAGAGCTCAGGAGCTCATGACACTGGTCAGGAATCCATTGAAAACCAAAACAGGTGTCAGTGCATCACTGCACTCGAGTCCTGGGAAGGATGATGGCATCATACGAGGCCATCCCCTTCGGCTGGTTCCATGCAAGGACAATGGAACTTACTGGACAAGTGGTCCGGATCACATCTTCAGATGCATCGGTTAATCACCCTATCCCCCAGGGCCAGGGTGTCTCTCCTGTGGTGGCTGCGGAGTGCTCACCTTCTCGAGGGCCGCAGTTTCGGCATTCAGGACTGGGTCCTTGTGACCACGGATGCAAGCCTCCGAGGGTGGGGGGCAGTTACACAGGGAAGAAAATTCCAAGGTTTGTGGTCAAGCCAACAGACTTCACATCAATATCCTGGAACTAAGGGCCATATACAATGCCCTAAGTCCAGCGGATTCCTGCTTCGCGACCAACCGGTTCTGATCCAGTCAGAACGCAGGGGCTCATGTAAACCACCAGGGCGGCACAAGGAGCAGGGTGGCGAGGGTAGAAGCCACCAGAATTCTTCGCTGGGCGGAGAATCAAGTAAGCGCACTGTCAGCAGTGTTCATTCCGGGAGTGGACACGACCTCTACCCGGGAAAGTGGTGACTTCATCAGGAAGTCTTCACGCAGTTTTGCAAATTGATGGAAACTGCCTCAGGTGGACTACATGGCGTCCCACCTCAATAAAAAGATAAAAAAGGTTTTACGCTGGGTCAAGGGACTCTCAGGCGATAGCTGGGGTCGCACTAGTAACACCGTGGGTGTTCCAGTCGGTCTATATATTCCCTCCTCTTCCTCTCAGACCCAAGGGCTGAGAATTGTAATAAACGGAGGAGTGTGAACAATATTCTTTGCTCCGGATTGGCCAAGAAGGACTCGGTACCCGGAACTGCAAGAAATGCTCTCAGAGGACCCATGGCCTCTGCCTCTCAGTCATGACATGTTGCAACAGGGACCCTGTCTGATCCAAGACTTACCGCGGCTGCGTTGGACGGCATGGCGGTTGAACGCCGGATCCTAGTGGAAAAGGGCATTCCGGATGCAGTTATTCCTACGCTGATAAAGGCTAGGAAAGACGTGACAGCAAGACTTTTTCACTGTATATGGCGAAAATAGGTTGCTTGGTGTGTGGCCGGGAAGGCCCTACAGAGGAATTCCAGGGGGGTCGATTCCTGCACTTCCTACAGTCAGGAGTGACTATGGGCCTAAAATTAGGATCCATAAAGGCCAAGATTTCGGCCCTATCCCTTTTTCTCTCAAAAAGAACTGGCTTCTCTGCCTGAAGTTCGGACGTTGTTACAGGGGTGCTGCATATTCAGCCGCTTTTGTGCCTCCAGTGGCACCATGGGATCTTAACGTGTGTTGGATTCCTAAAATCCCACTGGTTTGAGCCACTTAAGACGCTGGAGCTAAGGTATCTCACGTGGAAAGTGGTCATGCTTTTGGCCTTAGCTTGGACTAGGCGTGTGTCAGAATTGGCGGCTTTGTCATGTAAAAGCCCATATCTGATCTTCCATATGGAAAGGGCAGAATGGAGGACTCGTCCCCAATTTCTCCCTAAGGTGGTATCATCGTTTCATTTGAACCAACCTTTTGTGGTGCCTGCGGCTACTAGGGACTTGGAGGATTCCAAGTTACTGGACGTAGTCCGGGCCCTGAAACTTTATGTTTCCAGGACGGCTAGAGTCAGAAAAACTGACTCGCTATTTATCCTGCATGCACCCAACAAGCTGGGTGCTCCTGCTTTAAAGCAGACTATTGCTCGCTGGATCTGTAGCACGATTCAGCTTGCACATTGCTTTGCTCATTCGGTGCTGCAGAGTCATCCGCACTCTCCCGCCCGTTTGGGAGCTTTGGTATAATCCCCATGGTCCTTACGGAGTACCCAGCATCCACTAGGACGTCAGAGAAAATAAGAATTTACTCACCGGTAATTCTATTTCTCGTAGTCCGTAGTGGATGCTGGGAGCCCGTCCCAAGTGCGGACTCTCTGCAATACATGTATATAGTTATTGCTTAACTAAAGGGTTATTGTATGAGCCATCTGTTGAGAGAGGCTCAGTTATTGTTCATACTGTTAACTGGGTATAGTTATCACGAGTTGTACGGTGTGATTGGTGTGGCTGGTATGAGTCTTACCCTGGATTCCAAATCCTTTCCTAGTAATGTCAGCTCTTCCGGGCACAGTTTCCCTAACTGAGGTCTGGAGGAGGGGCATAGAGGGAGGAGCCAGTGCACACCAGATATAGTACCTAATCTTTCTTTTAAGAGTGCCCAGTCTCCTGCGGAGCCCGTCTATACCCCATGGTCCTTACGGAGTACCCAGCATCCACTACGGACTACGAGAAATAGAATTACCGGTGAGTAAATTTTTATTTTCAGAGTGTGAACTGGCTCCTCCCTCTATGCCCCTCCTCCAGACCTCAGTTTAGAAAATGTGCCCAGGCAGACTGGTCGCACTTTAGTGGAGTTCTACTGAGTTTCACTAAAAGACTTTATGTTAGGTTTTTTTTCTTTTCAGGGAGACTGCTGGCAACAGTCTCCCTGCTTCGTGGGACTTAGGGGGAAGAAGTAGGAACCAACTTCCTGAATAGTTTCATGGCTTTGCTTCTTGCTGACAGGACACCATTAGCTTCTGAAGGGTACTGAACACTAGCTGCGGCTCTGCGCTCACTCCCACAGCACGCCGTCACCCCCCTAACAGAGCCAGAAGTCAGAAGACTGGTGAGTAATATACCGGAGATCTACAAGAGGGACCTCCGGTCATCGTGACGGCTCAAAGTACCGCGCAGCGGGCGGGAACGCTGCGCGAACATGCTCTCCATAACACAGCGCACAGCAGGGTGCGGGGGGCACCCTGGGCAGCATGAAACCTACTCTTAAACTGGCAAAAGGAAGCATATGAGGCCGTGGCACAGTCCTACACCCCCGCCAGTATAAAAAATATTGTGATCAATTCTGAGGGGAAACGCGCCATTACCGGGGGCGGGGCTTCCTCCTCAGTCAGCCAGCACTCTGCTCAGCGCCATTTTCTCCAGGCAAGCTGCAGGGGAAGAAACGCTGGTCCTCCTCCACTTCTGAATCAAATATCAGGGTGCAAATAAGGGGGGGCAGAGTGTATATTGGTGCTCAATTATACTATTTGGCATTGTAAACGCGCTAAAGGTCTCTGTGGACAATTTACATGACACAGGGATTTTAGTCACTTGGGCTGAGTTGTGAACTGGCAAGTCCCTTTCTGTGTCCTTCTGACAGACTTTACTGTGGGTCTGTCCCCTATAAGCCCCAGAGTGTCTGTGGTGTGTTTGTGCACGTGTGTGACATGTCTGAGGCAGGGAGCTCTTCCCCTGACGGAGCCATTTTAGGGACACAGAGTTGTAATGTGGTGGCGCTGCCGGCACACCATGAGCCTGAATGGGTGAAAGAATTACGTGATAGTGTGAATCATATCAGTAAGAGATTGGATAAGTCTGAGTCTCATGCAGAAACCTGGAGAAAATCCGTGGAAGATGTGATTTTTAATAGTTCTGCTTTTTCATCCACAGGGGACCCCTCTAGGTCACATAAAAGGTAATTTGCACAAATAGCACAAACTGATACCGACACAGAATCTGATTCCTATGTCGACACTAGTGATTCCAGGGGAATAGATCCAAAATTAGCGAAAAACATTCAATACATGATTGTCGCTATAAAGGAGGTCTTAGAAGTTACGGAGCCCCCTGCTTTACCTCAGGAGAAGGCTTACTTTAATAAAGAAAAGAAAATTAATGTAACTTTTCCTCCATCTCATGAGCTGAACAGTCTCTTTGAGGGAGTCTGGGCAAACCCTGAAAAGAAATTTCAGATTCCTAAAAGAATTCAGGCGGCTTACCCTTTCCCTGCAGAGGACAGGAAAAGGTGGGAGTCACCCCCTGTTTTAGACAGTCCCCTGTCACGGTTAACAAAAAAGGTGATTCTAGAGTTCATGGACAGGACCCCCCAATTTCATTTGGTACTGATTAGTTTTTGTTTCACCAAACCCATTTGGGGGGGGGGTCATACTGCTTTGCACTGAGAGGGAGTGGATGAGGATGTTGGTGTGGGCGTGGATCCGGGCTCAAGCAATCTATTTTCATTAACTGAGGGAATCTTTTCTGTGACTATGCTATACATATATATTGATTCCTATATTGATTCACACTGTTGCCTTATCTCCATTGTTTGAAGAACGGACATTTCTACTATACCCTCAAATGATTGTATACTTTGATGTACTTTAATGTGAGATTCTCTTTATTATGCTTCAACTGAAATAAAAAAAATTGTTTAAAAAAAAAAGTGATTCTCCCTGTGCCTGGGACGGCTTCACTAAAAGATCCGGCAGACCGCAAGTTAGAGACTACGTTGAAATCTATTTATGTGGCCAATGGGACACTACTCACGCCTACCACTGCCTGTGCATGGGTGAGTAGTGTTATTGAAAAGTGGTCAGAAAACTTGTCATCAGAAATTGACACAATAGATAGAGATGAGATACTCCTAACATTAGGTCATATCAAAGACGCTGCTGCGTACATACTAGAAGCAATGAAAGATATTGGTCTCTTGGGATCAAGAGCCGCTACCATGGCAGTCTCAGCACGAAGGGTGTTGTGGATTCGCCAATAGAATGCTGACGCAGATTCCAAAAGAAATATGGAGGCTCTCCCGTACAAAGGTGAGGCCTTGTTTGGAGATGGGCTGGATGCTTTAGATTCTGCGGCTACCACAGGTAAGTCGACATTCTTGCCTTATTCTTCTGCACCGGTAAAAAAGACACATCACTCTGAGATGCAGTCCTTTCGGCCCAATAAATACAAAAAGGGTAAAGGTTCCCCTTTCTTTGCGGGTAGAGGAAGGGGAAAAGGAATAAAGTCCACAGTGTCTCCAGGATTACAGGAGCAGAAATCAACTGCTGTTCCTGCCAAATCTTCAGCATGACGCTGGGGCTCCGCTCAGGTGGGGACACGTCTGAAACTCTTCAGTCACTTCTGGGTTCAATCTGGCCTGGACCCGTGGGTCGTACAAATAGTGTCCCAAGGGTACAAACTGGAGTTTTCAAGACATTCCCCCATGCCGATTTTTCAAATCGGCCTTACCAGCTTCTATCCCGGACAGGGAAGTGGTATCAGCAGCAATACAAAAATTGTGTCAGGATCAAGTCATTGTCCTGGTTCCCTTGTTAGAACAAGGAGAAGGATTTTATTCAAGCCTATTTGTAGTTCCGAAGCCGGACGGCTCGGTGAGACCGATTCTAAACCTGAAAAATCTGAATCTCTACCTGCAAAGGTTCAAGTCCAAAATGGAATCTCTGAGGGCAGTGATTTCCATTCTGGAGGAGGGGGAATTCATGGTGTCAGTGGACATAAAAGATGCCTACTTACATGTTCCCATTTATCTTCCGCATCCAGCTTATCTGAGATTCGCAGTGCAGGATTGTCATTACCATTTTCAGACGTTGCCGTTCGGACTCTCCACAGCACCAAGGGTGTTCACCAAGGTGATGGTGGAGATGATGGTCCTCCTTCGACAACAAGGAGTCAATATAATTCCTTACCTGGACGATCTCCTGATAAAGGCGAGGTCCAGGGAAAGGTTGGTGCAAAACATTGCACTCTCCCTGACAGTACTTCAATGTCACGGTTGGATCATAAATTTTCCAAAGTCACAATTGGAACCAGCAACAAGATTGTCCTTTCTGGGGATGATACTGGACACAGAAGTACAGAGGGTATTTCTTCCAGTAGAAAAGGCTCTGGAAATCCAGAGAATGGTCAAACAAATTATGAAACCAACAAGAGTATTGATTCATCAATGCATTCGGTTGTTGGGGAAGATGGTAGTGGCCTACAAGGCCATACAGTTTGGCCGATTCCATGCCAGAGTATTCCAATGGGACCTATTGGACAAGTGGTCCGGATCCCATCTACACATGCATCAGAGGATAATCCTGTCATCCAAAGCCAGAATTTCGCTCCTGTGGTGGCTACACACTTCTCACCTCCTAGAGGGACGCAGGTTCGGGATTCAAGACTGGATCCTGGTGACCACGGATGCAAGTCTCCGAGGCTGGGGAGCAGTCATGCAGGGGGAAAGCTTCCAAGGAAGGTGGTCAAGTCAAGAAACTTGTCTTCACATAAACGTTCTGGAATTGAGAGCCATTTACAACGGCCATCTACAAGCGGTGCATCTTCTTCAAGATCAACCCGTACAGATCCAGTCGGACAATGTAACAGCAGTCGCGTACATAAACTGTCAGGGCGGAATGAAAAGCAGAGCAGCAATGGCAGAGGTGTCAAAGATCCTCCTCTGGGCAGAAAGATATGCAAGAGCTCTGTCGGCAATTTTCATTCCGGGAGTGGACAACTGGGAAGCAGACTTCCTCAGCAGACACGATCTACATCCAGGAGAATGGGGCCTCCACCAATAAGTCTTCGCAGAGGTGACAGGTCTTTGTGGAGTTCCTCATGTACACATGATGGCATCTCGTCTCAACAAGAAGCTTCAGAGATATTGTTCCAGGTCGAGAGACCCTCAAGCAATAGCAGTGGATGCATTAGTGACCCAGTGGGTGTTTCGGTCGGTATATGTCTTCCCTCCACTTCCACTGATATCAAAAGTTCTCAAAATCATAAGAAGAACAGGAGTTCGAGCGATCCTCATTGTCCCAGACTAGCCACGGAGGGCTTGGTATCCAGATCTTCAGGACTTACTCATAGAAGATCCTCGGCCTCTTCCTCTTCGTGAGGACCTGCTGCAGCAGGGGCCGTGCGTGTATCAAGACTTACCGTGGCTACGTTTGACGGCATGGCTGTTGAGCGCCGGATCCTAGCCCGAAAGGGCATTCCCAAAGAAGTAATTCCCACTCTTATTCAGGCCAGGAAAGGAGTAACGTCTAAACATTACCACTGTATTTGGAGAAAATATGTGTCTGGGTGTGAAACCAAGAAGGCTCCAATGGAAGAGTTTCAGTTAGGACGTTTTCTCGGTGTGGATGCGGGCCTATGATTAGGTTCAATCAAGGTCCAGATTTCAGCCTTGTCCATTTTCTTTCAGAAACAATTGGCCTCCCTTCCAGAAGTTCAGACATTTGTGAAAGGGGTTCTGCACATCCAACCTCCATTTGTGCCTCCTGTGCACCATGGGATCTTAACGTGGTGTTGCAGTTCCTTCAATCAGATTGGTTTGAACCTCTACAGGAGATAGAGTTGAAGTTTCTCACTTGGAAAGTGGTCATGCTATTGGCCTTGGCATCCGCAAGGCGGGTATCTGAGTTGGGGGCCTTGTCTCACACTCACAAGAGCCCTTACTTGGTTTTCCATGAATATAGTGCTGAGTTAAGAACTCGTCAACAATTTCTTCCTAAGGTGGTTTCTTCTTTCCATATAAACCAACCTATTGTGGTGCGAGTGGCTACTGACACCTTCGCTGCTTCAAAGTCTCTGGATGTGGTCAGGGCTTTGAAAATCTATGTCGCAAGAACGGCTCGGGTACGGAAAACAGAGGCTCTGTTTGTCCTGTATGCTCTCAACAAGATTGGGTGTCCTGCTTCTAAGCAGACTATTGCGCGCTGGATCAGAGGTACGATTCAGCACGCTCATTCCACGGCAGGATTGCCGATACAGAATTCGGTGAATGCCCATTCTACTAGGAAGGTGGGCTCATCCTGGGTGGCTGCCGGGGGCGTCTCGGCATTGCAACTTTGCCGAGCAGCTACTTGGTCAGGGGCAAACACGTTTGCTAAGTTTTACAAGTTTGACACCTTGGCCGATGAGGACCTACAGTTTGGTCAATCGGTGCTGCAGGGTCATCCGCACTTTCCCGCCGTACTGGAGCTTTGGTATAACCCCATGGTACTGAAGTGGACCCCAGCAACCTCTAGGACGTATGAGAAAACAGGATTTTAATACCTACCGGTAAATCCTTTTCTCCTAGTCCGTAGAGGATGCTGGGCACCCAACCCAGTGCGTACTTTACCTGCAGTTGTTAATTTGTTGAAAATGTTTTCAGCACGTTTGCTGTAATGTTCATGCCTGTTGGCATGTGTTTTGTTGAGTGCCATGTTGTGCTGCAGGGTTGAAGTATGAGCTGGTATGAATCTCACCATTAGTTTAAAAGTAAATCCTTTTCTCGAAATGTCCGTCTCCCTGGGCACAGTTCCTATACTGAGGTCTGGAGGAGGGGCATAGAGGGAGGAGCCAGTTCACACTCTGAAAAAGTCTTAAAGTGCCCATGGCTCCTGCGGAACCATCTATACTCCATGGTACTGAAGTGGACCCCAGCATCCTCTACGGACTAGGAAAAAAGGATTTACCGGTAGGTATTAAAATCCTGTTATTACAGCCTATACTATAGATCATCTATAATGTTCCACAAAGTGGGATATTTGGAGATTGCATTTGGAAACCCCCCTTTAGAAATCCTGCGTTTGCCACTGGAGGCCGCTTGGGAAAAAAACATTAACTCTTTAATAACCATTAACCCCACATCCAGGGAATAGCCCTGAATTTTCAGCCCAGGTAGCGTTGTCATTGAAGAGACTGCATTTTTTAGGGGTCCCTAAATCCAAGTGATTCCAGCCCCGGGTTGACCAGTTTGGGTCTGGTTAATAGTATGGCAGGTGCACCCCATACTCTATGTCTACCTGCTATAGCATTTTACCCCTGGCTGGTTCATTCTGCTGCTGATTATTGGAAAATATGGGGAACCTTACTCTGATTTCTCCCCATGTTTTCCAATAGCAGACTAGGCTCAGAGGTCCTGGGCTTGTTATGGATTTTGAAAATAAAATAATAACTATAGATTGTAAGCTTGCGAGCAGGGCCTTCCTACCTCTGTCTGTTTTTACCCAGTTTTGTTCCCACAAGGGATGCAATTCAAATGCCGCCACGTTAGAACCCGGAGGACTAAATACAGACGTCGGAATCCCGCCAGGCGGCCATAATCCCGACGTGAGAAAACCGACACAGGTGGAATTCCCAGCATCAACATACCAATGCAGAGAATACCAATCGTACTCTAAGTGGGACGCGCTTGCGTCCACCCGCAGGAGGGGGGCGGGGGACAGGTTGGCAGGAGAATGGGGGTTAGAGTGTAGGGACGGGAAGGTTAGGGTTAGGTACTGGAGAGGGGGTGTTAGGGTTAGGCAGTTAGAAGGGGAGGTTAGGGTTAGGCATCAAGCGGTGAGGGTTTGGGTTAGGCAGTGGGGAAGGGAGGGTTAGGCATCCCCGAGGAGGGTTAGGGTTCGGCACCCCTGGGAGGGTTAGGGTTAGGCACCCCTGGGAAGGGTTAGGCACCCCCGGGAAGGGTTAGGGTTAGGCACCCACAAGGGAGGGTTAGGGTAGCGGACAGGGGAAGTTTAAGGTGCTAACTCCGGATCTGTCGGGATTTTAATGGATGGGATGCCGATGTTGGTATTCTGACCATTGGCATCCCGTCCATCTGCATTTCATACTGACCCCCCCCCCCCCCCCCCCCCCAAGCTTTAGAGTAAAAACCCCTTTGTGGCTATCACTATGAACAGATTTCAATCTTTAATCTGTGGTGGGGCAGACGTAACGGAATACATACCATTTACCAGCGGACGGGATGCAGGCTGTGAAGATCCCGAAGTGGCATCCCACCTGCCAGAATGCCGGCAGCGGGGCAAGTGCAAGAAGACCCCTTGCGGGCTCGCTGTGCTCGCCACACTGTAGACTCTGTGGCTCACTACAGGATCTATTCCCACTTTATGGGTGTCGTGGACTCCCATGCGTGGAAATAGTCCTGGTTGGCCGGGATTCCAACTGGTGACATTGTCAGCTGTTGAGATTCCAGCATCGGTATCCTGACAGCCGGCAAATTGAGCGGATCCCGATGTAACATGTGCAGAAAGATTTAGATTTGGGTGGGGTGTGTACAAACTGAAATCTAAATTGCAGCGTAAAAATAAAGCAGTCTAATATTTGTGGGCTACATGCAAAAGCAGACACTATTCACCCTGCACAGAAAAAGATCTAAATGTATTTTCTCCCCTTGCATGGCAACATGGTTTGTTCCAGATAAAAAGTTACTTGCGTTTTTTGTTATTGGGTGCGTACACACTAGCAGATTTATACTCCCAACAACTGGAAAACAGACAATGGTTGTTCAAATAGGTTAAATCAGTTTGATTTAACAAATTTATCCTAACAATCGTTTTTATCCATTTTCCAGTGTTTGGGAGATAATGGTTGATTGTCATTTGCTCCCATACATTACCAGTTCTCACCAGACAGATTGGACAGATAAATCTGCCACACACACAGGCTAAAGGCCCATACACACTGGGCGATTTTGAGCAGAAAGCAGCTCACTTTTGGTGTGTTGAGCTGCTCTCAGCTCAAAGCCGCCCAGTGTGTATGCACAAGCGATGAGAGGTGAGCGCTGATGCGCGCTCCCGCTTCATCGCTGGTGACCGCCATTCATCTACTGGTATTACCAGTAGATGAACGTCAGGGTGAGCGGCTTTCCATAGCGTAATGCTATGGAAAGCCGTTCACCCCTGCTGACATCGCTGGGCAGAGGGAAAAGCGCTCAGTGTGTATGCCCCTTAACTCCCTTTTCTTTTTCTCTTTGGAGAGGAGGAAACAGAGTAACAGGTTTATATGGTGCACACTTCTTAGTCACACTTGCCATCTAGTGGTGTGGCTCTGTAATTACGTCACTTAGCTACATAAGTGTGTAGTATTCCATTTAACTTGCACTCCCTTGACGTATTTGTGTAAGTGCCCGTACACACGGTGAGATATTGCCTATCTCCGATTTTGACTTTGCGATTTCCCCTGAACTCCCCAGAGTCCTGATCCACCGATATTGACTATCTTTACTTGAGATTTTTATTATGTGAGATTTTGATTAAGTACCAATTTTGACTATACTAGAAACTAGATTGTACACAATATAGTCAAGATTGTATTGCTTGCACAGTCTATCTTTTCTTGTGATACCGACCCCACAGGAGCGCCCATCGGTATCACAAGCTGTGTACACACGGTGCTATTTGCAGTAACTTTCCTTACAATTTTGACTATATCGTCAAAATCATAAGGTTACATCGCACCGTGTGTATGCACCTTTATATTTATTATTATTATATTTTAATTATAAGGCGTCACAAGTGTTTCGCAGCGCCGTACAAAGGACAGTACAGGGAGACAAAACTTAGCATTACAGTCAATAAATAACAAAAATAGAGTACAGGTAACAAAGAGCAGCACAATTCTCAAAACATAATACAGCTAAGATGTAAGTAGCGAGGGAGTAACCATCATACTACTTGGGGCTGGTGGCCATAGATAGAGATGGGCCTTTTCCAGCAGGAGAAAAAGCGGGTAAAGATGGTCGCAGAGTAGGAGAGGGCTGTGAGTGAAATGTGTCGAGAAGAGGGCTCAGACAACAAGAGGAAAGAGGGCCCTGCTCTGAAGAGCTAACAATCTAGTGGGAAGGGGCGACAGACAGATGACATGAGGTGCAAGCAAGCAGGAGGAGGCCTGATGGCAGTATGTAAGCAAAGACAAGATGTTCAAGGCATGAGGCAGGGGGATGGAGGAGCGGCCTCAGGACTAGGCTATGCATTGGAAGGATACGCATTGATGAATATGTGGGTTTTTTTTAGTGCCCATTTGAAGCTTTGCAAGGTCGGGGAGAGTCTAATGGAGCGGGGGAGAGTGTTCCACTGAAGGGGTGCAGCACGGGCATAGTCTTGAACTCGAGCATGTGAAGCAGTGACCAGGGCCGTGGAGAGGCGACAGTCATTGACCAACCGTAGGGGGCGGGATGAAGTATAAAGGGACAGGAGGTTGGAGATGTAGGGAGCAGTGGAATTAGAGATGGCCTTGTATGTGAGGGTGAGAAGTTTGAAGAGGATTCTGTAGGGGAATGAGAGCCAGTGTAGATTTTGTCGAATGAGAGTGTCAGATGTGGAGCAGCGAGAGAGGAAGATAAGCCTAGCTGCAGAGTTCAGGACAGATTGGAGGGGAGCAAGATGGGAGCAAGCGAGGCCAGTGAGGAGAACATTGCTGTAGTCTAGTCGTGAGATGACCAGTGAGTGGATGATAAGTTTAGTTGCACTCTGGGAGAGAAATGGCCTGATGCGAGCAATGTTGCATAGCTGGAACCGACAGGATTGTGCCAGAGCTTGAATGTGGGGTGCAAAGGAGAGGGAGGAGTCAAGAGTGACGCCCAAGCAGCGGAGTTGGGGAACAGAGGAGATGATGGTGTTGTCAACAGTGAGAGAGATATTGGTAGGGGGTGTTGCTCTGAATGGGGAAAGATGATGAGTTCAATTTTGTCCATGTTGAGCTTCAGAGAGCGCTCAGACATCCAGGAGGAGATTGCGGAGAGGCAGCTGCAGTGGCGTAACTACTGCCCCCGCAGTCCTCGCGGTGGCTTGGGGGCGAGGGGCTGCGGGGGCGCCACTGATTACAGCAGACTGACATGCGGACGAGCGCCCGCATGTCAGACTGCTTTCTCCTTCCCGCCGCCGCTTGTTGGAGGGACACGGACGGCACAGCGTGTGCCTCTCCTGTGTCCCTCCTGCATCATCTCCGGCGGCCGCGGGTCTAATAGGGGGAAGTGCCGTCCGTGAGCTCTAATTGGCTCACGGACGGCACTTCCCCCTATTAGACCCGCGGCCGCCGGAGATGATGCAGCAGAAGGGACACAGGAGAGGCGATCTGTGCCCTCCGTGTCCCTCCAATAAGCGGCGGCGGCGGCGGCGACGGCGGCACTGGGAGGAATATCTGGCACTGGGGGGGGGATGTCTGGCACTGGGGCATATATGGCACTGGGGGGGAGATGTCTGGCACTAGGGGGGATATCTGGCACTGGGGCATATATGGCACTGGGGGGGGGATGTCTGGCACTGGGGGGGATATCTGGCACTGGGGGGGGGGGATGTCTGGCACTGGGGTATATATGGCACTGGGGGGGGATGTCTGGCACTGGGGGGGATATCTGGCACTGGGGGGGGATGTCTGGCACTGGGGCATATATGGCACTGGGGGGGAGATGTCTGGCACTAGGGGGGATATCTGGCACTGGGGCATATATGGCACTGGGGGGGGGGATATCTGGCACCGGGGGGAGGGGATGTCTGGCACTGGGGGGGATATCTGGAACTGGGGGGGGGGGGGTGTCTGGCACTGGGGCATATATGGCACTGGGAGGGGATGTCTGGCACTGGGGCATATATGGCACTGGGGGGGGGGGATGTCTGGCACTGGGGGGGATATCTGGCACTGGGGGGGGGGGATGTCTGGCACTGGGGCATATATGGCACTTGGGGGGGGATGTCTGGCACTGGGGGGGATATCTGGCACTGGGGGAATATCTGGCACTGGGGGCATATGTGGCACTGGGGGGAATATATGGCACTGGCGGCATATCTGGCACGGGGAAATATCTGGCACTGGGGGCATATGTGGCACTGGGGGGGAATATCTGGCACTGGGGGCATATGTGGCACTGGGGGGGGGGGGGGTATATGTGTACCTGGCACATGGGGGGGGCTATATTTGGCACTGGGGGCATGTGAGTACCTGGCACCGTGGGGGAATATCTGGCACTGGGGTCATATGTGGCACTGGGAGCACAGCCCTAGCAACAAGGACTACCTCCTAGCAACGAGCATGACACCCAGTGCATGAAACACCTGACAACGAGCATGACACCCAGTGCATGAAACACCTGGCAACGAGCATGACACCCAGTGCATGAAACCCCTGACAACGAGAAGGTAATTGAAAAGTAATTAGAAGCCTTACTGTAGGACTTAATGTGTAATGGGCATTACGGTGTGTGGCATAATGTATCACGGACATTGCGGTGTGTGTCATAATGTGTCACAGGCATTACGGTGTATGGTATACTATATCGCGGGCATTGTGATATGTGGTATAATGTCTCAGGGTCATTGCAGTGTGTGGCATAATGTATCACGGACATTGCGGTGTGTGTCATAATGTGTCAGGCATTACGGTGTGTGGTGTACTATATCACGGGCATTGTGGTATGTGGTATAATGTCTCAGGGTCATTGCAGTGTGGCATAATACATAACGGGCATTGCGGTGTGTGGCATAGGGTATAACGGGCAGGGCATTGCGGTATGTGTCACAGGCATTACGGTGTATGGTATACTATATCACGGGCATTGTGGTATAATGTCTCAAGGTCATTGCGGTGTGTGTCATAATGTGTCACAGGCATTGTATGTGCTATAATGTATCAGGGGCATTGCAGTGTATAGCATAATGTATAACGGGCATTGCGATTCCTGTCATAATGTGTCGGGGGCATTACGGTGTGTGGCATAATGTGTCACAGGCATTACGGTGTGTGGCATAATGTGTCACAGGCATTACGGTGTGTGGCATAATGTGTCGGGGGCATTATGGTGTGTGGCATAATGTGTCATGTGCATTATTGTGTGTGGAATAATGTCTAAGGGCCATTGCAGTATGTGGCATAATGTATACTGGGCATTACTATAAGGAGGAAAAATGACAAATAATGTAAGGGGCATGAATCAGGATTATTTTTCTTTCCTGTGGTGGCCAACGTCTGGGCGTGCAGGTTGCAAAACTGGGGTATAAGGTAGTCTTTTCCTGCAATACCACGCCCCTTTATGAGAAACCACGCCCATTCCAACAAAACCACGCCCCTTTTTTTGCAGCGCGCGCCGAAGGCGCGCGCATATTTATCCCTTTCTTGCTCCCAATTATGCGGCGGGTGGGGGCGGGGGGGGCAAAGAATTTTTTGGCTTGGGGGAGAAAAATTTCTAGTTACGCCACTGGGCAGCTGGAAACCTTAGAGAGGACAGAGGGGGACAGATCAGGAGAGGAGAGGTAGAGTTGTGTGTCATCAGCATAGAGGTGGTATTGAAGGCCAAAGGAGTCAATGAGCGCACCCAGGGAAAAGGTGTACAGGGAGAACAGAAATGGAGCCTAGGACAGAACCCTGAGGGACACCAACAGGAAGGATGGAAGGGTGTGAGGTGGTGCCGGAGGCAGACAGAGAGAAGGAGCAGTTAGTGAGGTAAGAGGAAAACCAGTCAAGGACAGTGTTAGAGAGGCCAATGTTTTGGAGTGTGCGGAGGAGGAGAGGATGATCCACGGTGTCAAAGGCAGCAGAGAGGTCCAGAAGGATGAGCAGAGAGAAGAGGCCCCTGGATTTGGCTGAAAGCCAGTCATTGGTGACTTTCACCAGGACAGTCTCAGTGGAGTGGAGTGGGCGAAAGCCAGATTGTAGTGGATCGAGGATGGAGTTGTCAGAGAGGTAGCTTGTGAGACAGCTGTAGACCAGTCATTCAAGTAGTTTAGAGGCGAAAGGGAGAAGAGAGATGGGTTGGTAGCTAGTGTGATGAAGGGTCGAGGCATAGGCGTGCGCACGGGGGGTGCCCCCTAATGTCCGGTACCCCCCTCACCTTTACTGGATTTACCTATGCTGTCAAAGCGGAGGCATAGATCCCGACAAGTCAGAGGGGATCCCGCGACATGCCTGACTTGAGTAGGAGCCGGCACTACAGTGATCATCATCAAGCTGAAAATAAACTACAGCTCCCAGCAGCCCTTGCAACCGGAAGCTGGAGCTGTACTTTATTTTCAATTTAACCAAGTTAGTGTGGCGGTGCGCAGGGGCGGATTGGGCCGGTCCAAATGTCCTCGACTGTTAGTGGCCTTCAGGCAAGGGTGTCATACCCGCACCCCCCGCCACCCTGGTGTTGCACCCACGCCGCCCGCCCACCATTATGCCGATGAAGGCCCATGGTGTTCGGCGGCATGACTACACTACAGCAGTGCAACTCCTACCTTGTTAGGGCTGCTGCTGGGAGTGCGACAGCGACGCTAATGCTGCTGCCAGGCCTCACCGTCCTCCGGCTCCTCCTGGCTCCCAGAAGGTGAGGCGGCTGGCAGGACACAGAGACATAGAAGGGGAAGGGGACACACACACAGAGACACATGGAAAAGGACGGACAGACAGAGAGACATACTGTGTAGAATGAAGGGGGGGGGGAGGGGGGAAGTGACAGATAAACATAGAATAAGGGGGGGGGGGCTGAGAGACATAGAATGAAGGGGGGAGAGACAGAATGAAGTGGGGGAGGCTGTTCGACACAGAGTGAGTGGAGGGGGCAGTGAGAGACGCAGGTGGAACATGATGGTTTGGCAGAGAGACACTGTTGTGAGATGATTATGTTGCTGAGAGATGACACAGTAGTGACAGAGATGATGGTGTGCTGAGAAATGATGCAGGGGGTAGATGATGATGTGACTGAGAGACAACACGGGGGGTGATAGTGTGGCTTAGAAATGCAGCGGGGAGATGGTATGGCTAAGAGGCAATGCAGGGAGGAGATTATAGTGTGGTTGAGAGACGCAAGGGGGAGACTCATACTGTGTGGCATAATGTGAATGTTGGCTCATACTGCGTGGCGTAATGTGAATTCGGCTCATACTGTGTGGCGTAATGTGAATTCGGCTCATATTGTGTGACGTAATGTGAATTTTGGCTCATACTGTGTGGCGTAATGTCAATTTTGGCTCCTACTGTGTGGCGTAATGTGAATTTCGGCTCATACTGTGTGGCGTAATGTGAATTTGGCTCATACTGTGTGGCGTAATGTGAATTTTGGCTCATACTATATGGCTTAATGTGAATTCGGCTCATACTGTGCGGCGTAATGTTAATTTCGGCTCATACTATGTGGCGTAATGTGAATTTCAGCTCATACTGTGTGGCATAAAGTGAATTTCGGCCCATACTATGTGAAGAAGGGGCACTACTGTCAGTAGCTGGTGAGCATGGGGACATGTTTGACACATGCTGGTGTCCTGCATATATAGAGAGCTTGATGGCGTAGAAAGAGGCAAATGTGGCTCGGATGGCATACTGTATGAGTAAAATTTTAACTTGTGTTATATTAAAACTCAAATATTCAGCCCCCTAAATCTCCCGTACTTTTCAGAGTGGCCCACTCTAAATAAGGGTGTAGGTGCTGGGGTTGCAAGCAGTGGGGGGATGTATATGCACCTAGACCCACCACTCTCTAGTTCCATCATTAGGTCAAGGATAGGTTGGGGAAGTGTAAGCAGTGATAGGGTGCAGCAACAGCTATGACTCAGGATTACAGTATGTTGTGGCGGACAGTCAGTACCAGGTGGTGGTCGCACTATTATGTTTTATTTCATTTCTCTGGGGTGTAATATATTTACTTGTATTATTAGAAACTAGGGAGAAATTAGATTAAGCCATGTGATTTTAATGAGAGAATGTAAAATAGTGCGAGACACGCCCAAAAGATGGTGCACCCCCTAATAAAATTAGCTGTGCACACCTATGGGTCGAGGTTGTTTTTTTTTGAGAGTAGGTGAGACCAGAACATATTTGAATGGTGAGGGGAAGATGCCGGAAGAGAGCGACAGGTTAAAGAGGAGAGCAAGGTGGGAGCAGGCAGTGGGGGAGAGGGAGCGAAGAAGACGGGAGGAAAGGGGGTCCAGGTGGCAGGTGGAGGGGAGGGGGAGGATAAGATGAGGGAGTGAACTTCCTTGTCTGAAGTGGGTCAGAAGGAGGACAGGGTGGGATAGATGGAGGGGAGGGATGCTGGGGGCAGGGGGGCAGCAAAGGGGTGACGGGAGGAGATGTCGTGTCAGGTATCCTCAATTTTGGAGATGAAGAAGGAGGCAAAGTTAGTGGCAGTGAGGGAGGATGGGAGGGGAAGAAGGGGGGCCAAGGAGAGTGTTGAAAGTTTCAAAGAGATGGAGTGGACTGGAGGACTGAGAAGAGATGATTACTTGGAAAAAGGATTGCTTGGCGAGGGAAAGAGCAGAGCTATAGGAGGAGAGGATAAACTTGAAATGGAGGAAGTCCGCCAGAGAGTGAGATTTACTGCAGGAGGGTTCGGCGGAGCGTGAGCATGTTTGTAAGCATTTGGTGTTATCTTTCTGTATATCGGGGGTCATTCCGAGTTGTTCGCTCGCTAGCAGTTTTTAGCAGCTGTGCAAACTAAACGCCCACTGGGAGTGTATTTTAGCTTAGCAGAAGTGCGAACGTTTTTATTGCAGAGCGCCTGCAAACATTTTTTGTGTAGTTTCAGAGTAGCTCAAAACCTACTCAGTGCTTGCGATCACTTCAGACTATTCAGTTCCGGATTTGACGTCACACACCCGCCCAGCGTTCGCCCAGCCACGCCTGCATTTTCCCTGGCACGCCTGCGTTTTTCCGAACACTCCCTGAAAATGGTCAGTTGACACCCAGAAATGCCCACTTCATGTCAATCACTCTGTGACCATCAGTGCGACTGAAATGCAACGCTAGACTCTGTGCAAAACTGCATCGTTCGTTGTGCCCATACGTCGCGCGTGCGCATTGCGCCGCATACGCATGCGCAGAACTGTTGTTTTTTAGCCTGTTCGCTGCGCTGCAAACAAATGCATCTAGCGATCAACTCGGAATGACCACCATTGTTATGAGCTTGCTTTCAATGTGACATTTTTTTTCTGTGTGCGGTTATATTCATTTTCAGTTTCTATTTTTACCTTGTAAAAAGAAAAAGTTGTCACAGCGCACTGGAATAAAATATTTATTTAAAGTTAAGACACACTCTTGTCAGTTTTCACCTTAAAAATACCATAAAAAAGGAATATTTCACATAATATAAATTTGTACTAGAAGTTGATACATTGTTACCCCTTTGCTAACAGCATGTACAAATATTTATAAACATACTATTGTAGCAAAATAATATTTAATAACAATCCCACTCTGAATTATAAAGAGATACAGGGGCAGATTTATTAAGTTTGGTGAAGCGATAAAGTGGAAGGTGATAACGCACCAGCCAATCAGCTCCTGTCATTTTTCAAACCCAGCCTGTAACATGGCAGATAGGAGCTGATTGGCTGGTGCGTTATCACCTCCCACTTTATCACTTCACCAGGCTTAATAAATCTGTCCCACAGTGGGTTCTATTTAGCCAGCAGAGGATTTTATCCCACGGTTTTACAGCTGTTTCAGTAAAAAATTATCCAGCCTTGGCCATCTCATTAGGCTAGCATTTTAGAATCCCTTTACACGTGCGTGATTAATATAGAGCTTTTTTTTTTATCCCACATGGGTGTTAGTTATCCATTGAATTGTTAGTCCAAGCAACAATGTGGTTTAGGGTTAATAGCAGGCTTGATAGAAGATTTTAATCAGTATATATAAGCAAAAGCTGAATTACACTTCTTATAAAATATCCTAATGAACTAATGCTCTGCTCTCTAGCTGTTTTTCTCAATCTTGCTTTAGCACAAATAAGCAGCTTTATATAAAAGTCTGATTTTAGTCTGGCCAGACAATCATTTTCAATAACCAGGGGGTGATCTCACCTTTTCACAACTATAAATTGCCTCGGACGATCCTCCCGACGGGTGGTCTTCAGTTTGCCGGCTGTCGGGATCCCAGCGCACAGTATACCGGCGCCAGAATCCCAACAGACGGCATACCAACACTTTTTCTCCCTCTTGGGGGTCCACGACCCCCCTGGAGGGAGAATAAATAGCGTGGTGAGCTCATTTGCGCTCGCCCAGCTGTCGTATGCCAGCGGTCGGGATTATGGCGCCGGTATGCTGGCCGCCGGAAGCCCGGCCGCCGTCATACACTACTACACCCCTCCCGACTGCTGGTGCTTAACTTTTCAATGCAGTCAACTCCAGGGGTCATTCGTACAGAGTAGATAGCTAGATGGTGACAAATAGGCTAGTGTAAGTCCAATGTTTTGCAGTTTGTATCATCATCTACAATAAATGATCGCCGTAAGGCTAAGCCACAGCCCTCTCCTCCCGAAAATTGACGACTGATGTCACTGGGAGGTAGAGCTTAAGTCAGACAGGAGGCATAGTGTAAATAAGTACAGTGCTGCTAGCAAACAGGTTGGCTTTTTGGGACTGCATCGGCTGCAGCAGGGACGTGCAGTCAGTGGAGGCAGTGCCTCCCCCGTCATTAATGCTTAAAATAATATAAATAAGATACTTATGACACATATTTTAATGGGCTTTAAAAGCCCAAGCACTTGGGCTTTAAAAGCCCATTAAAAAGGTGAAATCGGCACTTCTATAAGTGCCTCGTTGACAGGGACACCACGTCCATGTCAGCGAGGCAGCTGTGATTGGACAGCGGATCCAGTGCTGGCTCACTACATCACCAGATGGAGCTTCCCAACTCACAACATCACCAGATGGAGCTCAACTGCTTGAAACATCACCAGGCGATACTCACCGGCTCAGTGGAAAAGAGGCACATACCAGAAATCTAATTCGGCCCCTTTTTCAACTAGATAGGTCTTGAAATATAAAACCAGGGATTTGTATTTAGCTGCTGGTGATACATTTCAAATCCATATAGATGAGACATGTTCCTCTTTTCCACTGAGCCCATCAAATAAAAGCAAATACTCAAGTCTACTCAGTGTTGGACTGGGGCATGAAGGGCACACTAAGTAATACAGTGACAAGTGCCCCTACTTAGGGACCAACCTTCACAGAGGTTTGGATAACCATTAGAGTGTGCATGGTCTGTGCCCCTTTATGAATATACAATATATATATATATATATAGTAAATACTGCTACTGCATGCATGACAATGTACCAGATTAATATCAGCAAAGCACTGTAGCAGATACACCATAGTCCTGTGCAGTATAAGGTAACATATGTATAATGTATAATTTAAGTGCACAGTTTGGATTCTGATCCCTAGAAGAAGAGCTAGGCCCCCAGAGGTTTCCCCCCTGTACCCCAGTGGGCCAGTCCGACCCTGAGTCTACTCCCCAACTGTGCTGCACTGAATCCAGCACAAAGAGCCACTAGTCTGTCCACTCCCTAGCTGTAAAGGAACCAGCAAAGTGGTGGTACAGGAGCTATACACAACACCTAGAAATAATGCTGGTCATACATCAGACCAACTTTCCTCCAACCATCCAACTGTCCACACACCTAGCCAACTTTTTCATCAGTCCAGCCAACCTCTCTCCAACTTGTGATGTCACAAGTAGATGGACAGTGTCCGCCTACATCTGCAAGTTTTAAATACATTCTAAATAAATATTTGTTTGTTAAGAATTTTTTAAGAAGTCAGTGAAAGCGATTCACTTGTTTTGGGCACCTATTTTTTTCCTTCTAAATGAGAAAGCACAGACGCCCAAACAATTGTCAGGATTCAATTGTGTTTGGGCGCCCATCGCGCTTGTTGTGGCCAAACAGACATGGTTTAGTTGCATAAAATGCTTAACCCGTATATATTCCTTCTTTGGGATTTTTAACTCCCCTTTGGAAGCTGAAAGTTCCGATTTAGGGGGTTTTTCAGAGTTGATCGTAGATGTACTAAATTTAGCACATCTACGATTTGTTACTCTGACATACTGGGGGGGGGGGACGCCCAGCACAGGACTAGTCCGCCCCGCATGTGAGGGCAGTCCCCAAACCCTCGCACAGGTACAAAAGCATTGCACAGTGTCGATGCTTTTGTACCTGAGGAGTAGCTCCCTGCCAGCACAGCTCCTGCACGCTGGCAGGGAGCTACTACCTGCGTCCTGCCCGGACACGCCTCCGTTGTCTGGACAGTGCCCCACCAATGTCGTTCTAATGCCATTGGCACGCCCCCTCCCACCCCGCGACCGCCTCTGCCTGTCAATCATGCAGAGGCGATCGCAGCCCTGAGATGCAGATAGCATCTCACTGGGTTCCCAGGGTGCGCACGCGCAGTGTGGCCGCTGCGCGTGCGCACTTCACACAGTAATTCAGACTGCGATTGCTGCCGCTGCAGCGATCCAATCTGAATAACCCCCTAGTGCCCATATTCTCTCGCACCTCAGGAGGCTGCAAGAAGAAATGTCATCTCCGCAGCTACTGGGCGTCTAAATGGAGCAACAATTGAAGTGCTATGTTTTGTGCCCCTAGTGGTGGCCGCGGGTTAAAACAATTGAATCAGCCCCATATGAGTAGTTTATTACTTTTTAAACTGACGGCGTTTTTAAACCACCTAATTGGCTAATATTTTTCCCAAAAATGCCCCCATAACTGTCGATGTTGTTTATCAGCAGATTATGTAAATAACATTTAAACTGAAAATCTCTGTAATTTTAATTACAAAGCTGCATATTTCTTAATAAAATTATACTTAATAAAGGGTTAAATAGCTACTAATTAAATAATTGAATAACTTAAATTTGTTTTTATAAAAACTGGGTACATTTTGGGAAAAGGTTTTATACAAGTTTACAAAAACAACTTTTAAAGTTTTTTTTTAATTGTCTAAAACACCAGTTGACAAGGTAAAGATATGGGGCCGTGCTGGATGTCAAACACTATGGCCCTCATTCGAGTTGTTCGTTCGCTAGCTGCTTTTAGCAGCATTGCACACGCTAAGCCGCCGCCCTCTGGGAGTGTATCTTAGCATAGCAGAATTGCGAACGAAAGATTCGCAAAATTGCGAATAGAAATTTCTTAGCAGTTTCTGAGTAGCTCGACACTTACTCTGCCACTGCGATCAGTTCAGTCAGTTTCGTTCCTGGTTTGACGTCACAAACACACCCAGCGTTCGCCCAGGCACTCCCCCGTTTCTCCAGCCACTCCCGCGTTTTTTCCAGAAACGGCAGCGTTTTTTCACACACACCCATAAAACGGCCAGTTTCCGCCCAGAAACACCCACTTCCTGTCAATCACACTCCGATCACCAGAACGAAGAAAAATCCTCGTAATGCCGTGAGTAAAATACCTAACTTCTGAGTAAAATAACTAAGCGCATGCGCTCTGCGAACATTGCGCATGCGCAGTAAGCGACTAATCGCAATATAGCGAAATTCGGCAACGAGCGAACAACTCGGAATGAGGGCCTATATGTGCTCACAGAATATAAAGCACTATATGGACACACAGCGTGACAGTAGAAAGGGTGTCATGTGTGCCCAGCTTATATGAGACAGTGTCAGGTACTATATGGATGCACGAGGACACGGCGTGAAGTACTATATGGGCAAACAGGATGATAAGGGATACAACAAATAAATAAAGAAATCTTTCTATGGCGCTGCAAAATGGAGCAGCAGAAGACAGTACAAATAGGTCACCAACCTACAAAAACAATATGTAACAGAAAAATACAGCTGGCCACACAGGAGAGTCCACATATCAGTGTCATATACACTGTTTAATCTTGATAAAGACGCCGCCGAGCGTCGAAACGCGTTGATACAGTGCAATATTGATGTCCTAACTGGTTCATCCATTGAGGGGAGCATATGACAAATTGTTGTGATATCCGGACAATTTCATGTCAGTCGAATTCCATCTCTGTTCCCCAAATTGGTATGGCCGGTTGTCTATTTGTGTTCTATTTGTGAATTTTAAATAAAAAGGGTTTCCTTTGCCCTAATTGGCTTCCCTTTTTTAATTACATATCCACCATATGAGTGACATCCATACTCATTATACGGCCGAAAGAGAAAATAATATCCACAGAAAAGAAACCTTTATGTGCTTTCTATCTCACTTTTTCAAGTAAGCATACACGTAAGGATTCATTACCGTATCTTCACGGCATCACTTTTGGGTGACCCCATAAGAAGGTGGACGTCGTATCTCTTTTCTGGGACCATCTTCATCACCTAGTTTCCCCTTTACACAGTGGAAAGAACTGTAGTGTCCATACAGGATTACACTATTGTATTTTGTTTTTCTTTTTTTCATGCATATCATGACATCGCTGTGAGGATGGTTTAAAACAAGGGGACATTTGGAGCGCAGAAAGTGAGACTGTATTTTTCTGTTACAGGATGATAAGGGAGATGTCTCAAGTACTATATGTGTGGACAGGGTGACAGGGGAGTGGGGTTAGGCACTATATGGGCACACAGGGTGACAGGTACTATAGGGTAGCATAGGGTGACAGGAGAGAGGGTGACATGTATTATTGGCACACAGGGTGACAGGGGAGAAGTGTCAGGGAATATAGTGGTGCACAGGGTGACAGGAAGAGACTGACAGGTACTATATGGGTACACAGGGTGACAGGTACTATAAGGAAGCATAGGGTGACAAGAGAGAGGGTGACATGTATTATAGAGGAACACAGGGTGACAGGAAGAGGCTGACAGGTACTATATGGGTACACAGGGTGACAGGTACTATAGGGTAGCATAGGGTGACAGGAGAGAGAATGACATGTATTATTGGCACACAGGGTGACAGGGGAGAAGTGTCAGGAAATATAGTGGTGCACAGGGTGACAGGAAGAGACTGACAGGTACTATATGGGTACACAGGGTGACAGGTACTATAAGGAAGCATAGGGTGACAAGAGAGAGGGTGACATGTATTATAGAGGAACACAGGGTGACAGGAAGAGGCTGACAGGTACTATATGGGTACACAGGGTGACAGGTACTATAGGGTAGCATAGGGTGACAGGAGAGAGGATGACATGTATTATTGGCACACAGGGTGACAGGGGAGAAGTGTCAGGGAATATAGTGGTGCACAGGGTGACAGGAAGAGACTGACAGGTACTATATGGGTACACAGGGTGACAGGTACTATAAGGAAGCATAGGGTGACAAGAGAGAGGGTGACGTATTATAGAGGAACACAGGGTGACAGGAAGAGGCTGACAGGTACTATATGGGTACACAGGGTGACAGGTCCTATAGGGTAGCATAGGGTGACAGGAGAGAGGATGACATGTATTATTGGCACACAGGGTGACAGGGGAGAAGTGTCAGGGAATATAGTGGTGCACAGGGTGACAGGAAGAGGCTGACAGGTACTATATGGGTACACAGGGTGACAGGTACTATAAGGAAGCATAGGGTGACAAGAGAGAGGGTGACATGTATTATAGAGGAACACAGGGTGACAGGGGAGAGGGGTCAGGCACTATATGGGCACACAGGGTGACAGGTACTATAGGGTAGCATAGGGTGACAGGAGAGAGGGTGACATGTATTATTGGCACACAGGGTGACAGTGGAGAAGTGTCAGGGAATATAGTGGTGCACAGGGTGACAGGAAGAGGCTGACAGGTACTATATGGGTACACAGGGTGACAGGTACTATAAGGAAGCATAGGGTGACAGGAGAGAGGGTGACGTGTATTATTGGCACACAGGGTGACAGGGGAGAAGTGTCAGGGAATATAGTGGTGCACAGGGTGACAGGAAGAGGCTGACAGGTACTATATGGGTACACAGGGTGACAGGTACTATAAAGAAGCATAGGGTGAGAAGAGAGAGGGTGACATGTATTATAGAGGAACACAGGGTGACAGGGGAGAGGGGTCAGGCACTATATGGGCACACAGGGTGACAGGTACTATAGGGTAGCATAGGATGACTGGAGAGAGGATGACTGGTATTACAGAGGCACAAAGAGTGACGGGAGAAGGGTCAGGGAATATAGTGGTGCACAGGCTGACAGGAAGAGGCTGACGGGTACTATATGGGCACACAGGGTGACAGGTACTATAGGGAAGCATAGGGTGACATGAGAGAGAGTGACATTATAGAGGCACACAGGGTGATGGGAGAAGGGTCAGGGAATATAGTGGTGCACAGGGTGACAGGAAGAGGCTGACAGGTACTATATGGGTACACAGGGTGACAGGTACTATAGGGTAGCATAGGGTGACAGGAGAGAGGATGACATGTATTATAGAGGAACACAGGGTGACAGGAAGAGGCTGACAGGTACTATATGGGTACACAGGGTGACAGGTACTATAGGGTAGCATAGGGTGACAGGAGAGAGGATGACATGTATTATTGGCACACAGGGTGACAGGGGAGAATTGTCAGGGAATATAGTGGTGCACAGGGTGACAGGAAGAGGCTGACAGGTACTATATGGGTACACAGGGTGACAGGTACTATAAGGAAGCATAGGGTGACAAGAGAGAGGGTGACATGTATTATAGAGGAACACAGGGTGACAGGGGAGAGGGGTCAGGCACTATATGGGCACACAGGGTGACAGGTACTATAGGGTAGCATAGGGTGACAGGAGAGAGGGTGACATGTATTATTGGCACACAGGGTGACAGGGGAGAAGTGTCAGGGAATATAGTGGTGCACAGGGTGACAGGAAGAGGCTGACAGGTACTATATGGGTACACAGGGTGACAGGTACTATAAGGAAGCATAGGGTGACAGGAGAGAGGGTGACATGTATTATTGGCACACAGGGTGACAGGGGAGAAGTGTCAGGGAATATAGTGGTGCACAGGGTGACAGGAAGAGGCTGACAGGTACTATATGGGTACACAGGGTGACAGGTACTATAAGGAAGCATAGGGTGACATGTATTATTGGCACACAGGGTGACAGGGGAGAAGTGTCAGGGAATATAGTGGTGCACAAAGTGACAGGAAGAGGCTGACAGGTACTATATGGGTACACAGGGTGACAGGTACTATAAGGAAGCATAGGGTGACAGGAGAGAGGGTGACATGTATTATAGAGGAACACAGGGTAACAGGGGAGAGGGGTCAGGCACTATATGGGCACACAGGGTGACAGGTACTATAGGGTAGCATAGGATGACTGGAGAGAGGATGACTGGTATTACAGAGGCACAAAGAGTGACAGGGGAGAAGGGTCAGGGAATATAGTGGTGCACAGGCTGACAGGAAGAGGCTGACGGGTACTATATGGGCACACAGGGTGACAGGTACTATAGGGAAGCATAGGGTGACATGAGAGAGGGTGACATTATAGAGGCACACAGGGTGATGGGAGAAGGGTCAGGGAATATAGTGGTGCACAGGGTGACAGGAAGAGACTGACAGGTACTTTCTTTATTCATCATTACAAGAATGATTCCTACAGAGTGACGTCAATGACACCTGTCCCAGCAGATTGTCTCACCCTGCCAAACACCACACTTGTCTCCGAAGGCTCTCACCCTGTCACCCTTCATACTTCTCCTTGCAGACTCTCTCATCCTGCCACTCACCGCACTTGTACCTGCAGACTCTCTTACCCTGCCACCTGCCAGACCTGTCCCCGCATACTCTCACCTTGCCCAAAAAATACGTCACTGAAAATGCTCTCACCCTGCCATCCACATCTGTTCCTGCAGACTATCTCACCCTGCCAGACATCAGACCAGCCCCTGCAGGCTCTCTCACCCTGTTCACAGCATACCTGTGTACTGCAGACTCTCTCACCCTGCCACCCATCACTCCTATCCGTCTTCACTGTCTCTCTCACCCCGCCAAGCACCACACCGCTCCCTGCAGACTCACTCTGTCACCCATCCTACCTGTCTCTGCAGTCACGGTCACCCTGCCACACACCCACCAGACTTTTCACTGCAGAGCATCTCACCCTGCCACCCAACAGACCTGTCCACACAGAGCATCTCACCCCCATCCCTATTCCGTAATTTATTCGAAACTTATTAGTAGACAATGTCTCGCGCTCAGGAACCTTTTTAACGAGAATAGGAAGAAGGTGGGTCACGTGGTGTTAAAAAAAAAAACAGACAAAACAAATACAGTGCACACAGCAGTCACCACGCACTGGCCGGAGGCCAGGGGTGTGGGTTGATTCTATATCGGAGTGGGAGAAGGGACCTTCTGACGTACCTAGGGGAGGAGACACGTCACCAGGAGGAGGAGCTATGGGCGAACAGGGTACCAGAAAAGTACCCTGCGGGCTCGCTTCGCTCGCCACACTTCGGGCTCTGATTACTAAAGGTAATAGTTGGTGGCGTGGATAGTAGAGGAACTATCCCGCTGGCATAGCTCCTCCCCCTTGTGTCGTGGCTCCTCCCCCTGACGGAAAAGGTCCCTTAGCCCACTTGATTCTAGCATCTACCCAGGGGTGTGGCGGTGTTGAGGGCGTGGCGATGGCGGTGCATGACAGGAGTAGTTGGGGAATTCCTAACACAACAGAGCAGCAAACACTCGATCTGCCGGTCTCTCTGTATGGGTTAGTCCCCCTGTGTCCTCTATACACTGCAGTCACCCTATATACTGTCCTCTGTGTACCCCTCAGTCACCCTATATACTGTCCTCTGTGTACCCCTAAGTCACCCTATATACTGTCCTCTGTGTACCCCTCAGTCACCCTATATACTGTCCTCTGTGTACTGCTCAGTCACCCTATATGCTGTCCTCTGTATACCGCTCAGTCACCCTATATGCTGTCCTCGGTATACCCCTCACTCTACATACTGTGTACTGCTCAGTCACCCTATAACCTCTGTACAGTCCTCTGTATACCCCTCAGTCACCTTATATACTATCCTCTGTGTACCCCTCTGTCACCCTGTATACTATCCTCTGTGTACCCCTGTCACCCTATGTACTATCCTCTGCATACCCCTCAGCCACCCTATATACTGTCCTCTGTGTACTGCACAGTCACTCCATATACTGTCCTCTGTGTACCCCTCAGTCACCCTATATACTGTCCTCTATATACCGCTCAGTCACCATATATACTGTCCTCTGTATACTGCTCAGTCACCCTATATACTGTCCTCTGTATACTGCTCAATCGCCCTATATACTGTTCTCTGTGTACCACTCAGTCGCCCTATATAGTGCTCTCTATGTACCCCTCAGTCACCCTATATACTGCTATCTGTGTACCCCTCAGTCACCCTATATACTGCTCTCTGTGTACCCATCAGTCACCTCATATACTGTCCTCTGTGTACCCCTCAGTCACCCTATATATTGTCCTCTGTATACCGCTCAGTCACCCTATATACTGTCCTCTGTATACTGCTCAGTCACCCTATATACTACTCTCTGTATACCGCTAAGTCACCCTGTATGCTGTCCTCGGTATACCCCTCACCCTATATTCTGTGTGCTGCTCAGTCACCCTGTAACCTCTGTACAGTCCTCGGTATACACCTCAGTCACCTTATATACTATCCTCTTTGTACCCCTCAGTTACCCTATATACTGTCCTCTGTGTACCCCTGTCACCCTATGTACTATCCTCTGCATACCCCTCAGTCACCCTATATACTGTCCTCTGTGTACCCCTCAGTCACCCTATATACTGTCCTCTGTATACCGCACAGTCACCATATATACTGTCCTCTGTATACTGCTCAGTCACCCTATATACTGTCCTCTGTATACTGCTCAGTCGCCCTATATACTGCTCTCTGTGTACCACTCAGTCGCCCTATATAGTGCTCTCTGTGTACCCCTCAGTCACCCTATATACTGTCCTCTGTGTACCCCTCAGTCACCCTATATACTGTCCTCTGTGTACCCCTAAGTCACCCTATATACTGTCCTCTGTGTACCCCTCAGTCACCCTATATACTGTCCTCTGTGTACTGCTCAGTCACCCTATATGCTGTCCTCTGTATACCGCTCAGTCACCCTATATGCTGTCCTCGGTATACCCCTCACTCTACATACTGTGTACTGCTCAGTCACCCTATAACCTCTGTACAGTCCTCTGTATACCCCTCAGTCACCTTATATACTATCCTCTGTGTACCCCTCTGTCACCCTATATACTATCCTCTGTGTACCCCTCTGTAACCCTGTATACTATCCTCTGTGTACCCCTGTCACCCTATGTACTGTCCTCTGCATACCCCTCAGCCACCCTATATACTGTCCTCTGTGTACTGCACAGTCACTCCATATACTGTCCTCTGTGTACCCCTCAGTCACCCTATATACTGTCCTCTATATACCGCTCAGTCACCATATATACTGTCCTCTGTATACTGCTCAGTCACCCTATATACTGTCCTCTGTATACTGCTCAATCGCCCTATATACTGTTCTCTGTGTACCACTCAGTCGCCCTATATAGTGCTCTCTATGTACCCCTCAGTCACCCTATATACTGCTATCTGTGTACCCCTCAGTCACCCTATATACTGCTCTCTGTGTACCCATCAGTCACCTCATATACTGTCCTCTGTGTACCCCTCAGTCACCCTATATATTGTCCTCTGTATACCGCTCAGTCACCCTATATACTGTCCTCTGTATACTGCTCAGTCACCCTATATACTACTCTCTGTATACCGCTAAGTCACCCTGTATGCTGTCCTCGGTATACCCCTCACCTTATATTCTGTGTGCTGCTCAGTCACCCTGTAACCTCTGTACAGTCCTCGGTATACACCTCAGTCACCTTATATACTATCCTCTTTGTACCCCTCAGTTACCCTATATACTGTCCTCTGTGTACCCCTGTCACCCTATGTACTATCCTCTGCATACCCCTCAGTCACCCTATATACTGTCCTCTGTGTACCCCTCAGTCACCCTATATACTGTCCTCTGTATACCGCACAGTCACCATATATACTGTCCTCTGTATACTGCTCAGTCACCCTATATACTGTCCTCTGTATACTGCTCAGTCGCCCTATATACTGCTCTCTGTGTACCACTCAGTCGCCCTATATAGTGCTCTCTGTGTACCCCTCAGTCACCCTATATACTGCTATCTGTGTACCCCTCAGTCACCCTATATACTGTCCTCTATACCGCACAGTCACCCCATATACTGTCCTCTGTGTACCCCTTAGTCACCCTATATACTGTCCTCTATACCGCTCAGTCACCCTATATACTGTCCTCTGTATACCGCTCAGTCACCCTGTATGCTGTCCTCGGTATACCCCTCACCCTATATTCTGTGTACTGCTCAGTCACCCTGTAACCTCTGTACAGTCCTCTGTATACCCCTCAGTCACATTATATACTATCCTCTGTGTACCCCTCAGTCACTCTATATACTGTCCTCTGTATACTGCACAGTCACCCCATATACTGTCCTCTGTGTACCCCTCAGTCACCCTATATACTGTGTACTGCTCAGTCACCCTTTATACTGTGTACTGCTCAGTCACCCTATAACCTCTGTACAGTCCTCTGTATACCCCTCAGTCACCTTACATACTATCCTCTGTGTACCCCTCTGTCACCCTATATACTGTCCTCTGTGTACCGCTCAGTCACCCTATATACTATC